>NC_057806.1:64869164-65200934 GCF_018294505.1 Triticum aestivum
AGATCAATCTAGTAGGCCAAACCAAACTGATAATTCGAAGAGACTTGCAAAGATAACCAATCTTTGCATACATATCTTCGCAAGTCTATTCGAATTATCAGTTTGGTTTGGCCTACTAGATTGATCTTTCTTGCAATGGGAGAAGTGCTTAGCTTTGGGTTCAATCTTGCGGTGTCCTTTCCCAGTGACAGTAGGGGCAGAAAGGCACGTATTGTATTGTTGCCATCGAGGATAACAAGATGGGGTTTTTATCATATTGCATGAATTTATCTCTCTACATCATGTCATCTCGCTTAAGGCGTTACTCTGTTTTTATGAACTTAATACTCTAGATGCATGCTGGATAGCGGTTGATGAGTGGAGTAATAGTAGTAGATGCAGGCAGGAGTCGGTCTACTTGTCTCGGACGTGATGCCTATATACATGATCATACCTAGATATTCTCATAACTATGCTCAATTCTATCAATTGCTCAACAGTAATTCGTTCACCCACCGTAAAATACTTATGCTCTTGAGAGAAGCCACTGGTGAAACCTATGCCCCCCAGGTCTATCTTCATAATATTAATCTTCCAACACTTAGTTATTTCCTTTGCTTTTATTTTACTTTGCATCTTTATCACAAAAATACCAAAAATATTATCCTATCATATCTATCAGATCTCACTCTCGTAAGTGACCGTGACGGGATTGACAACCCCTTAGCGCGTTGGTTGCGAGGAGTTATTTGTTTTGTGTAGGTACGAGGGACTCGCGTGTAGCCTCCTGCTGGATTGATACCTTGGTTCTCAAAAACTGAGGGAAATACTTACGCTACTTTGCTGCATCACCCTTTCCTCTTCAAGGAAATCCAACGCAGTGCTCAAGAGGTAGCGGAGAAGATTTCTGGCGCCATTGTCGGGGAAGCTTACGCAAAGTCAAGTCAAGATTTGGACTCCTGACAACGAGCCATTTCTGGCGCCGTTGCCGGGGAGTCAACGCAAAAGTAAACATACCAAGTACCCATCACAAATCCCTTATCTCCCACATTACATTATTTGCCATTTGCCTCTCGTTTTCCTCTCCCCCACTTCACCCTTGCCGTTTTATTCGCCCTCTCTTTTTCCGTTCGCCTCTTTTTCTCTTGCTTTTTGTTTGCTCGTGTGTTGGACTGCTTGCTTGTCACTATGGCTCAAGATAATACCAAATTGTGTGACTTTACCAATACAAACAATAATGATTTCCTTAGCACTCCGATTGCTCCTCTTATCGATGCTGAATCTTGTGAAATCAATGCTGCTTTGTTGAATCTTGTCATGAAAGATCAATTCGCCGGCCTTCCTAGTGAAGATGCCGCTACTCATCTAAATAGCTTCGTTGATTTGTGTGATATGCAAAACAAGAAAGATGTTGATAATGATATTGTTAAATTGAAGCTATTTCCTTTTTCGCTTAGAGATCGTGCTAAAGCTTGGTTTTTGTCTTTGCCTAAAAATAGTATTGATTCTTGGAACAAGTGCAAAGATGCTTTTATCTCTAAGTATTTTCCTCCCGCTAAGATCATCTCTCTTAGAAACGATATTATGAATTTTAAGCAACTTGATCATGAACATGTTTCACAAGCTTGGGAGAGGATGAAATTAATGTTACGTAACTGCCCTACTCATGGTTTGAATTTGTGGATGATTATACAAAATTTTTATGCCAGATTGAATTTTGCTTCTAGAAATCTTTTAGATTCGGCCGCGGGAGGCACTTTTATGGAAATCACTTTAGGATAAGCTACTAAACTCCTAGATAATATTATGGTTAATTATTCTCAATGGCACATTGAAAGATCTACTAATAAAAAAGTGCATGCGATAGAAGAAATTAATGTTTTGAGTGGAGAGATGGATGAACTTATGAAACTATTTGCTAGTAAGAGTGTTTCCTCCGATCCTAATGATATGCCTTTGTCTACTTTGATTGAGAATAATTCTATGGATGCGAATTTTGTTGGTAGGAATAATTTTGGTAACAACGCGTATAGAGGAAACTTTAATCCTAGGCCTTATCATAGTAATTCCTCTAATAATTATGGAAATTCCTACAACAACTCTTATTGAAATTTTAATAAGATGCCCTCTTAATTTGAGACTAGTGTTAAAGAGTTTATGAATTCGCAAAAGAATTTCAATGCTTTGCTTGAGGAAAAATTTCTTAAAGTTGATGAATTGGCTAGGAACGTTGATAGAATTTCTCTTGATGTTGATTCTTTAAAGCTTAGATCTATTCCTCCTAAGCATGATATCAATGAGTCTCTCAAAGCCATGAGAATTTCCATTGATGAGTGCAAAGAAATAACCGCTAGGATGCGTGCTAAGAAAGATTGCTTTATAAAAGCGTGTTCTTCCAATTTCTATGAAAATAAAGATGAAGATCTAAAAGTTATTGATGTGTCCCCTATTAAATCTTTGTTTTGCAATATGAATCTTGATAATGATGGGACTGAATATGATCCACCTTTACCTAGAAGGCGTTCCAAAAATTCGGAGTTTTTAGATCTTGATGCTAAAATTGATAAAAGTGGGATTGAAGAAATCAAAACCCTAGATGTTGCTAGACCCACTATTTTGGATTTCAAGGAATTTAATTATGAAAATTGCTCTTTGATTGATTGTATTTCCTTGTTGCAATCCGTGCTAAATTCTCCTCATGCTTATAGTCAAAATAAAGCTTTTACCAAACATATCGTTGATGCCTTGATGCAATCTTATGAAGAAAAGCTTGAGTTGGAAGTTTCTATCCCTAGAAAACTTTATGATGAATGGGAACCAACTATTAAAATTAAGATTAAGGATCATGAATTCCATGCTCTATGTGAATTGGGTGCTAGTGTTTCCACTATTCCCAAAACTTTGTGCGATTTGCTAGATTTCCGTGATTTTGATGATTGCTCTCTAAACTTGCACCTTGCGGATTCCACTATTAAGAAACCTATGGAAAGAATTAATGATGTTCTTATTGTTGCAAATAGGAACTATGTGCCCGTAGATTTTATCGTTCTTGATATAGATTGCAATCGTTCATGTCCTATTATTCTTGGTAGACCTTTCCTTAGAACGATTGGTGCAATTATTGATATGAAGGAAGGGAATATTAGATTCCAATTTCCATTAAAGAAATGCATGGAACACTTCCCTAGGAAGAAAATAAAATTACCATATGAATCTATCATGAGAGCCACTTATGGATTGCCTACCAAAGATGGCAATACCTAGATCTATCCTTGCTTTTATGCCTAGCTAGGGGAGTTAAACGATATCGCTTGTTGGGAGACAACCCAATTTTATTTTTAGTTTTTTTGCTTTTTTGCTTCTGTTTAGGAATAAATCTTTGATCTAGCCTCTGGTTAGATGTGTTTTTGTGTTTTAATTAGTGTTGTGCCAAGTTAAACCTATAGGATCTTCTTGGATGATAGTTATTTGATCTTGCAGAAATTTCCAGAAACTTTCTGTTCACGAAAACAATTGTTAAAAATCATCGGAACGTGATAAAATAGTGATTCCAATTGTTGCTGATCAATAAAAAAATTTCCTAGGTCGTCCTATTTTTGCTGATTTTTTGGAGTTCCAGAGGTTTGCGTTAGTTACAGATTACTACAGACTGTTCTGTTTTTGACAGATTCTGTTTTTCATGTGTTGTTTGCTTATTTTGATGAATCTATGGCTAGTAAAATAGTTTATAAACCATAGATAAGTTGGAATACAGTAGGTTTAACACCAATATAAATAAAGAATGAGTTCATTACAGTACCTTGAAGTGGTCTTTTGTTTTCTTTAGCTAACGGAGCTCACGAGATTTCTGTTGAGTTTTGTGTTGTGAAGTTTTCAAGTTTTGGGTGAATTTTTTTGATGGATTATGGAACAAGGAGTGGCAAGAGCCCAATCTTGGGGATGCCCATGGCACCCCCAAGATAATCTAAGGACACCATAAAGCCAAAGCTTGGGGATGCCCCGGAAGGCATCCCCTCTTTCGTCTACTTCCATCGGTAACTTTACTTGGAGCTATATTTTTATTCACCACATGATATGTGTTTTGCTTGGTATCGGTGTCAAAACCGGTGGATCTCGGGTAGGGGGTCCAGAACTGTGTGTCTAAGGTGGATGGTAACAGGAGGCGGGGGACATGATGTTTACCCAGGTTCGGGCCCTCTCGATGAAGGTAATACCCTACTTCCTGCTTGATTGATCTTGATGATATGAGTATTACAAGAGTTGATCTACCACGAGATCATAGAGGCTAAACCCTATAAGCTAGCGTATGGTATGATTGTTGTTGTCCTACGGACTAAACCCTCCGGTTTATATAGACACCAGAGGGGGCTAGGGTTACACAGAGTCAGTTACAAGGGAGGAGATCTACATATCCGTATTGCCAAGCTTGCCTTCCACGCCAAGGAGAGTCCCATCCGAACATGGGATGAAGTCTTCAATCTTGTATCTTCATAGTCCAACAGTCCGGCCAAAGGATATAGTCCGGCTGTCCAGAGACCCCCTAATCCAGGACTCCCTCAGTAGCCCCTGAACCAGGCTTCAATGACGATGAGTCCGACGCACAGATTGTCTTCGGCATTGTAAGGCGGGTTCCTCCTCCGAATACTCCATAGAAGATTTTGAACACAAGGATAGTGTCCGGCTCTGCAAAACAAATTCCACATACCACCGTAGAGAGAATAATATTTCCACACATCTAATCTGCCGACCGTTTTTCATAATGTGACGTATTGCCGTGGTCTGGCCATGACGAACCGTCTTTCTCAACCAGCCTGCCACTGCCCGTTTTGCGAGGCGATTTTATTGGCACGTCTTGTCGAAGCAGAGATCATGTCCCCCTTATTACGGGATTCTCATCAATACGGATGTGGGTAACCCAATCGTGCCTGTTGGTATGACTCCTCGATTTTAGGCAAGTCCCAAACGGGCACGCGAAGGACGCTTGATATTCATCCCTGAGGGAGTCCTGGATTAGGGGGTGTCCGGGTAGCCGGACTATACCTTCAGCCGGACTCCTGGACTATGAAGATACAAGATTGAAGACTTCGTCCCATGTCGGGATGGGACTTTCCTTGGCGTGGAAGGCAAGCTTGGCGATACGGATATTTAGATCTCCTACCATTGTAACCGACTTTGTGTAACCTTAACCCTCTCCGGTGTCTATATAAACCGGAGGGTTTTAGTCCGTAGGACAACTCCAACATACAACAATCATACCATAGGCTAGCTTCTAGGGTTTAGCCTCCTTGATCTCGCGGTAGATCTACTCTTGTACTACCCATATCATCAATATTAATCAAGCAGGACGTAGGGTTTTACCTCCATCAAGAGGGCCCGAACCTGGGTAAAACTTCGTGTCCCTTGTCTCCTGTTACCATCCGCCTAGACGCACAGTTCGGGACCCCCTACCCGAGATCCGCCGGTTTTGACACCGACAATCCCCTTTATAAAGAGGCCAAGGCCTGTCCTTTTTCTTCTTGCACTCAATCGAATCCTTCCCCCCACCTCGAGTTCCAACAGCCAAGGCTCAGGTCAGGCGCTTCGGACCTTCAACCATGTCCAGATCCAACCTTCAAGGTCGGTGGATGCCTTCCTCTGTCACAGAGGAAGACATCAAGAAGCTAAGAGAGGCCAGGTATTTGACCGGCGAAATCTCGCACAGGTTGCCTGCTCGAGGGCAGGTCATTCCCACTCCCGAATCCGGCGAGAGCGTTGTATTCATCTCTCACTTCCTCCGAGGGCTAGGCCTTGCTCTAGATCCCTTTGTTAGGGGGCTCATGTTCTATTACGGGCTGGATTTTCATGACCTGGCCCCGGATTCCATCCTTCACATCTCGTCGTTCATCTCGTGTGTGAGGCCTTCCTCCGCATTACCCCACACTTCGGCCTGTGGCTCAAAACATTCAATGTGAAGCCGAAGATGATTGAGGGGCGACACGCAGAGTGCGGAGGTGTCGTAATAAGCAAAGGCGTCGATGTTCCATGGCCAAAAGGTTCCTTCCCGGAGTTGTCCAGTTTATGGCAACGGGAGTGGTTTTATATCACAGCTCCCCGGGGTACCAAGTGGGTGGCCGCCCCTGCCTTTCGCTCGAGCCCCCCCACCACAACTGATGTCATGGATCTACAAGGGCTGGACTGGGGGCGAGTAAATGATGTGCCGATATTGCAAAGTTGCATTCGAGATCTCCTCGAGAGAGATGTCAGCCTGGTCACGATAATGCAAGTCATGCTAGTTCGTCGGGTCTTGCCTTGCAAACGTCGACCCCTCCGAATGTGGGAGTTCAACCCGGAAGGACCGCGAGCTATCTAGTACTTCTTCGGCATGACGCTCGAAGAGATGTACAATTTGTTCTTCGGACCACAAATAAGGGGTCCGGACCTCACCGAGGATGTGGGTCTGAGCTGCAATCGCCCAGATACCCAAGTAAGTAATCCTGTGGCCGAATACGCTGTCTTTTTATTCATCATAACATCATTCTGAAAAGTCGCTCTTTGACCAGGATTGGGTAACCAAGGCGAAGATGATCAGGTGTTCGGCTCCCCTTCCCGAAGGCTCAGCAGATCCAATACTGGCCAGGATGCTCGAGCCGGCGCCTTATCAGGTGCCCTCAGGGGAAGATAAAGGGGGGAATAAAGAGGCTGAAAGCGGGCCTCACTCATCATTCATCCAAACCGGGGGAATTAGCGCCTCCGCGAAGGAGGATAATGATACGTCTCCAATGTATCTATAATTTTTTGATTGCTCCATGCTATATTATCTACTGTTTTGGGCAATATTGGGCTTTATTATCCACTTTTATATTATTTTTGGGACTAACCTATTAACCGGAGGCCCAGCCCAGATTTGCTGTTTTATGCCTATTTCAGTGTTTCAAAGAAAAGGAATATCAAACGGAGTCGAAACGGAACGAAATCAACTAGAGAAGTTATTTTTGGAAGGAAAGCTACCGGATGGACTTAGACCCCACGTCAGGAGCTAAGGGAGGTGCCCCGAAGCTCCACCGACGTACTTCCTGGACCCATATATACTCACGTGCCCTAAAACTTCCAGAATAGAGATTAGACCGGGAGTTCCGCCGCCGCAAGCCTCTGTAGCCACCAAAAACCTCTCGGGACCCTGTTCCGGCACCCTGCCGGAGGGGGGAACCCTCACCGGTGGCCATCTTCATCATCCCAGCGCTCTCCATGACGAGGAGGGAGTAGTTCACCCTCTGGGCTGAGGGTATGTACCAGTAGCTATATGTTTGATCTCTCTCTCTCTCTCTCGTGTTCTTGATTTGGCACGATCTTGATGTATCGCGAGCTTTGCTATTATAGTTGGATCTTATGTTTCTTCTCCCCCTCTACTCTCTTGTAATGGATTGAGTTTTCCCTTTGAAGTTATCTTATCAGATTGAGTCTTTAAAGATTTGAGAACACTTGATGTATGTCTTGCCGTGCGTATCTATGGTGACAATGGGATATCACGTGATTCACTTGATGTATCTTTTGGTGATCAACTTGCGGGATCCGCCCATGAACCTATGCATAGGGGTTGGCACACGTTTTCGTCGTGATTCTCCGGTAGAAACTTTGGGGCACTCTTTGAGGTTCTATGTGTTGGTTGAATAGATGAATATGATGTGTGATGCATATTGTATAATCATACCCACGGATACTTGAGGTGACATTGGAGTATCTAGGTGACATTAGGGTTTTGGTTGATTTGTGTCTTAAGGTGTTATTCTAGTATGAACTCTAGGGCTGTTTGTGACACTTATAGGAATAGCCCAACGGATTGATTGGAAAGAATAACTTTGAGGTGGTTTCGTACCCTACCATAATCTCTTCATTTGTTCTCCGCTATTAGTGACTTTGGAGTGACTCTTTGTTGCATGTTGAGGGATAGTTATATGATCCAATTACGTTATTATTGTTGAGAGAACTTGCACTAGTGAAAGCATGAACCCTAGGCCTTGTTTCAACGCATTACAATACCGTTTACGCTCACTTTTACCGTTTGCTACCTTGCTGTTTTTATATTTTCAGATTACAAAAACCTATATCTACCATCCATATTGCACTTGTATCACCATCTCTTCGCCAAACTAGTGCACCTATACAATTTACCATTGTATTGGGTGTGTTGGGGACACAAGAGACTCTTTGTTATTTGGTTGCAGGGTTGCTTGAGAGACCATCTTCATCCTACGCCTCCAACAGATTGATAAACCTTAGGTCATCCACTTGAGGGAAATTTGCTACTGTCCTACAAACCTCTGCACTTGGAGGCCCAAAAACGTCTACAAGGAGAAGGTTGCGTAGTAGACATCAAGCGCTTTTTTGGCACCGTTGCCGGGGAGGCTAGGTAAGCGACACTCACACCCCGTCAACTAAGCTCTTTTCTGGCGCCGTTGCCGGGGAGGTGAGTGCTTGAAGGTATATCTTTAGATCTTGCAATCGAATCTTTTTGTTTCTTGTTTTAGCACTAGTTTAGTTTATAAAATAAAACTACAAAAAATGGAATTGAGTTTGTCTCATACGCTTCATCTTTTTAATATCTTTCGTGAGTATGATGGAAAGGAAAATTGTGCCAAAGTGTTATAAGAAGAATGCATTAAATTGTTTGGCATTAAATCTTTGAATGATGAGCATGATTGCAATGTTGTTAGTATGAATTCCTTGAATATCCATGATGCTAATGATATGCAAAGCCACAAGCTTGGGGAAGCTAAGTTTGATGAAGATGATATTTTTTGTACCCCAAGCTTTGATGAGCAAATTTACTATGATGAAAGCATGCCTCCTATCTATGATGATTATTCTAATGACACGTATGCTATAAAGAATAATGATAACCATGAAACTTGTCCTCTTGATCTTAATTTTCAATCACATGATAATTATTTTGTTGAGTTTGCTCCCACTACTATTGATGAGAACAAATTTGCTTACGTGGAGAGTAGTAAAATTTCTATGCAAGTAGATCATGAAAAGAATGCTTTAGGTGCTGGTTATATTGTTGAATTAATTCATGATGCTACTGAAAATTATTATGAGGGAGGAATATATGCTTGTAGGAATTGCAATAATATCAAGTTTCCTCTCTATGTGCTTAAAGTTTTGAAGTTATGCTTGTTTTACCTTCCTATGCAAGTTGATTCTTGTTCCCATAAGTTGTTTCCTCACAAAATCCCTATGCATAGGAAGTGGGTTAGACTTAAATGTGCTATTCATATTCTTCATGATGCTCTCTTTATGTTTCAATTCTTATCTTTTATGTGAGCATTGATGAAGCCATGTACCTAGGGTAGGGTCATGGACCTGTCCTAACTGCCCTACCCCAGGTCATCCCTAGAAGAAATCACCTTTCAATCGACTTGGAGGTGTTCCACTCGACAGACTCGAAGACATTCGACCAAGAAGTAATCACTCGACCAAGATCCAACCACTCGAAGGCCAGGAGACCTAAAGCCACTCCGCACGCTAACGGTCGGTCATTGAGTAGCTTTTATGGTCATCATAGTACTTTATTAGAGGCATTACCAGTAATGCCCAACCTTAATGTACTTTAAACCCTGCATAACTGAGGGCCGGAGGGGTCTGGCGAACTCTATATAAGCCACCCCCCTCCTCAGTGTAAAGGGTTCGCACCCCTGTAATTCATATACCCATAATCCAGTCGACCGCCTCCGGGCTCCGAGACGTAGGGCTATTACTTCCTCCGAGAAGGGCCTGAACTCGTAAACCTCGTGTGCTTACAACTACTCCATAGCTAGGATCTTGCCTCTCCATACCTACCCCCCTACATTACTGTCAGACTTAGAACCACGACAGTTGGCGCCCACCATGGGGCAGGTGTCTTAGCGACTTGTTGGAGAAGTTGCGATTTTTTCCGATCCAAATCATCATGGTTTCTGGCGGAGTTTTGGTGGAGGGCCGCGAGATCCGCCTCGGCGCGCTCACGTTCATCGCCGACGACTCCGCTTGGCTTCAGGAGGCTCCGCTCGACGTCGACGCACTCCCTGTCCGCGAGGCGACGCACTTTCGCGCATGCGTCCGTGGCGTCCTCCTGCGGCAACCGTCGACCCAGTATCGGTCGGCCCCTGTGTTGTCCTCCCTCCCTGTTTCCCGCCGGCGCAAGCACTCCGGTCGGTTGAGACTTCAGCAGTGGGTGAGACACGCGGTGGCACGCCAGTCGGCCACCCGTCAAGTCGCAGTGATCGAGCCCGACGAATCCCTCTACGACCTGTTCGACTGGCTCCGCAGAGACCGCATCCGAGTGCGATAGCAGTGATCCGGCAGCGGAGGTTCTGATTATTGATGGTCCACGTAGTCCTCCTGGTTTTCCCCGCGCCGACGGAGGCGCTGGTGGAGGCGACCCATCGCATCCCCATGAGGAATATCTCCCCGAGCCTCTCACGTCGCTACAAAGAGAAGAACTTTGTCGCCGGAACATGGATGCGCTGCACACTCCTATCGTTGGGGAAACCCCCGAGGCCCATGCCTTGGAGGACGCGCGCCTGGCCAACTTGGCTGAGCGCACTCGACTGGAGAACCTCCAGCGAGCACTCGACGAGCGTGCGCGATAACGGGTTCCAGAATCCAGTCGACGTCAGCTCTTTCCGCCCCCACAGGTATATCGAACTCCGATTCAGAATTTAGCAGCTGCAGCCCGTATAGCAAAGTCGATTCAGCCTTCCCAGTCAGAGGATGGCAGAGGCTTGCTGTAGATCAGAGCATTACTCCGGGCAGCAGGAGACCAGAATTCCGCTGTTTCTCAGTCGCGGAACAGGATCCACAGCAGATCCGTTGCTGCAGACACAGTCCAGTCGGCTCACAGCCCAAGATCGCCCCTGAGGCGTGAGGGACGTGGAGACCGGCGTGATCAGTACAGGAACCGTGAGCAGTATGATCACCGATTCGATCGTGATGATCGACATCGAGTGCCCACCCCTCTCCCGAGGAGTGGATCATATGTGCCTCGACAACAGGATGACAGGAGCCCTCACAGTGTTGGGCGAAGGATTCCAGTCGACCCCAGGGAACCAGGCTTTGATGCGAGATCCATTCTCGTTCAAGGTTTGGTCGACAGGAACAAAGCTCACCGAGAAGGTCACGATAGAGATGCACCTACCAGCAGCAGAGTGCATGTTTCAGGGCCAGAGTGCTTTAGCAGAGCCATCAGGGCCGCAGTGATTCCTCCCAACTTCAGGTTGGCGACTGGAGTCAGTAAGTTCGCTGGTGAGTCCAAGCCCGATACTTGGCTTGAAGACTACCGAGTGGCTGTCCAGATTGGTGGTGGCAATGATGAAGTGGCCATGAAGCACCTGCCTCTCATGTTGGAGGGCTCGGCCAGAGCGTGGCTGAATCAGTTAGCACCCAGCAGCATTTACACTTGGGAAGATCTCGCCCAAGTGTTTGTCACAACATTTGAAGGAACATGCAAGCAACCGGCAGGGCTGACGGAACTGCGGTCTTGTGTGCAGAAGCCAAATGAAACTTTGAGGGATTACATCTAGAGATGGATCACGTTGCATCACACGGTAGAGAATGTGTCTGATCACCAAGCAGTCTGTGCCTTCAAGGAAGGTGTCAAGTATAGAGAACTGAATCTAAAATTCGGTCGAACTGGAGACATGTATCTGAGTCAGATGATGGAGATTGCCACCAAGTACGCTAATGGTGAAGATGAGGATCGACTCCGGAGTGGCAAGCTCAAGTCAGTCGCCCAAGAAACCGGAGGAGGAAATTCCAATCGGAAACAGAAGTGGAAAGCCGAGCCAGCTGCTCCTGGGGAAGCCTTGGCTGTAACTCAAGGAAAGTTTAAGGGGAAACCCAAAGGGCCTTCGAACCCCAAGAAAGTTAAAGACCAAGACGGAAATGATGTGTTGGATTTTCCATGTCACATCCACACAAAGAAAGATGAAGAGGGTAAACTCATTTACCCGAAACATACCACTCGACAGTGTCGGCTCTTGATCCAGCAGTTCCAGGGCAAACAACCCAAATATAAGGAAAAGGAGTCGGACAAAGTTGAGGACAAGGAATATAGTGATGATGGATACCCCCACGTCAATTCCACCCTGATGATTTTTGCTGATGTTGAAAGCAAAAGTCGACTGAAAGTTATCAACCGTGAGGTGAATATGGTTGCTCCGGCGACACCCAGTTATTTGAAGTGGTCTCAGGCTGCCATCACATTCGACCAGTCCGATCACCCAATGCACATTGCCACCCCTGGGAGGCAAGCTTTGGTGGTCGACCCAGTTGTCCAAGGCACTCGACTGACCAAAGTCTTGATGGATGGTGGCAGTGGTTTGAACATACTGTATGCAGAGACGTTGAAAGGGATGGGCATTCCAATGTCCAGACTCAGTACCAGCAACATGAGTTTCCATGGAGTCATTCCTGGGAAGAAGGCTGAGTCACTCGGCCAAATTGCTCTTGATGTGGTTTTCGGTGATTCCAAGAATTACCGCAAAGATAAGTTGACGTTCGAAGTTGTGGATTTCCAGAGTGCTTATCATGCTATTTCGGGCAGGCCAGCTTATGCACGCTTCATGGCTCGACCATGTTATGTATATCTCAAATTGAAGATGCCTGGTCCCAAAGGTTTGATCACTGTTACAGGCAATCGGAAGAAGGCAGAAGAGTGCTTTCAGAAAGGCTCAAAGATCGCTGATGCTCAGATGGCAGTGGTAGAGCTGCAGGAGTACCAGAAGACTACAGACCCGAGTGATTTGTTGCGAGCCAAGAAGCCCGCTACGGAATCAACTTTTCAGTCGTCTGGTGAAACGAAGCCGGTTCACATTCACCCGACCGATCCCAATGCTGCTCCGACTCATATCTCAACAACACTCGACTCCAAATAGGAAGAAGCGCTCATCCAGTTCCTCATGAGAACTGGGACATCTTCACATGGAAGCCTTCTGACATGCCGGGTGTTCCCAGGGGGCTGGCTGAGCACCGCTGAGGGAGTCCTGGATTAGGGGGTGTCCGGGTACCTGGACTATACCTTCAGCCGGACTCTTGGACTATGAAGATACAAGATTGAAGACTTCGTCCCGTGTCCGGATGGAACTGTCGGCGTTCTGGGAACGGGGGTCCCCAGACTTGCCTGCCTGCGGCCTGCGGCGTGGCTCAAATGGGGGCCCAGTGCGGCCCATCTTCATCAACACAAGGCTCAAGACCCTCGCGAGGGGCGAAGCCTCGCGAGGCGGACGACACGGCGCATCCTCAGGCACGACCTCATCAGGCTGGCTCGCGAGGAGGCGGAGAGATCAAGGCAGGGTACCTCGCGAGGTGCCCATGACACAAGCCATGACGATCGAGGGTGCCAGGCGGGTGCCAGTGCGTGCAGCGTCCTTCTTTCCTCTTTGGTGCAAAGGGGGCAGGCGCAGCCGCGGGGTACCGAGGCATCAGGCAAAGGTTGCCATTTCAGTGCAACGAGACCAAGACCAGGAGGACTACAAGACGGAGGTCACCATGGAGCCCAGCGCGACGTCATCGACAGAGCCTTTGGCAGGCGGAGACCAACTTTAGTCAGGATAAGTGTACTCGCTGTCCCCCTTCAAATTAGCCCGCCATTGTTGGCTCCCTTCCCGCTCAATATTTGGGAAGAGGACCAGGGCCTCTATAAATAGGACTAGCCACCCACATTGCAAGGGGTTCCGATAGTCGATACGTGAGAGAGAGAGAGGTGACTGAACTCCTCCTAGCAGTTCATCACCCCAACCAAGAACAGACCCTCGCGGGGCTGTTCTTCCTTGTATTGTTCATCATCTCCAGCCCCAAGAGGCAATCCACCAACCACACACTGGATTAGGGTATTACACCACAACGGTGGCCCGAACCAGTATAAATCTTGTGTCTCTTGTGCAGTTCTTTTAGTAGTTTAGATCCTTGTGAGACGGAGAGGTAGAAGGCGTGATCTCCGCGTGCACCCCAGTGTTCGAACCTTAAGGGTCTGCCGGAACCCACGAATCCGACATTTTGGCGCGCCAGGTAGGGGTGCGCCGGAATTCGTCTCCCACCACTCCGCTCTCCTCCGACCGTCGCATCCATGTCTGACGCTCGTCGAGCCCGCGCCGAGCGTCGGGCCACCATCGCTTCTCGCGTCGCCCAGACAGCCCCCGTCGGTGGGCGTCCTCGTCGTTCCCCGTCGCCCATCGTCAACGCCGCCACTGGCCCGGCGGGGGGCGAGCAGCAAGCGTCGTCTCAGCATCCGTCCGTGCGGCAAGACGGCCGCACCGCTACTCCATCGCTCGCACCGGCCGGCTCTTCGTCCCGCGCGCTCCGCGCACCCTTGGAGGCACGAGCTGCGCTCATCACGGCAAACGAACTCCTGCGCTACTGCCCCGTCGACGACGTCTATGAGGAGTGGCTCAACCGCGTCGCCGAGCTCGTCCGCGCCGCAGGGGGCTCTCCTGCGCCGTCCGCCCCACTGCACCGCACTCCGCCCCGCGCGGGCAATGAAGCTCCGGGGGCGTACCAGCCGCCTCCTCTCCAAGAAGACGCCATGGCTCCAAGGCGCGTGGCCCCTGGGCGGAACCCGCTCTGCCAGGTGCCAGCACAGCAAGAACAGAGCTGCCAAGAAGTCCCTCGCCCACAAGGAGCTGCCCGGGCGCTCCCTGCTCCAGCTCCGGCACGCCAAGACCCCGCTTTGCTCCTAGCTGCAGCGCGTGGGGACCCTCAAGGCCAAGCTCTCCACCAACCGAAGCCTTTCGTGGCCACCGCAGGCTGCCGCGCCTACACCACCGAGATGCGCAGCGTCGTGTGGCCCGGCAAGTTCAAGCCAGACTTGCCTCCTCGCTACAACGGCACAACTGACCCCGCAGAGTTCCTCCAGCTCTATGAGCTGGGCATCGAGGCTGCCAGCGGGGACGAGAAGGTCATGGCGAACTGGTTCCCCATGGCGCTGAAGGAGGGAGCTCGCACCTGGCTCCTGAATCTGGCTCCAGGCACGATCTCCTCCTGGGACCAGATGCGCACCCGCTTCATCGCCAACTTCCAAGGTACACGTGACCGGCCACCCGCCGTGAGCGACATGCGCTGCATCAAGCAACAACCCGGAGAGACCCTGCAAAAGTACATCCAGCACTTCAACAGTGCGCGCCTCAAGATCCCCAAGGTGTCAGAGGAAGCCATCATCTCGGCCTTCTCCGATGGTGTGCGCGACGTCAAGATGAAGGAGGAGCTGGCGATGCATGAAGACCTCTGCACCTCCCTGGAGCTGTTCAACTTGGCGACCAAGTGCGCCAGGGCTGAGGAGGGGCGTCTCTCCCTCCTCGAGCTGCCTGCCACGGACCAAGAAGAGAAGAAGCCCAAGGCCAAGGACGTGAAGCGCAAGGGGGCTGCCGTACTCGCAGCCGAACCAGACACCAAGCGGGGCAAGGATCTGCCCGAACCCTCCAAAGGCAGCCGGTACTGTGTGTACCACGACCTCCACACCCACAACACCAACGAATGTCAAGAACTCCGTGCCGTGCGAGAAGGAAGGATCGGCCGTCGCCCTGACCGTGCTGACCGGGGCTACGGCTGAGGAGGAGGAAGAAACCCAGGACGCTGGGAAGATCGCGGCCCGCGCCAGGGGTGGCGCGACCAACCTCGCGAGGACCGCTGGCGGGACCTGCCTCGCGAGGGGGACTGGAGGGATCAGCCTCGTGAGGATCGCCCTCATGGCAACGCAGGCCTACCTCCGCTGCCGCCTCAACCAAGGAGGAACGAAGACCGCCATCAAGACGAGGGGGCTGGGGGCTTCCAAGAGCCGCGCGCAATCGCCTGCATCCTGGGCGGAGCTCAAGCCCCAGCCTCTCAACGTATCTTCAAGCAGTTTGCCCGCGAAGTGAATGCAGTTCTCCCCAAGCTCGAAGCAACGCGCCCCCTCAGGTGGTCGGCGTGCGCCATCACGTTCAGCTCAGCAGACCAGCTCAAGTGCTCGGCCACAGCCGGAGTCCTCCCGATGCTTTGCTCCCCAGTCATCAGCAACGTGCTGGTCACCAAGACCCTCATCGACGGAGGGGCAGGGCTCAACGTCCTGTCCGTGGAAACCTTCAACAACCTCCAAGTGCCCTATGACCAGCTTCAGCCAACCAAGCCTTTCTCCGGAGTCACCGACGGTTCCACAGTCCCGATCAGGCAGGTCCACCTCCCTGTCACCTTCGGGGCATGCAACAACTACCGCACCGAGCTCATTGACTTCGACGTCGCCCACATCCGCCTGCCGTACAACGCCATCCTCGGGTACCCAGCGTTGGCCAAGTTCATGGCCGTGACTCACCACGGCTACAACGTCCTCAAGATGCCAGGAAGTGGCGGCGTCATCACGGTGCCCTGTGAAGAGAAAGATGCAGTGTGTTCCCTGGAGCGAGCCTTTCAGGCCGTGTCGCTAGAAGACCCAGATCACGGAAGCAGGAGGCTTCCTGAGACCACCCCCAAGAAGAAGAAGACATCGCCAGGGTCAGCCCCTCAGGAGGCAGGCCCTTCTGGGCCCGTGTCTGCCCGGGAGGGCCCTCCTTCCATTGCATAGGAAGGCGCGCCCGGCGCCCTCCTCAGGCAGGGCTCGGGGGCTCTCACCTGGAGGGCCACCGACCTAGCCAGGGTCACGAGGGAGGCGCTTGGGCACCATGTGGAGGCGTGCCTCGAAGCACGTTTCCCCCGAGAAGGAGCCAAGCAAGGAAGGCCAGACCAACAGGAGTTCGTTAACAAGGCCATTCAAGAACTACAAGAGTCGAGGATCATGAGGGGTTGCCGTCATCCACCAGCTGTGGCCCCACATCCAGGCGAGGATGGTGGGCTGCGCGTCTGCATCGACGTACCAGGGCTCAATCAGATCGCCACGACGGAGCGCCTCTGGCCCTCGCAAGTGGGGCGCTGCGGGGGTCCACCCCACAGCTATGTTCGCATGCCTTACGGCCTGCCGAGCATGGTTGCGGCGTACCAGCGCCTCATGAGGGGCATCATGGAGGCTCAGGAAGACAGGCGTTCTGCGGCCCTGGCGGAGATGAAGACAGCTCGCGAGGAGCCACCAGTGCCTCCGGAGCCTCCCGAGGCCCCGGGGCCTGGGGGCTCGTGAGGATCGGCTTCTGCAGCCTACCGAGTCTGCTGCACCAATGCCACTTCGCCAACGACATCCTCAGGTGACATCTTCCAAGCTTCAATCCCAGCTGGGAGCGCCCTCCCAGGGTTGCATCACTCCCAGGCCGCGTGGGTCCGTCCCTGCGGCATGTATCCCCTTTTATTTCTCGGTCGTTAGTTTGCCTTGTTGGGGGCGCCCCACGGGCTGCATCATCCCCAAGCCGCTCGGGCCAGGCCCAGCGGCATGTATCTCCCTCGCGTTTATTTCCAACTATGCATTCGCCTATCACGCTTGATTGCTTGATGCCCGTCCGTGGCATCCCTTCTTCTCCATGTCGACTACTTGCACATTAAAGGGGGGGTGCCTGAGCATCGCGACTTAGGGCTCTTACTGGCTCTCCAGCCCTCACCCTCTGGCCTTGTCCATGGCATCGCGACCTGGCATACCAGCGACGGCTGAGACAAGCTCAAGGGCCGGGACCCGAGGACGTAGAGTACTGACATCTAACCAAATTTTGCAGGGACACATCTCAAGATACGGCCCAGTGCCAGGCGCAACCCGCCTAGAGGTAGGGCCTCGTGAGTCTCGTGCTGGCTCACGGGTGCCCTAATACACCACACCTACTCCAACCAGCAAGCTCTTGAGTGGCTAACGATCGACTGATGACTGCCATGGCAACCCCATCGTCTTTCTGTGATGACTCTGCAGGATCCTTGGAGGGAACTGCGCTAGCCAAGGCCCTCACGAGGTTCCCTTCGCCCTCGCCCGCGCGAACCGCTTGCACGTTAAAGGGGGGGGGGCGCCTGAGCATCACGACTCAGGGCTCCTACTGGCTCTCCAGCCCTCACCCTCTGGCCTTGTCCACGGCATCGCCACCTGGCATACCAGCGACGGCTAAGACCAGCTCGAGGTCCGGGACCCGAGGACGTAGAGCAGAAAGGGGAGCAGAGGCAAGGGAGAAGGGGCTCGCGAGGACCTTGCCGAGCAATTCCGTTCCTGCCGACGCGCGGACCAGACGGCGCACCAGGAATAATCCCCGGCTCTCGAGATAAGTCACCACCCAAAGCACTGGCTACCGTGGCACTACCCCCGCACCTAAAGCAATTCCGTACTAGCGATGTTGCTTCCCTTTCTCACCAAGCGACGGCTGCTTGGGCGCCAAAGGGGACCTCCTGAGCATCGCGACTCAGGGGCTCTTACTGGACCCCGGGTCGCTCACCTCCTGGCCTTGACCACGGCATCGCGACCTGGCATACCAGCGACGGCTGATGCCGCCTTGGGACTGGGACCTGTCGACGCAGAGCACCGAGCCCTCGTGAGGTGCAAAAGGGAGGACTGAACTACAACGGGATCAGCAACTCACACAACTCTGCAGCAAAGATTGTATATTAACAAACGGGACTACAGGCACCTTACAAGCCCCCACGGGGCGCATTTTGATTCCTCACAGGGAACGAATCCTAAGGGATGCTAACTACACGAGCTCCTACAAAAGATGCCATCATCAACAGTGGGCCGTCAGGCGCCGGCGCCAACTCCATCCAGATCAGGGTCGGCGACGGCCTGACGAGTCCGCCCTGCTCCGGGAGCGGCGCCGACTCGGGGGCTCGTAGCTGTCATCGCTCGTCTCCGGAGTCGCGAAGACTTCGCTGGAGTTGCTGGACCCTTCGGCGCCTCCGCCAAGGGAGCGGTCAACGGGCCTAGCCCTCACCAGGGCAAGGTCCTGGCCACCTCTCCTGCGGCAACACTCCAGCCTGCGCCCGTTCGCGTCGAAGACCTTGACGAACATCACCGCAGCACCATCATACTCCAAGTGGACTGCGAAGACGCCCCTTTCCCTGCAAACCCGGGCGATCTCTCTCCAGCCACGGGACATGTAGACCTCGCCCGAGGCAGCGACCACGACCTCTGCCTCGGCCGCGAGGGTGCTGCAGCCGGCGTGCTGCAGCCAGAGCTCCAGGGGCCCTCCTGGAGGGACGATGGAGGCGAAGAAGGGAGGCAGGAGGATCCAGGACTGAAGAGGAACGACGACGTGGAGCATGAACTCATGGGAGGAGCCCTCGGCATGGACTCCAGGGGGAACCACCCAAGCCTTCATGGCCCGACGGCACCGACGACGGCGCTGACCGCGGGGATCGGCATCGACACCTTCGGGGCCCTCGACGTGGGCATACAAGGGAAGCGAGAACCCTGGCAGAGCCCGCTCGCACCGGGGCCTCGCCACCACCTAGCGGTCTTCCTCGTTCCGGCTGCAAAGGGCGAGTCGCTTCTTCGGCGGGAGAGGGTCTGGTCCCTCTCGAGGAGCCTTTCCCTTCTCCGCCGCGGAAAATCGGCGAATTGGAGCCATCACGCCAAGACGGAGCAAGAATTGAGGCGAGGGAGAAAGCGAGAAGAGATGGACTGGAAGGGCACGCACGGTGCCATACTTATAGCCGGCGAAGGCCAACCGCCAGCCTCCATGATCACAGGTAATCATGACACTATTTGCATGCAGGGACTTGTCCAACTCGCACGATCACCGATGCGTCGTGGGGAAGTGGAGACGCCCACGTCCAATCAACCGCCACGCGGCGCCCAAGGCCACAGGCTGTTAGGGCCCGTGGCGCTTCGCCCTTGCACTTTCGCCTCTCGGCACGGCCAAGTCCGGGCGCGCCTTGGGCCCGGGGGCTACTGTCGGCGTTCTGGGAACGGGGGTCCACAGACTTGCCTGCCTGCGGCCTGCGGCGTGGCTCAAATGGGGGCCCAGTGCGGCCCATCTTCATCAACACAAGGCTCAAGACCCTCGCGAGGGGCCAAGCCTCGCGAGGCGGACGACACGGCGCATCCTCAGGCACGGCCTCATCAGGCTGGCTCGCGAGGAGGCGGAGAGATCAAGGCAGGGTACCTCGCGAGGTGCCCATGACGCAAGCCATGACGATCGAGGGTGCCAGGCGGGTGCCAGCGCGCGCAGCGTCCTTCTTTCCTCTTTGGTGCAAAGGGGGCAGGCGCAGCCGCGGGGTACCGAGGCATCAGGCAAAGGTTGCCATTTCGGTGCAACGAGACCAAGACCAGGAGGACTACGAGACGGAGGTCACCATGGAGCCCAGCGCGGCGTCATCGACAGAGCCTTTGGCAGGCGGAGACCAACTTTAGTCAGGATAAGTGTACTCGCTGTCCCCCTTCAAATTAGCCCGTCATTGTTGGCTCCCTTCCCGCTCAATATTTGGGAAGAGGACCAGGGCCTCTATAAATAGGACTAGCCACCCACATTGCAAGGGGTTCCGATAGTCGATAAGTGAGTGTGAGAGAGAGGTGACTGAACTCCTCCTAGCAGTTCATCACCCCAACCAAGAACAGACCCTCGCGAGGCTGTTCTTCCTTGTATTGTTCATCATCTCCAGCCCCAAGAGGCAATCCACCAACCACACACTGGAGTAGGGTATTACACCACAACGGTGGCCCAAACCAGTATAAATCTTGTGTCTCTTGTGCAGTTCTTTTAGTAGTTTAGATCCTTGTGAGACAGAGAGGTAGAAGGCGTGATCTCCGCGTGCACCCCAGTGTTCGAACCTTAAGGTCTGCCGGAACCCACGAATCCGACAGGGACTTTCCTTGGCGTGGAAGGCAAGCTTGGCGATACGGATGTTCAGATCTGCTACCATTGTAACCGACTCTGTGTAACCCTAACCCTCTCCGGTGTCTATATAAACCGGAGGGTTTTAGTCCGTAGGACAATTCCAATATACAACAATCATACCATAGGCTAGCTTCTAGGGTTTAGCCTCTTTGATATCGTGGTAGATCTACTCTTGTACTACCCATATCATCAATATTAATCAAGTAGGACGTAGGGTTTTACCTCCATCAAGAGGGCCCGAACCTGGGTAAAACATTGTGTCCCTTGTCTCCTGTTACCATCCGCCTAGACGCACAGTTCGGGACCCCCTACCCGAGATCTGCCGGTTTTGACACCGACATTGGTGCTTTCATTGAGAGTTCCTCTGTGTCGTCGCTTTTAGGCCCGATGGCTCCTTTGATCATAAAAAACGATGTGGTCCAGGGTGAGACTTTTCTCCCCGGACAGATCTTCGTCTTCGGCGGCTTCGCACTGCGGGCCAATTCGCTTGGCCACCTAGAGCAGATCGAAAGCTACGCCCCTGGCCATCAGGTCAGGTTTGGAAGTTTAAACTACACGGCCGGCGTCCGCGAGGACTTAATCTTCGACGGATTCGAGCCACAGCCAAGCGCGCCGCACTGTCTCGATGGGCATGATCTAGCTCTGCCGCCGAACAGTGTCCTGGAGGCCGCACGCGCACTGGTTCCGACCCTTAATTCGGAGCCTACTGCGTCCATAGAGGATGATTGGTTGGACACCGCCTCGGGGGCTGCGATCCCAAACGCGATCGAGCCGAACGCCAGCCCCGCACCTCGCAAGGCCCATGACTCCGAGGAGCCGGATTCCTCTCCGGACTCCGAGCCCTCCGTGCACCCGCCGATCAAATCCGATTGGGCGCCGATCATGGAGTTCACCGCCGCAGACATCTTTCAGCACTCGCCCTTCGGCGACATCCTGAAGTCGCTAAAGTCTCTCTCTTTATCAGGAGAGCCCTGGCCGGACTACGGTCAACAAGGTTGGGATACGGACGATGAAGAAATTCAAAGCCCACCCACCACCCACTTCGTATCCACTGTCGACGACTTAACCGACATGCTCGACTTCGACTCCGAAGACCTCGACGGTATGGATGACGATGCAGGAGACGACCAAGAACCGGCACCTGTAGGGCACTGGAAGGCCACCTCGTCATAGGACATATATATGGTGGACGCTCCAAAAGATGGAGATGGCGATAGAACAGCGGAGGATGATGCATCCAAGAAACAGACAAAGCGCCGGCGTCAGCGGCGCCGCTCTAAATCCCGCCAAAGAAAAAACGGTGATTCCAGCACTGGAGATAATACTACTCCGGATAGCGCGGAAGAACACCCCCTCCAGCAAGATTCGGCACAGGAGGATGAAGAAGCCAGCCCTCATGAGAGAGCGGCAGCAGAGAGGTTGAGGATGATAATTACATGCCTCCCTCCGAAGATGAGGCAAGCCTTGACGACGATGAATTCGTCGTGCCAGAGGATCTCGCCGAACAAGAGCGTTTTAAACGCAGGCTTATAGCCATGGCAAGCAGCCTCAAGAAAAAGCAGCAACAACTTAGAGCTGATCAAGATTTGCTAGCTGACAGATGGACTGAAGTCCTTGCGGCCGAAGAGTATGAACTCAAACGCCCCTCCAAAAGTTACCCAAAGCGCAGGCTGCTACCCCGATTAGAGGAGGAAGCACCTACATCACCAGCGCATGACATGGCCGACCGGCCACCTCGTGGCCGTGACAGAGAGGCCTCTCGGCCCTCCACTCAAGCCGTGCCCCGGCGTCGCTCCAAACATGCTAAGACACGGGAAAACGCGCCAGACCTGCGAGAGATACTGGAGGACAAAGCAAGGCAAACAAGATCGATCTACGGATCGCGCGGGCGCCCCACGACACGTGATGGTGATCGTCACTCCGGATACAATAAGTCCAGCCGGGCCGAACACAACAGACAAAGCTCCTTTGAGCTGTGTCGTGATATAGCCCAACACAGAGGTGCCGCACACCCACTATGCTTCACAGATGAAGTAATGGATCATAGAATCCCCAAGGGCTTCAAACCCGTAAACATCAAATCATACGATGGCACGACAGATCCTGCGGTATGGATCGAGGATTATCTCCTTCATATCCACATGGCCCGCGGCGATGATCTACACGCCATCAAATACCTCCCGCTCAAACTTAAGGGACCGGCCCGGCATTGGCTTAACAGATTGCCAGCAGACTCAATCGGTTCTTGGGAGGACCTGGAAGCCGCATTCCTCGACAATTTCCATGGTACCTATGTGCGACCACTGGACGCCGATGACCTAAGCCACATAATTCAGCAGCCAGAGGAATCGGCCAGGCAATTCTGGACATGGTTCGTAACAAAGAAAAACCAAATAGTCGACTGTTCGGATGCAGAGGCCCTAGCAGCCTTCACGCATAATATCCGCGACGAGTGGCTTGCCCGGCACCTTGGACAGGAAAAGCCAAAATCCATGGCAGCCCTCACGACACTCATGACCCGCTTTTGCATGGGAGAAGACAGCTGGCTAGCTCGCAGCAACAACTTCACCAAGAGCCTTGGTAATTCGGATACCAAGGACAAAAGTGGCAGGTCGCGTCGGAACAAGCAAAAATACCACGTTAACAGCGACGGTAACGAGGATACAGCAGTCAATGCCGGATTCCGAGGCTACAAATCCGGTCAGCGGAAAAAGCCATTTAAAAGAAATACTCAGGGCGCGTCCAGTTTGGACCGAATACTCGACCGCTTGTGCGAGATACATGGCACCCTCGAAAAGCCAGCCAATCACACCAACAAGGATTGTTGGGTGTTCAAGCAGGCAGGCAAGTTAAATGCCGAAAATAGAGACAAGGGGCTGCGTAGCGACGACGAGGAGGAGCCCAGGCCACCGAACAACAATGGACAGAAGGGTTTTCCCCCACAAGTGCGGATGGTGAACATGATATACGCAACCCACATCCTCAAAAGGGAGCGGAAGCGTGCATTGCGGGACGTATACGCGCTGGAGCCAGTCGCCCCAAAGTTCAACCCATGGTCCTCCTGCCCGATCACTTTTGATCGAAGGGACCAACCCACTAGCATCCATCATGGCGGGTTTGCCGCATTGGTTCTAGACCCAATTATTGACGGATTTCATCTCACAAGAGTCCTTATGGACGGCGGCAGCAGCCTGAACCTGCTTTACCAGGATACAGTGCGGAAAATGGGCATAGATCCCTCAAGGATCAAGCCCACCAAAACGACCTTTAAAGGCGTCATACCAGGTGTAGAGGCCAACTGTACAGGCTTAGTCACACTTGAAGTGGTCTTCGGATCCCCGGATAACTCCCGAAGCGAGGAGTTAATCTTCGACATAGTCCCTTTCCGCAGCGGCTATCACGCACCGCTCGGGCAAACCACGTTTGCAAAGTTCAATTCGGTACCGCACGACGCATACCTCAAGCTCAAGATGCCAGGCCCTCGTGGAGTAATCACGGTCAATGGGAACACCGAACGCTCCCTCCGAACGGAGGAGCACACGGCAGACCTCGCAGCGGAAGTTCAAAGCAGCCTCTCTAGGCAGTTCTCCAGTCCGGCCGTTAGAAAGCCGGACACTGTCAAGCGCGCCCGAAGTAATCTACAAAAAGACCGCCTGGCACGTTCTGAGCAGGCGTAGCAATGCGGCCCCAACCCCAGACCTCGCGAAACAGTGAAACCAGTGCTTCGCGCACATAACTACGCTCTTGAAATACCATGGGCACAGGGGAGGGGCACCATCACGGCACACTCAAAACACGGCTTAAACCGTACTAGGGGCTGCCGAATTCTTCTTTAGTTTTCTCTTACTTTCAGGACTCCACATTTCGGACGACCTGTTCGGCAATTCAACTGCCGCACAAACGATGCAAGATCCAGGAAAGCAGACAAGCCTTGCCGCATTATGGAACTCCCAGGTGGTCTCTATTACGAGCAGTATACCTATTTTGCATACAAATTCCGCGGCCTGCCCCTGGACAGGACATGTTAAATAGTCCAACCTTTTGCTTATCGCACTATTTGCATTGTTCTGCTTTGATCGCAGCCTTTTTATAAACAATGCATAGCTTTTGTCTATTTTTTGCATTACTCTCTTTTTTATATATATGTTTATTAATGACATGTTGCACCCGTACACTGTGGTACGACAAATACGCCAGGGGCTATAGTACCCCTCAATATGGTGTGAGAAGTCCGAACACTTTCACAAGTGCGGCACCCCGAACTTATAGCATTATATGCATCGGCTCCGAATCATGATTTGGGTCAATGGTTGGGTTTGCCCGGCTCCTATGTTTTGGTGCCTTACGTTCCGCTATATCGGCTAAGGTAGCACTAGGAGAACTACTGAGATTGTGCCCCAGTTGAGCTGGGCTGAGCACCTCAGTAGAGAAAGCTAAAACCGACTGTCATGATCAGGCGCGAGACCGGTCGCTGTTCGAGAGGTTTTTCGAGTCCCTAAAGACTTATGCCGCTTAGAGCGAGGAGCCGGTTTTGTCCGGCCAAGGCGTGGATAGCGCCCCGAACTCGGTCTTCCGAATACTAGGGGCTTCGCCGAAATTTAAAATTATAGAGTTCTATGGCTAAGTGAGAGTGTTCAAGCATTATAGTCCCATTGCCTTGTTCGTTGTGCTGAGCGCCTCCCTCGAAGGACCCAAACATGGGAAAAAGAGCGCTCAGGTATATCCCGAACACCCCAGCACTAGTGGCATGGGGGCAGAAGCCGACAACTGGCCATCTCTCAATTTTTTGATAAACGGCCGCACAGAAAGTAATATTTTAAATTCAAAAAGCATTGCTTAGCGCATATGAACAAGTTTTCAGCGCACAGGATAACACAAGCGAGTCCATTCAAAAATTACATCCTTGGTGCATTCATCCACCACAAGGCGGGCACCCTTCAGCACGTCCTTATAATAGTTCTCGGGTTTGCGATGCTCTTTCCCCGGCGGAGGCCCGCCTTCACAAGCTTCTCGTCGTCAGGCTTTTTATACATTTTTTCTATAAGGTGTCCCTTACCTTCTTTCTCCTCGAGTTGCCGTTTGGCAAGGCCGAGCTTTCTCCTCGAGTTGCCGCTTGGCAAGGCCGAGCTCTTGCTCGGACCGCTCGAGACCCTGCTTCAGGGTGCCTACCTCCGCAGTCAGTGCGGCGGTCGCAAGCAGCGAAGCCTGCATACGCATATTGACTCTTTTTTGTTAGACTCCTGCGAAATTTATTAGATCCTCTATTCGGCTTTTCTTTCCGAACACCAAACAGAGCATCAGGGGCTACTGTCTATGCTTTAATATTTTTACATATTTTTTACTTACCTCGAAGCCTGTTAGAAGGACAGCACAAGCTTCAGTCAGTCCGCTCTTGGCAGACTGAACCTTCTGGATCACCGTACTCATGATAGTACGGTGCTCCTCGTCGATGGAGGCGCCCTTAAGCACCTCCAGTAGATTGTCCGACGCCTCCGGTTGGACGGAGGCCACCGGCTCAGTAGGCTTGCTCCTCTTAGAAGGAGGTCGCCTGCCGTACTCCGGAACCGTTGAGGATTCCGGCGCGGTGTCCGGCGCAAAGCCGGACTGGGAGCCCTGGGGGGTCTTGTCCCCTTTACCCCTGGAGTCCGAGAGGTCACCTCGCGGCTCCTCCAGGACTGCCTCCTCTGGGCCCGGAGCTTGTCGTGACGCCACTTCGGCGTCGTCCGCAGTACGGGGGGAGGCAGCGGGCGGAACTGAATTCATGTCCGATGAATCCTGGGAGCCGCTCGATGAGTCGTCGAGCCCAGCCTTGGGCGGGCTGCAAAATTACATTCGGCATAAGGGAAAGCTATGCAATAAGGGAATGCTATGAGTTACTCTGGTATCCGAATACTTACGATCCCGCCGGGCGCTTGGCCCTTTGCGGCCACTCCTCTTCGCCCTTGTCGGCGTCGGTGGAGTAGTCCGGGGGAAGGGGCTTCCCCTTCTTGGACCCTTTGGCCTCCCCTATTGGGGCGGCCTTCCTCTTCTTTCCTCCCCCCACTGGAGGGGGATAGGTTTCTTCTTCCTCCTCCTCGTCTTCATGGGAGGAGAGCGTCTCGGATTCGTCGGGCGACGAGTCCGACACCACCATATGCCGGGAACTCTTTCGAGTCCCCGTGGCCTTCTTCTTCTTGGCCTTCTTCTCCGGCACCACATAAGGTGCCGGAGCCAGCAGCTTCGATAAATGAGCATCTGCTGGGTCTTCGGGCAAAGGAGCCGGACAGTCAATCTGTCCGGACTTCACCTGCCAATCCTGTCAAAGGAAAGGGAGTTTAGATCCCGCATAGAGTCAAACTATGAAAAACTAACATCCTATAAAAGGTGAAAATATCTTACCTCGCCAGCGTGACGCTGCGAGCTGAATCCGCGGTCCTCAGAGGCGGATGCGGGAGCCTTGGTGCCTTTGTTAGCACCTTCCAGACTTCTTCGTACATCATGTCGAAAAGCCTGCTAAGGGTTGGGTGCTGCGCCGGGTCGAACTCCCATAGATTGAAGTCCCGCTGTTGGCACAGGAGGATCCGGCGGATGAGCAGAACCTGGACTACATTGACAAGCTTTAGCCGCTTGTACACCAGGGTTTGGATGCATTTTTGCAGTCAGATCACCTCGTCTTGGTAGCCCCACGACAGGTCCGTCTCTTTCCAGGACGTGAGCCGCATGGGGGGTCCGGACCGGAACTCAGGGGCGGCGATCCATTCCGGATCGCGTGGCTCGGTGATGTAAAACCACCCTGACTGCCACCCCTTTAAGGTCTCCAGAAAGGAGCCCTCGAGCCATAGGACGTTGGCCATCTTGCCCGCCATGGCGCCTCCGCACTCCGCCTGGTTGCCTCACACCACCTTTGGCTTGACGTTAAAAGTCTCGAGCCATAGGCCGAAATGAGGGCGGATGCAGAGGAAGGCCTCGCACACGACGATAAATGCCGAGTTGTTGAGGACGAAGTTCGGGGCCAGATCGTGGAAATCCAGGCCGTAGTAGAACATGAGCCCCTGGACGAATGGGTGGAGTGGAAAACCCAGTCCGCGGAGGAAGTGGGCAAGGAATACGACCCTCTCATGGGGCCTTGGGGTGGGGAGGAGCTGCCCCTTTTCAGGAAGCCGGTGCGCGATGTCATTAGACAAGTATCTGGCCTTCCTTAGCTTTTTGATATGGCCCTCCGTGACGGAGGAGACCATACACTTGCCTCACGCTCCGGACATTGCTGGAGCAGATTGAGGTGGGAAGTGCGGACTTGGGCGCTGGAGCTCGGGTGTGCAGAAGATGGATAGGCAGAGGAGGAAGAAGGCGTAGGTAAAAAGGTGGATCCTTATCCCCTTATATGGGTGGATGCGACTATGCGTCCCCACCAGCCTGGTAAAACTCGCATGCCTCCCAAGCGCCGTGATAAATGGCGCGGTTGGGTTACCCGCATCCGTATTGATGAGAATCCCGTAAATGGGGGACACGATCTCTGCTTTGACAAGACGTGCCAAGGAAACTATTGGAAATATGCTCTAGAGGCAATAAAAAATTGGTTATTATTATATTTCCTTGTTCATGATAATCGTTTATTATCCATGCTATAATTGTATTGATAGGAAACTCAGATACATGTGTGGATACATAGACAACACCATGTCCCTAGTAAGCCTCTAGTTGACTAGCTCGTTGATCAATACATGGTTACAGTTTCCTGACCATGGACATTGGATGTCGTTGATAACGGGATCACATCATTAGGAGAATCATGTGATGGACAAGACCCAATCCTAAGCCTAGCACAAAGATCGTGTAGTTCGTATGCTAAAGCTTTTCTAATGTCAAGTATCATTTCCTTAGACCATGAGATTGTGCAACTCCCGGATACCGTAGGAATGCTTTGGGTGTGCCAAACGTCACAACGTAACTGGGTGGCTATAAAGGTACACTACGGGTATCTCCGAAAGTGTCTGTTGGGTTGGCACGAATCGAGACTGGGATTTGTCACTCCGTGTGACGGAGAGGTATCTCTGGGCCCACTCGGTAGGACATCATCATATGCACAATGTGACCAAGGAGTTGATCACGGGATGATGTATTACTGAATGAGTAAAGAGACTTGCTGGTAACGAGATTGAACAAGGTATCGGATACCGACGATCGAATCTCAGACAAGTACAATACCGCTGGACAAAGGGAATTGAATACGGGATTGATTAAATCCTCAACATCGTGGTTCATCCGATGAGATCATCGTGGAGCATGTGGGAGCCAACATGGGTATCCAGATCCTGCTGTTGGTTATTGGCCGGAGAGTTGTCTCGGTCATGTCTGCATGGTTCCCGAACCCGTAGGGTCTACACACTTAAGGTTCGGTGACGCTAGAGTTGTTATGGGAAATAGTATGTAGTTACCGAAGGTTGTTCGGAGTCCCGGATGAGATCCCAGACATGAGGAGGAGCTCCGGAATGGTCCGGAGGTGAAGATCGGTATATTCGACGAAGGGTATTGGAGTCCGGAATTGTTCAGGGGTACCAGGTGATGACCAGCGTGTCCGAAAGGGGTTTCGGAGGCCCCGGCAAGCGTTGGGGGGCCTTATGGGCCAAGGGGAGAGGGCACATCAGCCCACTAAGGGGCTGAGCGCCCCTCCCACCCCATCTCACGTAAACAGGAGAGGTGGGGGCGCCACCCCTAGGGCAGCCGCCCCTCGCGGCTTGGGGGGCAAGTTTCCTAGGGGGTGGGGGCGCCCAAACCCATCTAGGGTTTCCCCTGTGGCCGCTGCCCCTCCCCTAGGGAACCCTAGGGCGCCCCCCTCCTCCCTTCACCCTATATATAGTGAGGGAGAGAGAGGGCAGCCACACCCTTCCCCTGGCGCAGCCCTCTCCCTCCTCCAACACCTCGTCCTCCTCCGTAGTGCTTGGCGAAGCCCTGCCGGAGAACCACGAGCTCCATCACCACCATGCTGTCGTGCTATCTGAGTTTTCCCTCAACTCCTCCTCTCTCCTTGCTGGATCAAGAAGGAGGAGACGTCCCCGGGCTGTACGTGTGTTGAACGCGGAGGTGCCATCCGTTTGGCACTAGCATCATCGGTGATTTGGATCACGACGAGTACGACTCCATCAACCCCATTCACTTGAACGCTTCCGCTTAGCGATCTACAAGGGTATGTAGATGCACTCTCCTTCCCTCGTTGCTAGATTACTCCATAGATTGATCTTGGTGTTGCGTAGAAAATTTTGAATTTCTGCTACGTTCCCCAACAGTGGCATCATGAGCTAGGTCTATGCGTAGTTTCTATGCACGAGTAGAACACAAAGCAGTTGTGGGCGTCGATATTGTCAATTATCTTGCCGTTACTAGTCTTATCTTGCCGTTACTAGTCTTATCTTGATTCGGCGGCATTGTGGGATGAAGCTATTGGGTTTCGTAGTAATTTGAAAAATTTTCCTACGCACACGCAAGATCATGTGATGCATAGCAACGAGGGGGAGAGTGTTGTCTACGTACCCAACACAGACCGACTGCGGAAGCGATGACACGACGTAGAGGAAGTAGTCGTACGTCTTCACGATCCAACCGATCAAGCACCGAAACTACGGCACCTCCGAGTTCGAGCACACGTTCAGCTCGATGACGATCCTCGGACTCCGATCCAGCAAAGTGTCGGGGAAGAGTTCCGTCAGCACGACGGCGTGGTGACGATCTTGATGAACTATAGCAGCAGGGCTTCGCCTAAACTCCGCTACAGTATTATCGAGGTATATGGTGGCAGGGGGCACCGCACACGGCTAAGGAATAGATCACGTGGATCAACTTGTGTGTTCTAGGGTGCCTCTACCTCAGTATATAAAGGAGCCAAGGGGGGAGGGGGGCGCCGGCCAAGGAGAGAGGCGCAGGAGGAGTCCTACTCCTTCCGGGAGTAGGACTCCCCCCCAATCCTATTCCAACTAGGATTCCCCAAAGGGGGAAAGAGGGAGAAGGGTGGCCGGCCACCTCTCCTAGTCCTAATAGGACTAGGGAAAGGGGGGGAGGTGCGCAGCCCTTGTGGGCAGCCCTTTCACCTTTCCACTAAGGCCCATGAAGGCCCATATAGCTCCCGAGGTGGGGGGGGGGGTTCCGGTAACCTCCCGGTAACCCGGTAAAATCCCGATTTCACCCGGAACACTTCCGATGTCCAAACATAGGCTTCCAATATATCAATCTTTACGTCTCGACCATTTCGAGACTCCTCGTCATGTCCGTGATCACATCCGGGACTCCGAACAACCCTCGGTACATCAAAATGCATAAACTCATAATGAAACTGTCATCGTAACCTTAAGCGTGCGGACCCTACGGGTTCGAGAACAATGTAGACATGACCGAGACATGTCTCCGGTCAATAACCAATAGCGGGACCTAGATGCCCATATTGGCTCCTACATATTCTACGAAGATCTTTATCGGTCAGACCGCATAACAACATACGTTGTTCCCTTTGTCATCGGTATGTTACTTGCCCGAGATTCGATCGTCGGTATCCAATACCTAGTTCAATCTCGTTACCGGCAAGTCTCTTTACTCGTTCCGTAATACATCATCTCACAACTAACATATTAGTTGTAATGCTTGCAAGGCTTATGTGATGTGTATTACCGAGAGGGCCCAGAGATACCTCTCCGACAATCGGAGTGACAAATCCTAATCTCGAAATACGCCAACCCAACATCTACCTTTGGAGACACCTGTAATGCTCCTTTATAATCACCCAGTTACGTTGTGACGTTTGGTAGCACCCAAAGTGTTCCTCCGGCAAACGGGAGTTGCATAATCTCATAGTCATAGGAACATGTATAAGTCATGAAGAAAGCAATAGCAACATACTAAACGATCGTGTGCTAAGCTAATGGAATGGGTCATGTCAATCAGATCATTCAACTAATGATGTGACCTCGTTAATCAAATAACAACTCATTGTTCATGGTTAGGAAACATAACCATCTTTGATTAACGAGCTAGTCAAGTAGAGGCATACTAGTGACACTTTGTTTGTCTATGTATTCACACATGTATTATGTTTCCGGTTAATACAATTCTAGCATGAATAATAAACATTTATCATGATTATAAGGAAATAAATAATAACTTTATTATTGCCTCTAGGGCATATTTCCTTCAGTCTCCCACTTGCACTAGAGTCAATAATCTAGATTACACTGTAATGATTCTAACACCCATGGAGCCTTGGTGCTGATCATGTTTTGCTCGTGGAAGAGGCTTAGTCAACGGGTCTGCAACATTCAGATCCGTATGTATCTTGCAAATCTCTATGTCTCCCACCTGGACTAGATCCCGGATGGAATTGAAGCGTCTCTTGATGTGTTTGGTCCTTTTGTGAAATCTGGATTCCTTTGCCAAGGCAATTGCACCAGTATTGTCACAAAAGATTTTCATTGGACCCGATGCATTAGGTATGACACCTAGATCGGATATGAACTCCTTCATCCAGACTCCTTCGTTCGCTGCTTCCGAAGCAGCTATGTACTCCGCTTCACATGTAGATCCCGCTACGACGCTTTGTTTAGAACTGCACCAACTGACAGCTCCACCGTTTAATGTAAACACGTATCCGGTTTGCGATTTAGAATCGTCCGGATCAGTGTCAAAGCTTGCATCAACGTAACCTTTTACAGTGAGCTCTTTGTCACCTCCATATACGAGAAACATATCCTTAGTCCTTTTCAGGTATTTCAGGATGTTCTTGACCGCTGTCCAGTGATCCACTCCTGGATTACTTTGGTACCTCCCTGCTAAACTTATAGCAAGGCACACATCAGGTCTGGTACACAGCATTGCATACATGATAGATCCTATGGCTGATGCATAGGGAACATCTTTCATATTCTCTCTATCTTCTGCAGTGGTCGGGCATTGAGTCTTACTCAACTTCACACCTTGTAACACAGGCAAGAACCCTTTCTTTGCTTGATCCATTTTGAACTTCTTCAAAATTTTGTCAAGGTATGTGCTTTGTGAAAGTCCAATTAAGCGTCTTGATCTATCTCTATAGATCTTAATGCCTAATATGTAAGCAGCTTCACCGAGGTCTTTCATTGAAAAACTTTTATTCAAGTATCCCTTTATGCTATCCAGAAATTCTATATCATTTCCAATCAGCAATATGTCATCCACATATAATATCAGAAATGCTACAGAGCTCCCACTCACTTTCTTGTAAATACAGGCTTCTCCGAAAGTCTGTATAAAACCAAATGCTTTGATCACACTATCAAAACGTTTATTCCAACTCCGAGAGGCTTGCACCAGTCCATAAATGGATCGCTGGAGCTTGCACACTTTGTTAGCTCCCTTTGGATCGACAAAACCTTCCGGTTGCATCATATACAACTCTTCTTCCAGAAATCCATTCAGGAATGCAGTTTTGACATCCATCTGCCAAATTTCATAATCATAAAATGCGGCAATCGCTAACATGATTCGGACGGACTTAAGCATCGCTACGGGTGAGAAGGTCTCATCGTAGTCAATCCCTTGAACTTGCCGAAAACCTTTTGCGACAAGTCGAGCTTTGTAGACAGTAACATTACCATCAGCGTCAGTCTTCTTCTTAAAGATCCATTTATTCTCAATTGCTTGCCGATCATCGGGCAAGTCAACCAAAGTCCATACTTTGTTCTCATACATGGATCCCATCTCAGATTTCATGGCTTCAAGCCACTTTGCGGAATCTGGGCTCACCATCGCTTCTTCATAGTTCGTAGGTTCATCATGATCTAGTAGCATGACTTCCAGAACAGGATTACCGTACCACTCTGGTGCGGATCTTACTCTGGTTGATCTACGAGGTTCAGTAGTATCTTGATCTGAAGTTTCATGATCATTATCATTGGCTTCCTCACTAACTGGTGTAGGTGTCACTGAAACAGTTTTCTGTGATGAACTACTTTCCAGTAAGGGAGCAGGTACAGTTACCTCGTCAAGTTCCACTTTCCTCCCACTCACTTCTTTCGAGAGAAACTCCTTCTCTAGAAAGGATCCATTCTTAGCAACGAATGTCTTGCCTTCGGATCTGTGATAGAAGGTGTACCCAACAGTTTCCTCTGGGTATCCTATGAAGACACATTTCTCCGATTTGGGTTCGAGCTTATCAGGTTGAAGCTTTTTCACATAAGCATCGCAGCCCCAAACTTTAAGAAACGACAACTTTGGTTTCTTGCCAAACCACAGTTCATAAGGCGTCGTCTCAACGGATTTTGATGGTGCCCTATTTAACGTGAATGCGGCCGTCTCTAGAGCATAACCCCAAAACGATAGCGGTAAATCAGTAAGAGACATCATAGATCGCACCATATCTAGTAAAGTACGATTACGACGTTCGAACACACCATTACGCTGTGGTGTTCCGGGTGGCGTGAGTTGCGAAACTATTCCACAGTTTTTCAAATGTACACCAAACTCGTAACTCAAATATTCTCCTCCACGATCAGATCGTAGAAACTTTATTTTCTTGTTACGATGATTTTCAACTTCACTCTGAAATTCTTTGAACTTTTCAAATGTTTCAGACTTGTGTTTCATTAAGTAGATATATCCATATCTGCTTAAATCATCTGTGAAGGTGAGAAAATAACGATATCCGCCACGAGCCTCAATATTCATCGGACCACATACATCGGTATGTATGATTTCCAACAAATCTGTTGCTCTCTCCATAGTACCGGAGAACGGTGTTTTAGTCATCTTGCCCATGAGGCACGGTTCGCAAGTACCAAGTGATTCATAATCAAGTGGTTCCAAAAGTCCATCAGTATGGAGTTTCTTCATGCGCTTTACACCGATATGACCTAAACGACAGTGCCACAAATAAGTTGCACTTTCATTATCAACTCTGCATCTTTTGGCTTCAACATTATGAATATGTGTATTACTACTATCGAGATTCAATAAGAATAGACCACTCTTCAAGGGTGCATGACCATAAAAGATATTACTCATATAAATAGAACAACCATTATTCTCTGATTTAAATGAATAACCGTCTCGCATTAAACAAGATCCAGATATAATGTTCATGCTCAACGCTGGCACCAAATAACAATTATTTAGGTCTAATATTAATCCCGAAGGTAGATGTAGAGGTAGCGTGCCGACCGCGATCACATCGACTTTGGAACCGTTTCCCACGCGCATCGTCACCTCGTCCTTTGCCAGTGCCCGCTTATTCCGTAGTCCCTGTTTCGAGTTGCAAATATTAGCAACAGAACCAGTATCAAATACCCAGGTGCTACTGCGAGCTCTAGTAAGGTACACATCAATAACATGTATATCACATATACCTTTGTTCACCTTGCCATCCTTCTTATCCGCCAAATACTTGGGGCAGTTCCGCTTCCAGTGACCAGTCTGCTTGCAGTAGAAGCACTCAGTTTCAGGCTTAGGTCCAGACTTGGGTTTCTTCTCTTGAGCAGCAACTTGCTTGCCGTTCTTCTTGAAGTTCCCCTTCTTCTTCCCTTTGCCCTTTTTCTTGAAACTAGTGGTCTTGTTAACCATCAACACTTGATGCTCCTTCTTGATTTCTACCTCCGCAGCTTTCAGCATTGCGAAGAGCTCGGGAATAGTCTTGTTCATCCCTTGCATATTATAGTTCATCACGAAGCTCTTGTAGCTTGGTGGCAGTGATTGGAGAATTCTGTCAATGACGCAATCATCCGGAAGATTAACTCCCAATTGAATCAAGTGATTATTATACCCAGACATTTTGAGTATATGCTCACTGACAGAACTGTTCTCCTCCATCTTGCAGCTATAGAACTTATTGGAGACTTCATATCTCTCAATCCGGGCATTTGCTTGAAATATTAACTTCAACTCCTGGAACATCTCATATGCTCCATGACGTTCAAAACGTCGTTGAAGTCCCGATTCTAAGCCGTAAAGCATGGCACACTGAACTATCGAGTAGTCATCAGCTTTGCTCTGCCAGACGTTCATAACATCTGGTGTTGCTCCAGCAGCAGGCCTGGCACCTAGCGGTGCTTCCAGGACGTAATTCTTCTGAGCAGCAATGAGGATAATCCTCAAGTTACGGACCCAGTCCGTGTAATTGCTACCATCATCTTTCAACTTTGCTTTCTCAAGGAACGCATTAAAATTCAACGGAACAACAGCACGAGCCATCTATCTACAATCAAAAACAAGCAAGATACTATCAGGTACTAAGTTCATGATAAATTTAAGTTCAATTAATCATATTACTTAAGAACTCCCACTTAGATAGACATCCCTCTAATCTTCTAAGTGATTACGTGATCCAAATCAACTAAACCATGACCGATCATCACGTGAGATGGAGTAGTTTTCAATGGTGAACATCGTTTATGTTGATCATATCTACTATATGATTCACGCTCGACCTTTCGGTCTCCGTGTTCCGAGGCCATATCTGCATATGCTAGGCTCGTCAAGTTTAACCTGAGTATTCTGCGTGTGCAAAACTGGCTTGCACCCGTTGTAGATGGACGTAGAGCTTATCACACCCGATCATCACGTGGTGTCTGGGCACGACGAACTTTGGCAACGGTGCATACTCAGGGAGAACACTTCTTGATAATTTAGTGAGAGATCATCTTATAATGCTACCGTCAATCAAAGCAAGATAAGATGCATAAAAAGATAAACATCACATGCAATCAATATAAGTGATATGATATGGCCATCATCATCTTGTGCTTGTGATCTCCATCTCCGAAGCACCGTCATGATCACCATCGTCACCGGCGCGACACCTTGATCTCCATCGTAGCATCGTTGTCGTCTCGCCAATCTTATGCTTCCACGACTATCACTACCGTTTAGTAATAAAGTAAAGCATTACATCGCGATTGCATTGCATACAATAAAACGACAACCATATGGCTCCTGCCAGTTGCCGATAACTCGGTTACAAAACTTGATCATCTCATACAATAAAATTCAGCATCATGCCTTGACCATATCACATCACAACATGCCCTGCAAAAACAAGTTAGACGTCCTCTACTTTGTTGTTGCATGTTTTACGTGGCTGCTACGGGCTTAAGTAAGAACCAATCTCACCTACGCATCAAAACCACAACGATAGTTTGTCAAATAGACTCCGTTTTAACCTTCGCAAGGACCGGGCGTAGCCACACTCGGTTCAACTAAAGTTGGAGAGACAGTCGCCCGCAAGCCATCTCTGTGCAAAGCACGTCGAGGGAACCGGTCTCGCGTAAGCGTACGCGTAATGTTGGTCCGGGTCGTCTCGTCCAACAATGCCGCCGAACCAAAGTATGACATGCTGGTAGGCAGTATGACTTGTATCGTCCACAACTCACTTGTGTTCTACTCGTGCATATAACATCAACATAAATAACCTAGGCTCTGAAACCACTATTGGGTTTCGTAGTAATTTCAAAAAATTTCCTACGCACACGCAAGATCATGTGATGCATAGCAACGAGGGGGAGAGTGTTGTCTACGTACCCAACGCAGACCGACTGCGGAAGCGATGACACGACGTAGAGGAAGTAGTCGTACGTCTTCACGATCCAACCGATCAAGCACCGAAACTACGGCACCTCCGAGTTCGAGCACACGTTCAGCTCGATGACGATCCCCGGACTCCAATCCAGCAAAGTGTTGGGGAAGAGTTCCGTCAGCACGACGGCGTGGTGACGATCTTGATGAACTACAGCAGCAGGGCTTCGCCTAAACTCCGCTACAGTATTATCGAGGTATATGGTGGCAGGGGGCACCGCACACGGCTAAGGAATAGATCACGTGGATCAACTTGTGTGTTCTAGGGTGCCTCTACCTCAGTATATAAAGGAGCCAAGGGGGGAGGGGGGCTCCGGCCAGGGAGAGAGGCGTAGGAGGAGTCCTACTCCTTTCGGGAGTAGGACTCCCCCCAATCCTATTCCAACTAGGATTCCCCAAAGGGGGAAAGAGGGAGAAGGGTGGCCGGCCACCTCTCCTAGTCCTAATAGGACTAGGGAAAGGGGGGGAGGCGCATAGCCCTTGTGGGCAGCCCTTTCACCTTTCCACTAAGGCCCATGAAGGCCCATATGGCTCCCGGGGGGGGGGGGGGGTTCCGGTAACCTGCCGGTAACCCGGTAAAATCCCGATTTCACCCGGAACACTTCCAATGTCCAAACATAGGCTTCCAATATATCAATCTTTACGTCTCGACCATTTCGAGACTCCTCGTCATGTCCGTGATCACATCCGGGACTCCGAACAACCTTCGGTACATCAAAATGCATAAACTCATAATGAAACTGTCATTGTAACCTTAAGCGTGCGGACCCTACGGGTTCGAGAACAATGTAGACATGACCGAGACATGTCTCCGGTCAATAACCAATAGCAGGACCTGGATGCCCATATTGGCTCCTACATATTCTACGAAGATCTTTATCGGTCAGACCGCATAACAACATACGTTGTTCCCTTTGTCATCGGTATGTTACTTGCCCGAGATTCGATCGTCGGTATCCAATACCTAGTTCAATCTCGTTACCGGCAAGTCTCTTTACTCGTTCCGTAATACATCATCTCACAACTAACATATTAGTTGTAATGCTTGCAAGGCTTATGTGATGTGTATTACCGAGAGGGCCCAGAGATACCTCTCCGACAATCGGAGTGACAAATCCTAATCTCGAAATACGCCAACCCAACATCTACCTTTGGAGACACCTGTAATGCTCCTTTATAATCACCCAGTTACGTTGTGACGTTTGGTAGCACCCAAAGTGTTCCTCCGGCAAACGGGAGTTGCATAATCTCATAGTCATAGGAACATGTATAAGTCATGAAGAAAGCAATAGCAACATACTAAACGATCGTGTGCTAAGCTAATGGAATGGGTCATGTCAATCAGATCATTCAACTAATGATGTGACCTCGTTAATCAAATAACAACTCATTGTTCATGGTTAGGAAACATAACCATCTTTGATTAACGAGCTAGTCAAGTAGAGGCATACTAGTGACACTTTGTTTGTCTATGTATTCACACATGTATTATGTTTCCGGTTAATACTATTCTAGCATGAATAATAAACATTTATCATGATTATAAGGAAATAAATAATAAATTTATTATTGCCTCTAGGGCATATTTCCTTCAGAAGCGGCCCGGACCAACCTTACACGTACGCTTACGTGAGACCGGTTCCACCGACTGACATGCACTAGTTGCATAAGGTGGCTGGCGGGTGTCTGTCTCTCCCACTTTAGTCGGATCGGATTCGATGAACAGGGTCCTTATGAAGGGTAAATAGAAATTGGCAATTCACGTTGTGGTTTTGGCGTAGGTAAGAAACGTTCTTGCTAGCAACCTATAGCAGCCACGTAAAAACTTGCAACAACAATTAGAGGACGTCTAACTTGTTTTTGCAGCAAGTGTTTTCTGATGTGATATGGCCAAAGGATGTGATGAATGATATATGTGATATATGAGATGATCATGTTCTTGTAATAGGAATCACGACTTACATGTCGATGAGTATGACAACCGGCAAGAGCCATAGGAGTTGTCTTAATTTATTTATGACCTGCGTGTCATCATAACGTCATGTAATTACTTTACTTTATTGCTAACCGTTAGCTGTAGTAGTAGAAGTAATAGTTGGCGAGACAACTTCATGAAGACACGATGATGGAGATCATGATGATGGAGATCATGGTGTCATGCCGGTGACAATGGTGATCATGGAGCCCCGAAGATGGAGATCAAAAGGAGCAAAATGATATTGGCCATATCATGTCACTATTTGATTGCATGTGATGTTTATCATGTTTTACATCTTATTTGCTTAGAAGACGGTAGCTTAAATAAGATGATCCCTCCCTAAAATTTCAAGAAAAGTGTTCTCCCTAACTGTGCACCATTGCGAAGGTTCGTAGTTTCGAAGCACCACGTGATGATCGGGCGTGGTAGATTCTTACGTTCGAATACAACGGGTGTTGACGAGCCTAGCATGTACAGACATGTCCTCGGAACACATGCGAAACACTTAGGTTAACTTGACGAGCCTAGCATGTACAGACATGGCCCCGGAACACGGAGGACCGAAAGGTCGAACATGAGTCGTATAGAAGATGCGATCAACATGAGATGTTCACCGATCATGACTAGTCCATCTCACGTGATGATCGGACACGGCCTAGTCGATCGGATCATGTATCACTTAGATGACTAGAGGGATGTCTATCTGAGTGGGAGTTCATGAAATAATCAGATGAACTCAATTATCATGAATATAGTCAAAAGGATTTTGCAAATTACTGTTTTAGATACGTTCCTAGAGAAAATTTGGTTGAAAGTTGATAGTAGCAATTATGCAGACTGGGTCCGTAAACTGAGGATTGTCCTCATTGCTGCGCAGAAGGTTTATGTCCTTAATGCACCGCTCAGTGAGCTGAACCTCGAGCGTTGGTTGTGGATGTTGCGAACATCTTACATACACGTTTTGATGACTACATGATAGTTCAGTGCGTAATGCTAAATGGTTTAGAATTGAGGCACCAAAGACATTTTTGAAACATCGTAGAACATATGAGATGTTCCAAGGACTGAGATTGGGATTTCAGGCTGGTGCCCACGTCAAGAGGTATGAGACCTCTGACAAGTTTCTTAAGCCTGCAAACTAAGGAGAAAAGCTCAATCGTTGAGCATGTGCTCAGATTGTATGAGTACTACAATCGCTTGAATCGAGTGGGAGTTGATCTTCCAGATGAAATAGTGATGGTTCTCCAAAGTCACTGCCACCAAGCTACTATAGCTTCGTGATGAACTATAACATATCAGGGATAGATATGATCCTTGAGCTATTCGCGACACCGCGAAAGTAGAAATCAAATAGGAGCATCAATTGTTGATGGTTAGTAAAACCACCAGTTTCAAGAAAGGGCAAGGGCAAGAAAGGGATACTTCATGAAACGAAAAATCAGTTGGTGCTCTAGTGAAGAAACCCAAGGTTGAACCTAAACCCGAGACTAAGTGCTTCTGTAATAAGGGGAATGGTCACTGAAGCAGAACCACCCTAGATACTTGGTAGATGAGAAGGCTGGCAAGGTTGACAGAAGTATGTATTGGACATACATTATATTAAATGTGTACTTTACTAGTACTCCTAGTAGCAGCAGGGTATTAGATACTGGTTCGGTTGCTAAGTGTTAGTAACTCGAAATAAAAGGCTACGGAATAAACGGAGACTAGCCAAAGGTGAGATGACGATAGGTGTTGGAAGAGTTTCCAAGGTTGATGTGATCAAACATCGCACGCTCCGTCTACCATCGGGATTGGTGTTAAACCTAAATAATTGTTATTTGGTGTTTGCGTTGAGCATGGACATGATTAGATTATGTCCATCGCAATACGGTTATTCATTTAAGGAGAATAATGGTTACTCTTTTTATTTGAATAACATCTTCAATGGTCTTACACCTAAAATGAATGGTTTATTGAATCCCGATCGTAGTAATACACATGTTCATGCCAAAAGATATAAGATAGTAATGATGGTACCACATATTTTTGGTGCTGCAATTTTAGTCACAATGGTATAAAACGCATGAAGAAGCTCCATGTTGATGGATCTTTGGACTCGCTTGATTTTGAATCACTTGAGACATGCAAATCATGCCACATGAGCAAGATGACTGAAAGACCTCGTTTTCAGTAAGATGGAACAAGAAAGCAACTTGTTGGAAGTAATACATCTTGATGTGTGCAGTCCAATGAGTGCTGAGGCATGTAGTGGATATCGTTATATTCTTACTTCACAGATGATTTGAGTAGATGCTAAGTATATTTACTTGATGGATCACGAGTCTGAATTATTGAAAGGTTCAAGTAATTTCAGGGTGAAGTTGAAGATCGTCGTGACAAGAGGATAAAATATCTATGATATGATCATAGAGATGAATATATGAATTACGAGTTTGGCACAGAATTAAGACATTGTGGAAATTGTTTCACAACTAATACAGCCTGGAACACCATAGTGTGATGGTGTGTCCGAACATCATAACTGCACCCTATTGGATATGATGCATACCATGATGTCTCTTATCGAATTACCACGATAGTTTATGGGTTAGGCATTAGAGACAACCACATTCACTTTAAATAGGGCACCACGCAATTCTGTTTGAGTCGACACCGTATGAACTATGGTTCAAAGAAACCTAAGCTGTCGTTTCTTAAAAGGTTTGGGGCTGCGACGCTTACGTGAAAAAGTTTCAGGCTGATAAGCTCGAACCCAAAGCGGATAAATGCATCTTCATAGGACACCCAAAAATAGTTGGGTATACCTCCTGTCTCAGATCCGAAAGCAATAGGGATTGTTTCTAGAATCAGGCCCTTTCTCGAGAAAGAGTTTCTCTAGAAAGAATTGAGTGGGAGGAATATAGAACTTGATAAGGTTGTTGAACCTTTACTTCAACTAGAGAGTGGCGCAGCACAGGAAAAATGTTTCTGTGGCACCTGCCTCAGTTGAAGAGAAAGCTAATGATGATGATCATGGAGCTTCAGATCGAGTTACTATCGAACCTCATAGGTTGACAAGGGTGTGTACAACTTCTAAGTGGTAACCCTGTCTTAAAGGTCATGTTGTTGGACAATGATGAACCTATGAGCAATGGAGAAGCGATGGTGGGCCCGGATTCCGAAAATTGGCTCGAGGCCATAAAATCCGAGAGAGGATCCATGTATGAAAACAAAGTGTAGACTTTGGAAGAACTACTTGATGGTCGTAAGGCTGTTAGGTACATGTGGATTTTAAGAAGAAAACGGACGTGGACGGTAATGTCACCGTCTATGAAGCTTGACTTGTGGCGAAGAGTTTTTTCACAAGTTCAAGTAATTGACTATGATGAGATTTTCTCACCCATAGCGATGCTTAAGTCCTCGGAATATGTTAGCATAAGCTGCATCTATGAAATCTGGCAGATGGATGTCAAAGCAAGTTTCCTTACCAGTTTTCGTAAGGAAATGTTGTATGTGATACAATCAGAAAGGTTTTGTCGATCATAAGGATGCTAAAAGGTATGCAAGCTCCAGCGATCCTTCCATGGACTAGAGCTAGTATCTCGGAGTCGGAATATACACTTTGATAGAGTAATCAAAGTTTATGGGTTTATACAAAGTTTGTTAGAAACTTGTATTTACAATAAAGTGAGTGGGAGCACTACAACATTTCTGATAAGTATATGTGGATGACATAGTGTTGATCCGAAATGATGAAGAACTTCTGGAAAGCATATAGGGTTATTTGAAAAGTGTTTTTCAATGGAAAACCTTGATTAAGCTACTTGAACATTGAGCATCAAGATCTATAAGGATAGATCAAAAAACGCTTAATGGTACTTTCAAATGAGCACATACCTTGACATGATCTTGAAGGTGTTCAAGATGGATCATCCAAAGAAGGAGTTCTTGCCTGAGTTGTAAGGTATGAAGTTAAGACTTAAAGCTCGACCACGGCAGGAGAAAGAGGAAGGACGAAGGTCGTCCCCTATGCTTTTGTCATAGTCTCTATACGGTATGCCATGCTGAGTACCGCACCTGATGTGTGCCTTGCCGCATGTCTCGCAAGAGAGTAGATCACCAGATAGCGGTCAAAATTATCCTTAGAGGAATAAGGATATGTTTCTCGGTTATGGAGGTGATAAAGCATTCGACATAAAGAGTTATGTCGATGCAAGCTTAACAACTATCCGGATAGCTCTGAGTAGAGATACCGGATACGTATAATGGAGCAACAATTTAGAATAACTCCAAGTAGAACAGTTATTTGAAATGGCTCCAAATATAGCATAGAGATTTGCGAAGTACATACGGATCTGAATGTTGCAGACTCGTTGACTAAAACCTCTCTCACAAGCAACATGATCAAACCCAGAACTCATTGAGTGTTGATCACATAGTGACGTGAACTATATTATTGACTCTAGTAAAACTCTTTGGATGTTGGTCACATGGCGATGTGACCTGTGAGTGTAAATCACATGGCGATGTGAACTAGATTATTGACTCTAGTGCAAGTGGGAGACTGTTGGAAATATGCTCTAGAGGCAATAAAAAATTGGTTATTATTATATTTCCTTGTTCATGATAATCGTTTATTATCCATGCTATAATTGTATTGATAGGAAACTCAGATACATGTGTGGATACATAGACAACACCATGTCCCTAGTAAGCCTCTAGTTGACTAGCTCGTTGATCAATAGATGATTATGGTTTCCTGACCATGGACATTGGATGTCGTTGATAACGGGATCACATCATTAGGAGAATCATGTGATGGACAAGACCCAATCCTAAGCCTAGCACAAAGATCGTGTAGTTCGTATGCTAAAGCTTTTCTAATGTCAAGTATCATTTCCTTAGACCATGAGATTGTGCAACTCCCGAATACCGTAGGAATGCTTTGGGTGTGCCAAACGTCACAACGTAACTGGGTGGCTATAAAGGTACACTACGGGTATCTCCGAAAGTGTCTGTTGGGTTGGCACGAATCGAGATTGGGATTTGTCACTCCGTGTGACGGAGAGGTATCTCTGGGCCCACTCGGTAGGACATCATCATATGCGCAATGTGACCAAGGAGTTGATCACGGGATGATGTATTACGGAACGAGTAAAGAGACTTGCCGGTAACGAGATTGAACAAGGTATCGGATACCGACGATCAAATCTCGGGCAAGTACAATACCGCTGGACAAAGGGAATTGAATACGGGATTGATTAAATCCTCGACATCGTGGTTCATCCTATGAGATCATCATGGAGCATGTGGGAGCCAACATGGGCATCCAGATCCCGCTGTTGGTTATTGGCCGGAGAGTTGTCTCGGTCATGTCTGCATGGTTCCCGAACCCGTAGGGTGTACACACTTAAGGTTCGGTGACGCTAGAGTTGTTATGGGAAATAGTATGTGGTTACCGAAGGTTGTTCGGAGTCCCGGATGAGATCCTGGACATGAGGAGGAGCTCCGGAATGGTCCGGAGGTGAAGATCGGTATATTGGACGAAGGGTATTGGAGTCCAGAATTGTTCCGGGGTACTAGGTGATGACCAGCGTGTCCGAAAGGGGTTTCGGAGGCCCCGGCAAGCGTTGGGGGGCCTTATGGGCCAAGGGGAGAGGGCACATCAGCCCACTAAGGGGCTGAGCGCCCCTCCCACCCCATCTCACGTAAACAGGAGAGGTGGGGGCGCCACCCCTAGGGCAGCCGCCCCTCGCGGCTTGGGGGGCAAGTTTCCTAGGGGGTGGGGGCGCCCAAACCCATCTAGGGTTTCCCCTGTGGCCGCCGCCCCTCCCCTAGGGAACCCTAGAACGCCTCCCCCTCCTCCCTTCACCCTATATATAGTGAGGGAGAGAGAGGGCAGCCACACCCTTCCCCTGGCGTAGCCCTCTCCCTCCTCCAACACCTCGTCCTCCTCCGTAGTGCTTGGCGAAGCCCTGCCGGAGAACCACGAGCTCCATCACCACCATGCCGTCGTGCTGTCGGAGTTTTCCCTAAACTTCTCCTCTCCCCTTGCTGGATCAAGAAGGAGGAGACATCCCCGGGCTGTACGCATGTTGAACGCGGAGGTGCCGTCCGTTCGGCACTAGGATCATCGGTGATTTGGATCACGACGAGTACGACTCCATCAACCCCGTTCACTTGAACGCTTCCACTTAGCGATCTACAAGGGTATGTAGATGCACTCTCCTTCCCTCGTTGCTACATTACTCCATAGATTGATCTTGGTGTTGCGTAGAAAATTTTGAATTTCTGCTACGTTCCCCAACAGAAACCGCCTCGCAAAACATGCTGAGGTGGGGAAGTAAAAACGATTCGAATAAAGGCTTGGCCGTGGTGTGATGTCACGCCACGGAATACGTCAGCAGATTAGATTTGTGTTAATATTATTCTCTCTATGGCAATATGTGGAAACTTATTTTGCAGAGCCGGACACTACCATTGGTGTTTACAATCTTTTATGAAGAATTTGGAGGAGGAACCCGCCTTGCAATGCCGAAGACAATCTGCGCGCCGGACTCGTCGTCATTGAAGCCTGGTTCAGGGGCTACTGAGGGAGTCCTGGATTAGGGGGTGTCCGGGTAGCCGGACTATACCTTCAGCCGGACTCCTGGACTATGAAGATACAAGATTGAAGACTTCGTCCCGTGTCCGGATGGGACTTTCCTTGGCGTGGAAGGCAAGCTTGGCGATACGGATGTTCAGATCTCCTACCATTGTAACCGACTCTATGAACCCTAACCCTCTACGGTGTCTATATAAACCGGAGGGTTTTAGTCCGTAGGACAACTCCAATATACAACAATCATACCATAGGCTAGCTTCTAGGGTTTAGCCTCTTTGATCTCGTGGTAGATCTACTCTTGTACTACCCATATCATCAATATTAATCAAGCAGGACGTAGGGTTTTACCTCCATCAAGAGGGCCCGAACCTGGGTAAAACATTGTGTCCCTTGTCTCCTGTTACCATCCGCATAGACGCATAGTTCAGGACCCCCTACCCGAGATCTGCCGGTTTTGACAACGACAACCGCCTACGAGTCGACCCAAAAGTGAAACCTGTCAAAGAACATCTCCGACGGTCTGCCGTCCAGAAGAGAAAGGCTATTGGTGAGGAGGTGGCTCGGCTCTTAGCAGCGGAGTTCATCCGAGAGATTTACCACTCTGAGTGGCTCGCCAACGTTGTCATGGTCCCCAAGAAGGACAAGTCACTTCGCATGTGCATTGACTTTAAACATATCAATCGGGCCTTCCTGAAAGATCATTTTCCTCTCCCCTACATCAACCAAATAGTCGACTCGACTGTGGGATGTGAGCGACTGTCTTTTTTAGACGCCTATTCCGGGTACCATCAGATCCGTCTATATGGACCCGACGAGATCAAAACAGCTTTCATCACTCCATTCGGGTGCTTCTGTTATGTTACCATGCCATTCGGCCTCAAGAATGCCGGAGCCACGTTCTTGAGGATGATTCAGAAGTGTTTGCTCACTCAAATCAGTCGGAATGTGGAAGAATACATGGATGATATTGTGGTCAAGTCATGGAAGGGTTCCGACCTGCTGACTGAGCTTGCTGAAACCTTTGCCAACCTCAGGAGGTATGATATCAATCTTAATCCATCAAAGTGCACATTCGGAGTTCCTGGCAGAAAGTTACTCGGTTTTCTCATTTTCGAACGGGGAATCGACGCCAATCCAGAAAAAGTTGGTACTATACTCCGGATGAAACGTCCTGTGCGTTTGCACGACGTCTAGAAGCTTACTGGTTGCTTGGCCGCTTTAAGTCGATTCATCTCTCGTCTCGGTGAAAAGGCATTGCCTCTTTACCGACTAATGAAGAAGTCAGACAAGTTTGAGTGGATTCCTGAAGCTGATGCAGCGTTTGCAGAGCTCAAAGCTCTGCTCTCCACCCAGCCGGTGCTTGCTGCCCCAATCAGCAAAGAGCCTTTGCTGCTTTACATCGCAGCCACGGGACAAGTCATCAGTACAATACTTACGGTCGAGCGGGAAGAAGAAGGAAAGGCCTTCAAAGTTCAGCGCCCAGTATATTATGTTTCTGAAGTTTTGACCCCTCAAAGCAAAGATACCCTCATTATCAGAAGCTTGTATATGGGATTTATATGACCACAAAGAAGGTTGCTCACTACTTCTCTAATCATTCCATTACAGTCGTCAGTGACGCTCCATTGTCAGAGATCCTGCACAACAGAGATGCAACTGGTCGAGTGGCAAAATGGGCGATTGAACTCCTTCCCCTAGATATCAAGTCTGAGGCAAAGAAAGCTATCAAGTCCCAAGCAATAGCGGATTTCGTCGCCGAGTGGATTGAACAGCAACTGCCGACTCAAGTTCACTCGGAGCACTGGACCATGTTCTTCGACGGTTCCATGATGCTGAATGGTTCCGATGCTGGGGTAGTATTGGTTTCCCCCGAGGAGATAAGCTCAGATACGTTCTTCAAATCCACTTTGATTCCTCCAATAACGAAGCAGAATATGAAGCACTTTTGTATGGGTTGCGCATGGCCATTTCACTCGTCGTCCGTCGCCTCATGGTCTATGGCAACTCAGATTTGGTGGTTAATCAAGTGATGAAGGAGTGGGACGTCAGAATTCCAGCCATGACTGGTTATTGCAATGCAGTGAGAAAGCCAGAGAAGAAATTCGAGGGGTTAGAACTTCATCACATACCCTGACTAAAAAATCAAGCGACTGATGATTTGGCGCACAGGTGCCAGGATTTATCCTTCTTTGGCACCATCACCAAGTTTGCTAGCCAGTCCAAGTGTTTTATTTCTCTTATGAATCCGGCCTCGATTAGCTTGGCTAGCTCCTCCCCCATAGCTTGACGTTTGGGTTCGGAAAAGCGCCGTAGTGTTTTTCTTGATCAGTTTATATCCCTTCAATATATTGAGGCTGTGTTCGGCCAATCTGCGTGGGATTCCTGGCATATCAGAAGGGTGCCAGGCTAATATATCCCAGTTTTCGTGCAGAAACTCTCGTCGCACGGTGTCGACCGTTGGGTCTTGTTGTGCCCCGATAGATGCTGTCTTCTTGGGGTCCGTTGGATGGACTTGGAATTTGACTATTTCTTCTGCTGGTTGGAAGGAGGTGGATTTGGGTCGTTTGTCTAGGATTACATCGTCCCTATCCACTGCGGAGCGTAATGTGGTTAATTCTTCGGCCGCGAGGGCTTCCAATAATGCCTCAAGGGCTAGGGATGTGGTTATTTTTTCGGCGCGAAGTGCTATGTCCGGATCACTGGCGAGAGTGATTATGCCGTTGGGCCCGGGCATCTTGAGCTTAATATACCCGTAGTGAGGTATGGCTTGGAAGCATGTAAATGCATCTCGCCCCAATAGGGCGTGATATCCATTGTTGAAAGGGGCCACTTGGAAGGTTAATTCTTCGGTCCGATAGTTCTCCGGTGTGCCGAATACCACGTCAAGCGTGATTTTTCCCGCGCATCGCGCCTCCCAACTGGGAATAATTCCTTGGAAGGTCGTGCTACTTTGCTCGATGCGGCTCCTGTCTATTTCCATTGTACTGAGTGTACCCTCGTAAATGAGGTTTAGTCCGTCGCCGCCGTCCATGACACTACAAAAAAAGACACATCCGTGACATTTTGGGCCGAACGAAATTTTTTTCTGTCATACATATGACACTTTTATGACGATAATTGTGACAAAACCCGATATCATCATAGATGTGGTGGGCTCCTACTTCTATGACAAAAAATCATGACAGAAAAATGGGCTTTTCATCCTGGGTGGGCCGGAGATGCAGCTGCATGACATTCTTTGGGCCGTCCATGACGGAAAAAATCGTGGTAGAAGCGAGGGGGAGGAAAATTTTGGGGAGTTCCCGGTTATGGTGGGAGGTCGGGGTCCGAGCGATGCACGTTTCTCTCGTACACATACGCGCGTGTGTGCAAGGCATTGGCTCTAACTGAACCCGAGAGAGGCGTTGGGCTCTAACTGAATCCAAGCGGTTGCACTGCAGGCTACGCTTTACTGAACCCAAGAAATCGATCAATGGCTGTTAACTGAAACCGATCGAGCGATTCCTTCACTACTGTTGCTAACTGAAGCCGATCGATTGGATGAACAATGAGCGTTGCGGGGGGGAGGGGGGGGGGGTTTGATGAACAGTGAGCGGTGGCGTTGCCTCTGGATGAACAGGAGCCCGTGGTGTGGTGGAGGGCTGGATGAATAGTAGACGGTGGAGGGGTGCCCGTGGAGGGGTGGTTGAATAGGACCCCGTGGTGTGGAGGGCTGGATGAACAGTAGATGGTGGAGGGGTGCCCGTGGAGGGGTGGTTGAACAGTAGCCGGTGGATTAGCACGCGGTGGAAGCTGGATGAACAGGAGCCCGTGGAGGCTGGAGGACGTCGACGGTAGCCCGTGGAGGCTGGAGGAGGTCGATGGTGGAGATGACCAGTATCCCGTGGAGTCCCGTTTTCCGGTACGCCACACCCCTCCCGATGAACAGGACCCCTGTTTCGACCGTAGCGCTCCAACACAAGTCCGTTTCGTCTGTTTTGCGGTACGCCACACCCCTCCCGATCAACAGGACCCCCGTTTTGACCGTAGGAGGTCCGTTTCCTCCGTTTTGCGGTATGCCAGACCCCTCCCGATCAACAGGACCCTGTTCCGAACGTAGGAGGTCTATTTCCTCCATTGTGCAGTACGCCAGGCCTCGTTTCCATCGCTTGTTCCGTCCAAGCCCTCCCAATGAACATGACCACGCATTCCGTTCCGACCCGGCCGGTTGGCTCCCACGCGTTCCATTGCCTCCTGATGAACACGACACATTCCATTGCCTCCCCATGAACACGACGCATTCCGTTGCCTCCCCATGAACATGACGACGACACTGTTTCTCCGTTCCGACCCAGCCATGTACACGAGCCCTGACCATACGTATGCGCGAGTAGGCATTCGAGACCCCGCCCGTATGTACACATACGTGGCCATATTTTCTTTCTTGCACCCTGGCCACTGTACGTACGTGTACATGCTACGTGCGTGCATGTACTACGACACATACGCGCCTCTACTACGACACGTGCGTGCCTCTACATCCACCAGTATATATGTACGTACATGTTCGCGACCAGAATGACAACGCTACTTATGCTTCGAGCAGGTGGGTCCCGACTGTCAGGCACTTCCTTGCCTGCGAAGATGTAGCTGGTGGGTCCTAGCAATCAGGGGGCGAATCGTTTTTTTGCCCGGACGCACTTCCTTGCGTGCGAAGATGTAGCTGGTGGGTCCCAGCAGTTAGGGGCAAACATTTTTTTCATGAAATAAAGTGGCCCGTCCGGTGGGTCCCAACTGTCAGGTGGAGGAATCATTATTTTCCGCGTAATAAGGAGGCACTTCCTTGCTGCGGCCGTGGACCTAGCTGTCAACCTCTCCATGTACAGTCCACGTCTGATGGAAGTCGTTCCTTGACCATGTTGACCACGCCGCGCCGAGAGCACCAGGGCGGTGGAAGACGGCGAGGCCTAGGAAGGGGACGACGGGGAGCCGGGGAAGACGCGGTAGTGGAAGCCCGCGCGGAGAGGAGTACAAGGGTTCACTGGTTCGGCTATGGTGTGAGGCTGCTGTCGTCGCAGTGCCTAGCTAGCGGTGGGACTAGTAGGGGCGGTGAGGCCTCTGCGGCAGCACAGCCGGCCAAGGGAGGCAGGAGCATGCGACACGACCAGTGCTGCTTTGGGCGGCTGGAGCAAGAAGACCAGAGGTTGAAGAAGCACTATGGCCGTTGGATGGACATCGTATGGTCACTAGAGCTAGAATCGTTCATATTGACTAAAGTTGACAAAGGCCCCCGTCCCAGTTAACTTACTAGGCCCACAAGTCAGCCTCCCACCATGGTGGGTCCCAGCTAGTAGGGGGAGTATTCATTTTTTTGTGCATAATAAGGAAGCACTTCTGGTGGGTCCGAGCTGACAGCGGGGGGAACGTTTTTTTGCGAAATACGCTGGCCCGTCCGGTGGGTCCCAGCAGTCAGGGAGGAAATGTTTTTTCGCGAAATAAGGTGGCCCGTCCGGTGGGTCCCTATTGTCAGGTGGAGGAATAGTTGTTTTGCATGTAATAAGGAGGCACTTCCTTGCGGCCGCCTGGACCCAGCTGTCAGCCTCTCCACGCACAGTACTCTTCCAATGGAAGTCGGTCGTTGACCACGCCGCGCCGAGAGCACCAGGGCGGTGGTCTGGACGACGGCGAGGCCTAGGAAGGGGACGACGCGGAGCCGGGGAAGACGTAGCAGTGGAAGCCCGCGCAGAGAGGAGTACGAGGGTTCACTGGTTCGGCTGCGGTGTGAGGCTGTCGTCGCCGCAGAATAACAAGGGGTCTGGGTGAGTAGAGGGATGGCCTGGCCAGCTGTGGGAGTAGTACGGGGCGGTGAGGCCTCCGCGGCATCACAGCTGGCCACGGGAGGCAGGAGCACGCGACACGACCGGCGCTGCTTTGGGCGGCTGGAGCAAGAAGACCAGAGGTTGAAGAAGCACTACGGTCGTTGGATGGACATCATACGATCACTGCAGCTAGAATCGTTTATATTGACTAAGTTGACAAAGCCCTTGGTACGCGTCAACTTAGTAGGCCCACAGCTTGGATTTGGCAGAGAACATATAGCCCATTTGCGATTTGTAAGAATGTACAACCCATTTTTTAATTCTAATGGAATTTACTGCAGCCCACTTACAGTTTGTTAAAATTACAGCCCAACTTCTAGCTAGGACAACGATTAATAATTTCAAACAACCGCTCAAAACAAAATTCAAAAAAAATTCCCACATTTTGATGGGATCCGAAATATTTTTATCCGAAATTTCTAGTCACGTTAAATATAATTTCAAAATAAAGTTGTATTACGTTAAAATCCAACGAAATATTGCGCGTGCAACAAGTAATGAAATTAAAATTTTCAAATTCCAAAAATAATATATTTTTCAAACTAATTACGTGTTTGGTGCATAGTAACTGTCCAGTTATTATAATTACATCCCATTTATTATTTCTTAAATTCCATTTTCTTGTTAAGCCTAATGCATACCTCCTAGGAAAGTTTGCAGCCCAGTGGGGCAGAGAATAACAAGTTGACCCGGATATTGTGTACAACTGTTGGCCCAGTTGCATTGCTGATGTTGAAAAAAGGCCTGTGTAGTACAGTACAACCTAACACGGTTACTCAGCCCACATTCAGCGACGCCAGAAAGGCCCAAACAAGGCTTCTGTACAACTTTTTGAAGTCACTGAGCTCAATTAATAACTTAAGAAAAAAGTTAGATTACAGTGTAACCTAATTAAAAGGTGTCATGAGCAAATAAATAATTCAACGGGTCCCACTTGTGCATGTGCACGTGTGTTTGCGTGTGTGTGCGTGTGTGTGTGAGAGAGAAAGAGAGATAGAGAGAGGCCCATCGGTCGATGCTCGTAAATACATCTTTCACCCATATGCATTGCTCATGCTCAGTAAAAACTTATATAGTTGACACAATCATATAGAACATCATAGCACACTGAACTTGCATACAAAAATTTCACGCAGGCGGCACAATCAGGATGGAAGCAGTGGATCGCTACGGGAAGGGCTATGTTGAAACCAACAAAGTCGTACATAACTGTTCATCGTCTTTATCAATGACAGGGAAATATCTTGAATGTTGTGCAAAGAAAACAGACAGACAACACAATAAGTTCTGCTAGCACATTAAGTTGACGTACAGCCCTTTCTAAAAAAAGTCCAGGTACAAAATTAGAATAGGTCACAATCAAATGTACTAGCATATCAGTGCTTCACACCCATTGTCACATCCCTAGTTCTGGTATGATCTAGGCTTGCTTTGTGCATCATGTTTAAGTTTCAAATGAAATTGAAATGGGGAATGTTTCAAACCCTAGCACCAGAGCAAATTCCAATAGTTTCAAATTAAAAATGGAATTTCAATAAACCCAAAATGCTCTTAAAAAATGTTCATGGTCTTTGGAAAATGTTGCAAACAACAACCAGAGGTGATGCTCATTTTTGCTAAACATTTTGGATTTTTGAATGAACCCATATGTATTTGAATTGGAGCTGTTTAAAATAATATAAATATTTTAATGGCTCCAAAAATGTTGGAAATTGGTGAGGGCCTCTGGTATATTATAACTAGTGGTCACAAGGAATCCCAACATTTTTAGAATTGTGCTAGTATTTATTTTAAGTCAAGAACAAATGTCAGAAATAGAAAAGAAAACAAAAAAGGGAAAACCTACCTGGTCCACTTACCTGAGGCCTGGCACTGCGCGGCCCAGCTGGCCGGCCCAGCCAGCTGGCCCTGCCAGTCGTCGTCTCCACCGTGCCAGGAGGACGCCAAGCGTGGCCGACGCACGCCGGCGCACGCCCGGCCACCTCCTGCTTGCCGCTTCGCCTTGGCCTCTTTGGATGACGCGACACAGCCTCCCCGACCCCCTCTCACTCTCCCTCGTCCCCGTCTCCTCCTCTATCTCTCTCTCCCGCGATCGCCACGACTGCCCAAGAACGCCGACGAGCACCTCTGTGGCCACCAGCTCTTCCTCGCCCTGCCGCCAAGTCTAGAAGCTCTGCCATGTCTCCCTCAACCTCCACGCCGAGCCAGGCTTCACTGGAGGCCCTGCAACGCTGTCCCCGACGTCTTCTTCAACTTCGGTGCCCGGAGATCCTCGCCGTCGATTTGCTGCCCACCGGCCGTCCCCACGCCTGTCAAGTCCTCCGTTAGCCTCTCTGTGAGCTCTGCCGCCTTTTCACCTCCTCCCCGAGCTCGTTCCTCTCCTCTAGCCGCCTCTTCCACAGGAGCCGAGAGCTCCGTGCCGCCGTCCATGTCGCCGCCGTGGCCACTGTCACCTAGAGCCCTAACCGAGCGCACCACCGTGCTCAACACGTTCCCAGGAGTCGACCGCGACCACACGCGGCTCTTGCCGTTCCCTGCAACGCCGTTTCGCTCGACGCCCGAACTCCGTCGCCGCACTCGTCATCGCCGGCGCCACTCCAGCCACTCCCCGGCCACGCCACCACCACGGTTGGATGCGGACGAGCGTCCGCACCCGGTAGCCGCGCTCTGCACGCCAAATAGCTCCCTGTAGGCAAATCCCGATGCCTCCGCCGCGTCTGGACTCGCCGGCGGCTAAACGCCGGCGACTGTTGACTGTTGACCGGCGTGGGTTGACCCCACTTCAGGTTTGACCTCCCCCTCTCTCTCACTGACATGCGGGCCCCGCCTGGCTAATTAGTCTAGTTTAGGTTTAAAACTAATTAGTTTAACTAGGTTAGTGCTAATTAAACTAGGTTAGTTTAGTTAGTCACTGACCAGTGGGTCCCACTGGTATGGTTTGACCTGGACCGCGCCTGTTGACTTGCTGATATCACACCGATGTCACGCTGACGCAATAAGTCATTTCTGGATTTAGTTTAAATTATAATAATTAGGAAAATCCAGAAAATGATATAAACTTCTAAAATTCATAGAAATTCAACCGTAGCTCAGAATGAAATAATTTATATATGAAAAATTATCAGAGAAATGCAAGCAATCCATTTATGCCAGTTCCATGCATGAAAAACCAACTTATACCTGTTGTATAAGTGAAAACATAATATGGGAATTTTAAATGCTTCATTTTGAATTGCATTTGAATCTTTGATTCAAATGGGCTTCAACCAACTTGGTAGCATCTTGCATTAGCCCAAACACTAGCATTTGCACATGTCATGTTCATGCATCATTTTGTTGCATTTGTTTGTGTATTGATTGCCGGCATTGTTTCTTCTCGATATATTCCACTCCGGAAGGTGTTCCCGAGTACCTGTCAGAGGAGCAGTGCCCCTTCGTCATTCTATCAGGCAAGCAACCCCCCCTTGAGCATTTTGATAAATCCCACTCTCTCTCGCTCCTCCTCCTTATACTGCATTAGGACAACAACGATTCAACTGCTACTTTCTGCTGCGGTAGTTGAACCCATTCCTCTACATGACCTGTCATTGCCATAGTAAATAGTTGAAACCCACTAGCATGAGTAGGAGTTGCTTGAGCCTTGATGTGCCTGCTCATCCATGCTTGTTTTCTTTATGCCAGCTATGCTTAGAGTTGTGTCAGGTCTAATTCATCGGGAATGAATCGGAGTGGTGAACATGTCCTACCGATAAAGGCTAAGTGTGTGAACATGTTTTGGTAAAGGTAGCGATGAGAGGCCATGTAGGAGTACATGGTGGGTTGTCTCATTGGAACCGTCCCTAAGCATTGAGTTCTGTGTATGTTATCCAAGTCCAATTACTACCACACATTGGATTCCGGTTATCCAGCCCCTCTTGGCTTATTAATCCACTTGATCTCTGTCCAGGAGTTGCATCTAGTTTCTGGCATTTGTAGGTAATGCTACTTGTCTACTAGGTGGTGTCCGATGGGACGGGCTTGGGACAGACTAGGCACTATGGCACGGTGTACCAAGTGGCACCAAGATGGTGGGCTTGGGAACCCTGCACACATCGTTTGGGGCTGTACTGGAGACTTCGGCCGGAACTCCTTGCGGATGGAACTTGAATAGGCGATAAACCTGGACGAGAGACTTGTGTGGTTAGTCAGGTCGTGGCCGACACCCTCGCCCGGCTTTCGCTTGAAGGTTGCCGAGGTACATGACGTGTACAGGGCGATAAGTGGCGAGAGCGTGCGTGAAGAAGTACACCCCTGCAGGGTTAACATTATCTATTCGAATAGCCGTTTTCCTCGGATATGGAAACTTGGAGGACTTATGTACTACATAGATAACTTGAAGTGGATACTCTAAAATACGCAAGATAAGCATGAGTGCTATGGATGGCCTTCTCGTAGGGAGACGGGAACGGATCCATAGTGGAGTATTGATATGGTGGATATGTGGACTCGTGTGCGTCTCCTCACCTCAAAGAAGTTTCTGATACTCGTAGTATAGGTTAGCCACTGAGTCAAAGCTGGCTTGCTACTGTTAAACACCACCACCCTCTTTGTTGACAATGTTGCATATGTAGATAGTTCTGATGTAAGACTTGCTGAGTACCTTCATACTCACGTTTGCTTATTTATGTTTTGCAGTTGGTTACACTAGTGACTTCGACGAGTAGCTTGTATCCCAGCTACAATCTTTTACCCTTGGGAGGGTCGTGTTTAGTCAGGCTTCTTAGTCTTTTCCTTTTGTAGTTGTCTGTACTCAGACATGTAATGCTTCCGTTGTTTGTATGCTCTGAATGACGGGTCATGTGACCCCTGTTTGAATTGAATGCTATGTGGCTCTTCTGGGCCTTTATCTATATGAGTTTGAGTTATGTTGTGATGCCATGTTGTACAACACATACTTGCATGTTATGCGTACGTGTGACGTGCATTGCTATGTGTGGGACCCGACAATCTAGTTGTTTATCCTTGGTAGCCTCTCTTATGGGGAAATGTAGTCTAGTGCTTCCACTGAGTCTTGGTAGTCCGCTATAGCCCGGTTTACCGAAGTCCTGTTAGCCCAGCACTACTGCTCCGGAACACTTAGACTGGCTGACACGTGATTCACTTCGTTCCTGTGTCTGTCCCTTCGGGGAAATGTCACGCGGGGACATCTGGAGTCCTGTTAGCCTGCTACAGCCCGGGTTCCCAGAGTCCTGTTAGCCTAGTTGCTACAGCCCGGATTCATACGCTGTTGACCGACATGCTCGAGGTTGATTCACGTATGCCTGTCCCTGTAAGTTAGTGCCACTTTGGGTTCACGACTAGTCATGTCGGCCCGGTTTCTCTGTCATATGGATGCTAGCGACACTATAATATACGTGAGCCAAAAGGCGTAAACGGTCCCGGGCCAGGTAAGGTGGCACCCGTGGGAATACCGTGCGTGAGGCCGCAAAGTGATATGATGTGTTACATGCTAGATCAGTGTGACTTAGGATCGGGGTCCCGACACCCATTGCTCGGATTTAACTAGTATCTGACAAGATTTAGTTGTTACCTCAAATTAGAGCACATCCAGGCAGCCAGCCCTGCCTCTTCTCCCAAAGAAGCAGTGGCCTCCGCCGCACGATGGAGTAGGCCCTGTGCCATCCATCGTTCTGAGCAACACGGGGAAAGTCTAACATTGACTCCTATAATGGACGTCGTTGATGGACCCTGGCACCAGCGGCAGCGGCAGGACTTCGATTGATGGATTGGCCACCTCTTCGACATGCACGAACACTCGATACAGGTACATCCCTAACGTGGTCTGCGGCGGCCTTGGTGGCGACGAATAGTACAACCCCGGTTCCTGCACCGGTATCTCAACACCAATCACCTTTGGTATGGTGGACGGCTTCTTCATCCATGCCATAACCATTAGAGCCCAGTTGTCTGGAGGAACAAACATACTTACGAGCTCACCTCCAAGGTCGTTGATAAGCTTGTTCATGGACTCGCTGTTCCAAGCACGTCGAGGCATGCCGTGGAAGGTAAGCTTTGTTAAAAACTCAAGCTCAGAGGGCACCGAGCCCCATCTTGGGTGCCACCGATCAAAGCTCACCAACACGTCGTCGCAGAACAAACACCGGGAAGATTCGAACACATGACTGTAGTCGAAAGTTGTCCGGAACCTGACGAAGAAATCAGCCGGTGGTGGACAGACTTCGACGAGCAAGTCACTTATTTGGATGCCGTGCGCAATGCCAAGAGCTTTGACAAGGTCGTCCGGCGAGACAGGAGGCCGGTCGCCGTTGATGGTTACCATGAGCACTTTGACGGCAAACTGGTCGTCAAGCGCCGCCATGCCACTATTGAGAGATAGCACACAGCGACCGAAGGCAGGACGGACCTCAGGATCTCCGGCTTGGAGATCCGCGTTGACTGGCGACATGATAGTGCGCTTGAGTACATGGAGTACAAGAGGGGGATTTGGGGGAACTAGAGTAGGAATTGAGATTCCAGAGGTGGGGGAGGGGCGGGAGACTGGGGATGAAAAGGTAGCATGAATTTCGAGCACGCGCCAATATGCTCTCGGCGTGCAAGCGCACGAAAACACCGGTGGCGCCCACATGTCGGCCTAAGAGTCCTTATTCTTTCTTTTTTGGAGAGCCCGACCTTTTTTTCAATATCTTTTGAGAGCCTGACCTGAGAGTCATAATTGACCTGTTTGGCATTGTGTTACTACTCGACCCATATTCAACGACACCTCACTGGCCCAAACAAGTGTACATCATCGAAAAGACACTAAGCTCAAATTATATAACTTGAAAAAAGGAGATATACTCTGAACACTGGAGAATGGTGATGCCCTCGTTTAGCCCACCAGTAGTTCGAGACAATAAACAGTTCGAAACAACGATATATACAACATTGAAACACTGACTAGTGACTACTACTGACATAAACATCAAGACATGATAGTTGATAAGAAGTCTTGATACACCACCAAAATGCACCCATCTGCAGCGCTCAGACTCTCGTGATCCAGACGAGAATGACATTCTAAACAAAAGCAACTATTACATAGTAAGAGTGACATAGACGAGGATGACCAAATGACAAGGAATATGCAGCCCAAATAACAAAAGAAAGAACTACCCATCCAGAACCAGCAGCAAAGACAACAAAGTCATTCGAAGAGATGATCCAACACCATCATAATTTGCAGCCCTGCTTCAGTGACCAGTGATCCGGAGACACCAGTATTCCACCCTTTCGATGCAATATCCCAATTACCTATCAACCTGAAGGCTTGAACCACATCACTGCCTGTCGTAATTGAGACATCCAAGGATCAAAGTTAATCCAGATGCCTTTGTCATTCTCACCTTCTTTTGGCTGCAGGCTGTATCGTTGACAATCAGGGGAGTTTGCTCCCGAACTCCTAGGGCTCGCTATGTAGACACAGTTTTCCATAGCAAACAGAGCCTCTCTACCATCAAGGTCCTTGCCAATGGTGATCTCCTGGTTAATCGGATAATTGAGTCTGAGAAACAGAGAGTGTGAACTAAGGTTGTTTACCCGCCTCCAACTAAAAAATCCTAAAGGCCCCAACAAGCTGGTATCCTGCTCATAGATGTAACAACCACTGTCCGGATACTCACGTATTACACAGTGCTTGTATACAGTGGGGGTTTTTGCAATATAACTTTTCTGGCTCATGTGTCCGAATGATCATCAGTCTTTTGTCGTCGTCTGATTGAGCGAGGAACTAGTTGTGCTTCCCTGTTTTTGGCAAAGGTGGCGTGATTACAAAGGGCAGTAACTGTAGGGACACTGCATCATATCAAAAAGGACAGGCATTGTTAATGTAAGATCAACATTGTTCAGAGTATGAGTAGGATAATGCAAGAAACATCATTGATATGTCCCTGTTGGAATTGGGAGGAAAATACAGGGAAATGTGTACTGGGTTCGAAAATATAGAAGTGCCATGCATGGTTATACTCATGTTATCTCGCAATTGATTCTTCACAGGAAACTACCATGTCATGCATGTTATGTAATCATGTTCTGTCCTCACAAACAAATTCTTCAAGGTAACTAACAGACCATTCATTGTTATATACTCGTGTTCTGTGGGCAAAAATTTTGTGAGGATATTATTCTATCCATTGATTGCTGAAGGGCGAATATAGGTATGTACACATGGTAACCATTGCAGGATTTCACTACTTCCAAATATAGAGTTGTCCATATGCACATTTACTTCCCTAATGTATGGTTAGATGAAACCAACAGTGTGGTGCATTTTTCTACATCATGAAAATGAGGAAACTAACATGGCCATTGATACCGATTACTGTAAACTAAGGATAATATCCATATATTCCTAACCGTTTGATTATTCAGGGTACAAATTGGCTGTAATGACATGGTCACAATAGCATGAATTAACTCATTCCAAATATAGCTGATTTACAGCGTCTCTAATACATTGCCATAGTTCTACTCAAATTCTGCTCAAACAGGGATATCCAATCATCACAAAAATTTCAAACAGTGTGATACGTCTCCAACGTATCTATAATTTTTGATTGTTCCATGCTATATTATCTACTGTTTTGGACTATATTGGGCTTTATTTTCCACTTTTATATTATTTTTGGGACTAACCTATTAACCAGAGGCCCAGCCCAAAATTGATGTTTTTTGCCTGTTTTAGGGTTTCGAAGAAAAGGAATATCAAACGGAGTCCAAACGGAATGAAACCTTCGGGAACGCTATTTTCTCATCAGATAAGACCCAGGAGACTTGGACCCTCCGTCAAGAAAGCCAAGAGGCGGTCACGAGGGTGGAGGGTGCCCCCCTAGGGTGCGCCCCCTGCCTCGTGGGCCCCTCGAAGCTCCACCGACATACTCCTTCCTCCTATATATATCCACGTACCCCCAAACGATCAAATACGGAGCCAAAAACCTAATTCCACCGCCGTAACTTTCTGTATCCACGAGATCCCATCTTGGGGCCTGTTCCGGAGCTCCGCCGAAGGGGCATCGATCACGGAGGGCTTCTACATCATCATCCAAGCCTCTCCGATGAAGTGTGAGTAGTTTATTTTAGACCTACGGGTCCATAGTTAGTAGCTAGATGACTTCTTCTCTCTTTTTGGATCTCAATACAATGTTCTCCCCCTCTCTCGTGGAGATCTATTTGATGTAATCTTATTTTTGCGGTGTGTTTGTTGAGACCGATGAATTGTGGGTTTATGATCCAGTCTATCTATGAATAATATTTGAATCTTTGCTGAATTCTTTTATGTATGATTGGTTATCTTTGCAAGTCTCTTCGAATTATCAGTTTGGTTTGGCCTACTAGATTGGTTGTTCTTGCCATGGGAGAAGTGCTTAGCTTTGGGTTCAATCTTGCGGTGTCCTTTCCCAGTGACAGAAGGGGCAGCAAGGCATGTATTGTATTGTTTCCATTGAGGATAACAAGATGGGATTTTTATCATATTGCATGAAACTATCCCTCTACATCATGTCATCTTGCTTAAGGCGTTACTCTGTTTTTAACTTAATACCCTAGATGCATGCTGGATAGCGGTCGATGAGTGGAGTAATAGTAGTAGATGCAAAATCGTTTCGGTCTACTTCTCTCGGACGTGGTGCCTATATACATGATCATACCTAGATATTCTCATAACTATGCTCAATTCTGTCAATTGCTCAATAGTAATTTGTTCACCCACCGTAGAATACTTATGCTCTTGAGAGAAGCCACTAGTGAAACCTATGGCCCCCGGGTCTCTTTCTCATCATATCAATCTCCATCACTTTATTATTGTTTTGCTTTTACTTTGCCTTTTACTTTTTACTTTGCATCTCTATACCAAAAATACCAAAAATATTATTTATCATCTCTATCAGATCTCACTTTCGTAAGTGACCGTGAAGGGATTGACAACCCCTAAGCGCGTTGGCTGCGTTGAGCTATTTTTTTGTGTAGGTACAAGGGACTCGAGCGTAGCCTCCTACTGGATTGATACCTTGGTTCTCAAAAACTGAGGGAAATACTTACGCTACTTTCCTGCATCATCCCTTCCTCTTCAGGGAAATCCAACGCAGTGCTCAAGAGGTAGCAAGAAGAATTTCTGGCACCGTTGCCGGGGAGTCTGCACAAAAGTCAACATACCAAGTACTCATCACAATCCCTATCTCCCGCATTACATTATTTGCCATTTTCCTCTCGTTTTCCTCCCCCCCACTTCACCCTTGCCATTTTATTCGCCCTCTCTCTCTCTCTATCCTCCCTCTCCCTCTCTATTTGCCTTATTTCCCGTTTGCTTTTTGTTTGCTTGTGTGTTAGTTTGTTTGCTTGTCATTATGTCAAGTCCTTTACCTTCTGCCTCTATGTCTGAAAATGGGGAAATTATTGTCGATATGGCTAATAATAATATCATGAAAAATTCTGATGCTCCTCCTAAAGAACCTACCATCTTTCATACAAAAAAATTCCGTGTTGGTAGTGGTAATATTATTGGAAAAGGAGTTATTCAAGATTTCTTTACTTGTGCCGGTGCTTTACCTTCTATGGGAAGTTCTATCCTTCATAGAACTAGTAGTCTTGCATACGCTATTGCCATGCTTGTAGTTGAACTTGAAAGACAATTCATGCACGTACATCCTTCCATACAAAGGATTTTTCTGGAATTTTCTAATATTGAGCATTCTTCTGTTAAGCGTGCCGCTACTATATTTTTGGCTCATGAGTTTAGATTCATAATAAAAGAAGCCAAACAAATCTTTGCGCATTATAGGGTGGACGCTTTCCGTCCTCCCATAGAGGCTATCCTCTTTGATCAAGAAGAAATAATGCGTTTTCAATCTCTAGACTATGTTGCTTTCAATGAAAATCTTAGAAAAAGGGTTCCTACCAATGTTTTAGTTGAAAGAATTTCTGAACTTAATGATGATTTGGCTATTCGAAATAATGAACTAGGATATTCTCTTCAATATTGGCTCACAAAGTTCTGTCAAAAGAATGCTTATAATGATGAATTGGTTGTGCATTATGAAGGACCAAAGGAGGAACCTATACCTCCCAAGGTTGATCTTGGGGACTTTTGTCCCGTTAAATTTGCCCTTTTGATTACTTTTGCTTGCCTCAAAGAAAACTTGCTGCCTAACGTAGAGAATATGAAATGAGTTTTAATAATCTATCTTACTATTATGGCAATACCTAGATCTATTCTCGCTTGTTATGCCTAGCTAGGGGCGTTAAACGATAGCGCTAGTTGGGAGGCAACCCAATTTTATTTCTATTCCTTGCTTTTTTCTCCTTTTTAGTAATAAATAAATTATTTACCCTCTGTTTTGGTTGTGTTTTTTTGTGTTTAATTAGTGTTTGTTCCAAGTAGAACCGTTGGGAAGACTTGTTGAAAGTCTTGTTGAACTTGCTGTAAAAAATAGAAACTTTAGCGCTCACGAGAACTGCTGTAATTTTTATTTGGTGTGTGCTATTTAGTTAATTATTTTTGCATATGATTAATAGATAAATTTCTAACGTCCAGCAATTTATTTTAGAATTTTTGGGGTTCCAGATCTTGCGCTAGCTACAGATTACTACAAACTATTCTGTTTTTGACAGATTCTGTTTTTTCGTGTGTTGTTCGCTTATTTTGATGAATCTATGGCTAGTAAAATAGTTTATAAACCATAGAGAAGTTGGAATAAAGTAGTTATAACACCCATATAAATAAAGAATGAGTTCATTACAGTACTTGAAGTGGTCTTTTGTTTTCTTTCGCTAACTGAGCTCACGAGATTTTCTACTTTAAGTTTTGTGTTGTGAAGTTTTCAAGTTTTGGGTAAAGATTTGATGGATTATGGAACAAGGAGTGGCAAGAGCCTAAGCTTGGGTATGCCCATGGCACCCCAAGATAATCCAAGGACACCAAAAAGTCAAAGCTTGGGGATGCCCCGGAAGGCATCCCCTCTTTCGTCTACTTCTATCGGTAACTTTACTTGGAGCTATATTTTTATTCACCACATGATATGTGTTTTGCTTGGAGCGTCTTTTATGATTTAAGTCTTTGCTTATTAGTTTACCACAATCATCCTTGCTGTACACACCTTTTGAGAGATCCATACATAATTTGGAATTTGATAGAATACTCTATGTGCTTCACTTATATCTTTCGAGTTTTATAGTTTTGCTCTAGTGCTTCACTTATATCTTTTAGAGCACGGTGGTGGATTTGTTTTATAGAAACTATTGATATCTCATGCTTCACTTAGATTATTTTGAGAGTATTAATAGCTTGGTAATTTGCTTAATAATAATATGCTTGGTATTCAAGATTTGTAGAACTTTCTTTTGAGTGCGTTGAATACTAAGAAAAGATTGATGCTTGATAATTGTTTTGAGATATGAGGATGGTGATATTAGAGTCATGCTAGTTGAGTAGTTGTGAATTTGAGAAATGCTTGTGTTAAAGTTTGTGATTCCCGTAGCATGCTAGTTGAGTATTTCTTTTCTTACCACTTCTTTCATTTTAGGATTCAGACGTCGTTGAGGATCACGAACTGGTTTGGCATCTGCTTCCAAATTTATTTTATGTTGACATAGAGTGGGACTAATGCCCTTAAGATCATCAAGAGTATATCCAATAGCAGCACGGTTCTTCTTCAGAGTTTTCAATAATCTTTCTTCTTCATGCTCTGAAAGGTTAGCAATAATAATAAGAGGATATATCTTCTTTTCATTAAGATAAGCATATTTAAGATTATCAGGCAATGGTTTAATCTCAAACACGGGATCACCCTTAGGTGGAGGGGGATCCCCTAGGATTTCAATAGGCAAATTGTGTTTCAGAATAGGTTCCTGTTTAAAGAATACTTCATCTATTTCCCTTCTTTCATTCATAAACATATCATTCTCATGGTCTAGCAAATATTGTTCTAAAGGATCACTAGGAGGTACGGCAATAGAAGCAAGACCAATAATTTCATCCTTACTAGACAATTCTTCTTCACGGTGTTGTTTACTAAATTTAGAGAAATTAAATTCATGAGTCATATCATCTAAGCCGACAGTAACAACATCCCTTGTGCAATCTATGGTAGCATTAATAGTATTCAAGAAGGGTCTACCAAATATAATGGGACAAAAGCTATCTTGTGGGGAACCAAGAACAAGAAAATCAGCAGGATATTTAGTTTTCCCACTCAAGACATCAATATCTATAACAATTCCCATTGGTGAAATAGTATCTCTATTAGCAAGTTTAATTGTAACATCAATATCTTCCATCTCAGCAGGTGCAATGTCATGCATAATTTGTTTGTATAAGTCAATAGGTATTGCACTAGCACTAGCACCCATATCACATAAGCCATGATAACAATGATCTCCTATTTTCACAGAAATAACAGGCATGCCTACCATAGGTCTAGGTTTATTTGTATCACGGGTTTTAGCAATTCTAGCAGTTTCATTACAGAAGTAAATAACATGCCCATCTATATTATCCGACAAGAGATCTTTAACAATAGCAATATTAGGTTCAACTTTAACTTGCTCAGGAGGTGTATATGTTTTAATATTGCTTTTACGAACCACAGTTGAAGCTTTAGCATGATCCTTTATCCTAACAGGGAAAGGTGGTTTCTCAACATAACAAGTAGGAACAATAGGATCATTATAAGTGACAGTCTTTTCTTCAACTTTAATTGGTGCAGCTACTTTTACTTCTATGGGAGGATGACATTTAAACCACTTATCCTTAGGTAGATCAACATAAGTAGAAAAAGATTCACAGTAAGAAGCTACTATCTCAGAATCAAGTCCATATTTAGTGCTAAACTTACAAAAAATATCGGTATCCATAAAAGATTTAACACAATCAAAACTAGGTGTCATACCTGACTCCTTACCATTGTCGAGGTCCCAATCTTCAGAGTTGCGTTTAATTCTTTCCAATAAATCCCATTTGAATTCAATAGTCTTCATCATAAAAGAGCCAGCACAAGAAGTATCAAGCATGGTGCTATTGTTACCAGAAAGCCGAGCATAAATTTTTTGAATAATCATTTATCTTTAGAGCTCATGATTGGGGCATGAATATAACATTGACTTAAGCCTCCCCCAAGCTTGAGCGATGATTTCTCCTTCGAGAGGCCAAAAATTATATATATAATTGCGATCACGATGAACAAGATGCATAGGATAAAACTTCTGATGAAATTCCAATTTCAATCGTTTGTAATTCCAAGACCTCATATCATCACATAGCCTATACCATGTCGATGCATCTCCCCTCAATTATAAGGGGAAGACATTCTTCTGAACAACATCTCCGGGTACACCTGCAAGCTTAAATAATCCACAAACTTCATCCACATATATTAGATGTTCATCAGGATGTTTTGTTCCATCTCCTAAAAAAGGATTAGCTAGCAGTTTTTCTATTATACCCGAAGGAACTTCAAAGCAAGTATTTTCATTTTCATTTTCAGTAGATTCAGTAGGTTGAGGAGCAACTCTTTGCTCTACTGGTCGGGGTGAAGATACCCCGAACAAGCCCCTCAGAGGATTACTTTCCATAGTAACACGTGACAATAAATTTCAGCACACTATATAAATTTTTCCTTACCAAATTGCACCTACCAAAGGCGCTTAACTCCCCGGCAACGGCGCCAGAAAAGAGTCTTGATGACCCACAAGTATAGGGGATCTATCGTAGTCCTTTCGATAAGTAAGAGTGTCGAACCCAACGAGGAGCAGAAGGAAATGATAAGCGGTTTTCAGCAAGGTATTCTCTGCAAGTACTGAAATAAGTGGTAACAGATAGTTTTGTGATAAGATAATTTGTAACAAGCAACAAGTAACAAAAGTAAATAAAGTGCATAAAGGTGGCCCAATCCTTTTGTAGCAAAGGACAAGCCTGGACAAACTCTTATATAAGGAAAAGCGCTCCCGAGGACACGTGGGAATATCGTCAAGCTAGTTTTCATCACGTTCATATGATTCACGTTCGATACTTTGATAATTTGATATGTGGGTGGACCAGTGCTTGGGTGCTGTTTTTACTTGAGCAAGCATCCCACTTATGATTAACCTCTATTGCAAGCATCCGCAACTACAACAAAAGTATTAAGGTAAACCTAACCATAGCATGAAACATATGGATCCAAATCATCCCCTTACGAAGCAACGCATAAACTAGGGTTTAAGCTTTTGTCACTCTAGCAACCCATCATCTACTTATTACTTCCCAATGCCTTCCTCTAGGCTCAAATGATGGTGAAGTGTTATGTAGTTGACGTTCACATAACACCACTAGAGGCTAGACAACATACATCTCATCAAAATATCCAACGAATACCAAATTCACATGACTACTAATAGCAAGACTTCTCCCTTGTCCTCAGGAACAAACGTAACTACTCACAAAGCATAAACATATTCATAATCAGAGGGGTATTAATGTGTATATAGGATCTGAACATATGATCTTCCACCAATTAAACAACTAGCATCAACTACAAGGAGTAATTAACACTACTAGCAACCTACTAGCACCAATCTCGGACTTAGAGACAAGAATTGGATACAAGAGATGAACTAGGGTTTTGAGATGAGATGGTGCTGATGAAGATGTTGATGGAGATTTCCCTCTCCCGATGAGAGGAGCGTGGTGATGACGATGGCGATGATTTCCCCCACCGGGAGGGAAGTTTCCCCGGCAGAACAGCTCTGCGAGAGCTCTAGATTGGATCCGCCAAGGTTCTGCCTCATGGCGGCGGAGTTTCATCCCGAAAGGTTGCTTTCTATTTTTTTTCTCGACGAAAGACTTCATATAGCAAAAGATGGTCATCGGAGAGCCACCAGGGGGCCCACCTAGGGCGCGCCCCCACCCTCGTGAGCAGGGTGTGGGCCCCCTGGTCTTCATCTTTGGCGAGGATTTTTCATTATTTATTATAAGGTGTTCCGTGGAGTTTTAGGACTTTTGGAGTTGTGCAGAATAGGTCTCTAATATTTGCTCATTTTCCAGCCCAGAATTCCAGCTGCCGGCATTCTCCCTCCTTATGTAAACCTTGTAAAATAAGAGAGAATAGCCATAAGTATTGTGATATAATGTGAAATAACAGCCCATAATGCAATAAATATTGTTATAAAAGCATGATGCAAAAATGGACGTATCAACTCCCCCAAGCTTAGACCTCGCTTGTCCTCAAGCGAAAGACGATAACAATAAATGTGTCCCCATGTTTATAGGTAGAGGCGTCGATAACAATAAAATACGGACATGGAGGCATCATGATTATTCTCATAACAGCAACATATATAGATATTGTCATATGATTACTTATGTTCAAGTGCTGATCTATTCACAATGCAAAAGTATGAATCAGAAACCTTATTGTGAACCAACAAACTATAACCTCGGTCATTGAAGCAATTGCAATTTATCATAACATCAGAAAGAGTCTATGTCAGAGCTAAAAGGCAAGTCCACATACTAAACTATCATCTAGTCCTTCATAATTGCTAACACTCACGCAATACTTGTGGTTACGGAGTTTTAATCGGACACAGAGAAAGATAGGGGCTTATAGTTTCACCCCACAACCTTTTACCTCGAAGGTAATGTCAACAATAATAACTCATGCCCCCCTACATCCAATTAGATATATCTATCAGGATCTTTCCAACACACTGTTCTTGCCAAAGGATAAAATGTAAAAAGGAAAGGTGAAGATCACCATGACTCTTGCATAAGGTAGAAGATAATAATAAAAGATAGGCCCTTCGTAGAGGGAAGCAGAGGTTGCCATGCGCTTTTATGGTTGAATGTACAAAATCTTAATGCGAAAGAACATCACTTTATATTGCCACTTGTGATATGAACCTTTATTATGTAGTCCGTTGCTTTTATTACTTCCACATCACAAGATCGTATAAAGCTTATTTCTCCCACACTAATCATACATATTTAGAGCAATTTTTATTGCTTTGCACCGATGACAACTTATTTGAAGGATCTTACTCAATCCATAGGTAGATATGGTGGACTCTCATGGCAAAACTGGTTTAAGGGTATTTGGAAGCACAAGTAGTATCTCTACTTGGTTCTGAGAATTTGGCTAGAATGAGGGGGAAAGGCAAGCTCAACATGTTGGATGATCCATGACAACATACTTTATCTTAGATATAAGAAAACATAACCCATTACGTTGTCTTCCTTGTCCAACATCAACTCTTTAGCATGTCATATTTTGATGAGTGTTCCCAATTATAAAAGATGTCAATAATAGTATATTTATATGTGAAACCTCTCTTTCCTTATTACTTCCTATTAATTGCAACGATGACCAAAGCTATGTCTGCCAACTCCCAACAACTTTTAATCATCACACTCTTTCTATGTGAAGTCATTACTATCAATAAGATCAATATGAACTTTTGTTTCTTCTTGTTCTTTTTCTCTTTGCTTTCACCAAAGATCATAGCAAGGAAATCAAGCCCTTGACTCAACACTAATCTTTATTATATAGCTCACGGACTCGATTACATAGAGAGATCATAAGGCAAAACTCAAAACTAGATCATGCCATAAACTTTATTCTACTAGATCAAAATACTACTAATAGGATCGAACTAAGGAAAACGGTAAAGATAGGAGTTGTGATTGTGATACGATACCGGGGCACCTCCCCCAAGCTTGGCGGTTTCCAAGGGGAGTGCCCATACCCATGTTATTATGTCTCCTTCTTTGTTCTTGGTGAAATATTCTTGGCGATGATTCCTCTCAGGATACGATTCTCCTCCTCGAGCTTGTTGACTTGCTGCTTGAGGTCCATTATTTCCTTATGAAGCTTTCCTATGATGGCTAAAGCTCCTTGCACCCAAGGGTGTTTCATAGCTGCGGGAGAACAAGTGACACTCCTCTTCATATTTTCATAAGAAAGAAATCTAACATTGGAAGGGATAACAAAGTTTGGAATAGCTGAGATCTATAGTTCCCCCATCGTGAACCCAGCTCGGAAGCGAGAGGTGACTTCTTGATCCTCCAGGTCAGGGTCGCTATTTGCCCTTGGTTCTGGTGCCGGATTAGATACCTGGCTCTCCCCTACTGACTCTTGAGAAGACATCTTGCTCGAATCTGCAGCAGCAACAGCTCGAAACAAAAACAGAGGATATTTGCGTGATACGGGAGTCAAAACCTTCGGGAGAATATATAGTGAATTTTTACCGACCAAAATACGTATCATGCAAGAAAATGGAGTCCGGAAGGCACACGAGGTGCTCACGAGGTAGGGGGCGCGCCCAGGGGGTAGGGCGCGCCCTCCACCCTCGTGGGGCCCTCGTGTCCTTCCCGGGCTGCTACTTAATTTTCTATTTTTCTAAATATTCTAAAACAGAGAAATATTTCCTTAAAAATTGTTTTGGAGTCAGTTTACTTACCGTACCACATACCTATTCCTTTTCGGAGTCTGAAACGTTCTGGAAAGTGTCCCTTATATATTCCTCCGGGGTTATGGTTTCAATAATATTGGTTTCAACGTTTATGGGATTACCTAAGATATAATGTTTGATTCTTTGACCATTTATCACCTTCGGATTTGTGCCTTCAAAGTTGTTGATTTTTATGGCACCGGAACGATAGACCTCCTCGATAATATAGGGGCCTTCCCATTTAGAGAGAAGTTTCCCTGCAAAAAATCTTAAACGAGAGTTTTATAACAGTACATAATCACCTACATTAAACTCACACTTTTGTATCCTTTTGTCATGCCATCTTATAACCTTTTCTTTAAACAGCTTGGCATTTTCATAAGCTTGGGTTCTCCATCCATCAAGTGAGCTAATATCAAATAACCTCTTCTCACCGGCAAGTGTGAAATCATAAATTAGCTCTTTAATAGCCCAATATGCCTTATGTTCTAGTTCGAGAGGTAAGTGACATGCTTTTCCATATACCATTTTATACGGAGACATACCCATAGGGTTTTTATATGCAGTTCTATAGGCCCATAATGCATCATCAAGTTTCTTGGACCAATTCTTTCTAGACCTATTGACAGTCTTTTGCAAAATTAGTTTGAGTTCTCCTATTACTCAATTCTACTTGACCACTAGACTGTGGATGATACGGAGATGCAATTCTGTGATTGACGTCATATTTAGCAAGCATTTTACAGAAAGCAGCATGAATAAAATGTGAACCACCATCAGTCATTAAATATCTAGGGACTCCAAACCTCGGAAAAATAACTTCTTTAAGCATTTTAATAGAAGTGTTATGATCAGCACTACTAGTTGGAATAGCTTCTACCCACTTAGTAACGTAATCAACAACAACTAAAATATGTGTATATCCATTAGAGGCAGGAAAAGGTCCCATATAATCAAAGCCCCAAACATCAAATGGTTCAATAACAAGTGAATAATTCATAGGCATTTCTTGACATCTACTAATATTACCATTCTTTGACATTCATCACAAGATAGAACAAACTTACGGGCATCCTTGAAGAGAGTTGGCCAATAAAAACCGGATTGCAATACCTTATGTGCAGTTCTATCTCTCACGTGGTGTCCTCCATAAGTCTCGGAGTGGCACTTGCGTAGGATCTGTTCCTGTTCATGCTCAGGTACACAACGATAACACCATCTAATCCTTCTTTATAAAGATGTGGGTCATCCCAAAAGTAATGTCTCAAATCATAAAAGACATTTTTCTTTTGTTGGTATGTGAAGCTAGGTGGTATGAATTTAGCAACAATGTAATTAGCATAATCAGCATACCAAGGAGTACTACGAGAAGTACTTATGACATTTAATTGTGTTGGAAATATGCCCTAGAGGCAATAATAAAAGTATTATTATATTTCATTGTTCATGATAATTGTCTTTTATTCATGCTATAACTGTATTATCCGGAAATCATAATACACATGTGAATACATAGACCTCAATATGTCCCTAGTGAGCCTCTAGTTGACTAGCTCGTTGTGATCAACAGATAGTCATGATTTCCTGGCTATGGACATTGGATGTCGTTGATAACGGGATCACATCATTAGGAGAATGATGTGATGGACAAGACCCAATCCTAAGCATAGCACAAAGGTCGTTTAGTTCGTTTGCTAGAGCTTTGCCAATGTCAAGTATCTCTTCCTTAGACCATGAGATCGTGTAACTCCCGGATACCGTAGGAGTGCCTTGGGTGTATCAAACGTCACAACGTAACTGGGTGACTATAAAGGTGCATTACCGGTATCTCCGAAATTAGCTGCTGGGTTGACACGGATCGAGACTGGGATTTGTCACTCCGTATGACGGAGAGGTATCTCTGGGCCCACTCGGTAATGCATCATCATAATGAGCTCAAGGTGACCAAAGTGTTGGCCACGAGATCATGCATTACGGTACGAGTAAAGTGACTTGCCGGTAACGAGACTGAACAAGGTATTGGGATACCGACGATCGAGTCTCGGGCAAGTAACGTACCGATTGACAAAGGGAATTGTATACAGGGTTTGATCAAATCCTCGACATCGTGGTTCATCCGATGACAACATCGAGAAGCATGTGGGAGCCAACATGGGTATCCAGATCCCGCTGTTGGTTATTGACCGGAGAACGTCTCGGTCATGTCTACATGTCTCCCGAACCCGTAGGGTCTACACACTTAAGGTTCGATGACGCTAGGGTTATAAAGGAAGTTTGTATGTGGTTACCGAATGTTGTTCGGAGTCCCAGATGAGATCCCGGACGTCACGAGGAGTTCCGGAATGGTCCGGAGGTAAAGATTTATATATGGGAAGTCCTATTTTGGCCACCGGAAAATGTTCGGGATTTTTCGGTATTGTACCGGGAAGGTTCTAGAAGGTTCCGGAGTGGGGCCCACCTGCATGGGGGGACCCACATGAACGTGAGTAGTGGGGGAAAGGCCCCACACCCCTGGTCAAGGCGCACCAAGATCCCCCCTTAGAAGGAATAAGATCATATCCCGAAGGGATAAGATCAAGATCCCTAAAAAGGGGGATAACAATCGGTGGGGAAGGAAATGATGAGATTTCTTTCCTCCCACCTTGGCGAACGCCCCAATGGACTTGGAGGGCAAGAAACCAGCCCCTCCACCCCTATATATAGTGGGGAGGCGCATGGGAGCTTAACACAAGCCAAGGCGCAGCCCCTCCCCTCCCCAACACCTCTCCTCCTCCGTATATGCTTGGCGAAGCCCTGTCGGAGTACTGCTGCACCAACTACACCACGCCGTCGTGCTGCCGTTGGAGCAATCTTCCTCAACCTCTCCTTCCCCCTTGCTGGATCAAGAAGGAGGAGACGTCTCCCGTCCCGTACGTGTGTTGAACGCGGAGGTGCTGTCCGTTCAGCACTTGGACATCGGTGATCCGAATCACATTCGAGTATGACTCCATCATCACCATCCCCTTGGCTAGCTTCCGCTCGTGATCTACAAGTGGTATGTAGATGCAAACTCTCTCCCTTGACTCGTTTCTTAGATGAACTCATAGATGGATCTTGGTGAAACCGTAGGAAAAATTTTAATTTTCTGCAACATTCCCCAACAGTGGTATCAGAGCTAGGTCTATGCGTAGTTCTCTTTGCACGAGTAGAACACAATTTTTTTGTGGGCGTGGATTTTGTCATCTTACTTGCCTCTACTAGTCTTTTCTTGCTTCGGTGGTATTGTGGGATGAAGCGGCCCGGACCAACCTTACACGTACGCTTACGTGAGACCGGTTCCACCGACTGACATGCACTAGTTGCATAAGGTGGCTGGCGGGTGTCTGTCTCTCCCACTTTAGTTGGAGCGGATTCGATGAAAAGGGCCCTTATGAAGGGTAAATAGAAGTTGACAAAATCATGTTGTGGTTATTCGTAGGTAAGAAAACGTTCTTGCTAGAACCCAATTGCAGCCACGTAAAAGATGCAACAACAATTAGAGGACGTCTAACTTGTTTTTGCAGCGATTGATCACGTGATGTGATATGGCCAGAAGTTGTGATGAATGATGAATTGTGATGTATAAGATCATGTTCTTTGTAATAGGATTCATGACTTGCATGTCGATGAGTATGACAACCGGCAGGATCCATAGGAGTTGTCTTTATTTTTTGTATGACCTGCGTGTCATTGAAGAACGCCATGTAACTCACTTTACTTTATTGCTAAACGCGTTAGCCATAGAAGTAGAAGTAGTCGTTGGCGTGACAACTTCATGAAGACACGATGATGGAGATCATGATGATGGAGATCATGGTGTCAAGCCGGTGACAAGATGATCATGGAGCCCCGAAGATGAAGATCAATGGAGCTATATGAAATTGGCCATATCATGTCACAACTATATAATTGCATGTGATGTTTATTATGTTTATGCATCTTGTTTACTTAGGACGACGGTAGTAAATAAGATGATCCCTTAAAAAAAATTCAAGAAGTGTTCTCCCCTAACTGTGCACCGTTGCTACAGTTCGTCGCTTCTAAGCACCACATGATGATCGGGTGTGATGGATTCTTACGTTCACATACAACGGGTGTAAGACAGTTTTACACAGCGAAAACACTTAGGGTTAACTTGACGAGCCTAGCATGTGCAGACATGGCCTCGGAACACGGAGACCGAAAGGTCGAACACGAGTCGTATGGAAGATACGATCAACATGAGAATGTTCACCGACGATGACTAGTCCGTCTCACGTGATGATCGGACACGGCCTAGTTGACTCGGATCGTGTAACACTTAGATGACTAAAGGGATGTCTAATCTGAGTGGGAGTTCATAATTTGATTAGAACTTAATTATCATGAACTTAGTCTAAAACCTTTGCAAATATGTCTTGTAGATCAAATGGCCAACGCTCATGTCAACATGAACTTCAACGCGTTCCTAGAGAAAACCAAGCTGAAAGATGATGGCAGCAACTATACGGACTGGGTCCGGAACCTGAGGATCATCCTCATAGCTGCCAGGAAACAATATGTCCTAGAAGGACCGCTAGGTGACGCTCCCGTCCTAGAGAACCAAGACATTATGAATGCTTGGCAAACTCGCGCTGATGATTACTCCCTCGTTCAGTGCGGCATGCTTTACAGCTTAGAACCGGGGCTCCAAAAGCATTTTGAGCATCACGGAGCATATGAGATGTTCGAAGAGCTGAAACTAGTTTTCCAAGCTCATGCCCGGGTCGAGAGATATGATGTCTCCGACAAGTTCTACAGTTGTAAGATGGAGGAAAACAGTTCTGTCAGTGAGCACATCCTGAAGATGTCTGGGTTGCACAACCGTATGACCCAGCTGAACATTAACCTCCCACATAAGGCGGTCATTGACAGAATCCTCCAGTCGCTCCCACCAAGCTACAAGAGCTTTGTGATGAACTACAACATGCAGGGGATGGAAAAGACCATTCCTGAAGTGTTCTCGATGCTGAAGTCAGCAGAGGCTGAAATCAAGAAAGAACATCAAGTGTTGATGGTCAATAAGACCACTAAGTTCAAGAAGGGCAAGGGTAAGAAGAACTTCAAGAAGGACGGCAAGGAGGTTGCCGCGCCTGGTAAGCCAGTTACCGGGAAGAAGTCAAAGAATGGACCTAAGCCTGAGACTGAGTGCTTTTATTGCAAGGGGAAGGGTCACTGGAAGCGGAACTGCCCCAAATACTTAGCAGATAAGAAGGCCGGCAAAACCAAAGCAGGAGCTGCAGAATAAACGGAGACTGGCGAAGGACGAGGTGACGATGCGCGTCGGGAATGGTTCCAGAGTCGATGTGATCGCCGTCGGCACGCTGCCTCTACATTTACCTACGGGATTAGTTTTGAACCTTAATAATTGTTATTTAGTGCCAAGTTTGAGCATGAACATTGTATCCGGATCTCGTTTAATACGAGATGGCTACTCATTTAAGTCTGAGAATAATGGTTGTTCGATTTATATGAGAGATATGTTTTATGGTCATGCTCCGATGGTCAATGGTTTATTCTTAATGAATCTCGAGCGTAATATTACACATGTTCATAGTGTAGATGCCAAAAGATGTAAAGTTGATAACGATAGTCCCACATACTTGTGGCACTGCCACCTTGGTCACATTGGTGTCAAGCGCATGAAGAAGCTCCATGACGATGGACTTTTAGAGTCTCTTGATTATGAATCGTTTGACACGTGCGAACCATGCCTCATGGGCAAGATGACCAAGACTCCGTTCTCCGGAACAATGGAGCGAGCAACCAACTTATTGGAAATCATACATACCGATGTGTGCGGTCCAATGAGCGTTGAGGCTCGCGGAGGATATCGTTATGTTCTCACTCTCACTGATGACTTAAGTAGATATGGGTATGTCTACTTAATGAAACACAAGTTTGAGACCTTTGAAAAGTTCAAGGAATTTCAGAATGAGGTGGAGAATCAACGTGACCGAAAGATAAAGTGCCTACGATCAGATCGTGGAGGAGAATATTTAAGTCACGAATTTGGCACACACTTAAGGAAATGTGGAATCGTTTCACAACTCACGCCGCCTGGAACACCTCAGCGAAACGGTGTGTCCGAACGTCGTAATCGCACTCTATTGGATATGGTGCGGTCTATGATGTCTCTTACTGATTTACCGCTATCATTTTGGGGATACGCTCTAGAGACAGCTACATTCACTTTAAATAGGGCACCGTCTAAATCCGTTGAGACGACACCGTATGAATTATGGTTTGGGAAGAAACCTAAGCTGTCGTTTCTAAAAGTTTGGGGATGCGATGCTTATGTCAAGAAACTTCAACCTGAAAAGCTCGAACCCAAGTCAGAAAAATGCGTCTTCATAGGATACCCTAAGGAAACTGTCGGGTATACCTTCTACTTAAGATCCGAGGGCAAAATCTTTGTTGCCAAGAACGGATGCTTTCTGGAAAAAGAGTTTCTCTCGAAAGAAGTAAGTGGGAGGAAAGTAGAACTCGATGAAGTACTACCTCTCGAACGGGAAAGTGGTGCAGCTCAGGAAAATGTTCCTGTGATGCCCACACCAACTGAAGAGGAAACCAATGATGATGATCAAGGTACTTCGGATCAAGTTGCTACTGAACTTCGTAGGTCCACAAGGACACGTTCCGCACCAGAGTGGTACGGCAACCCCGTCTTGGAAATCATGTTGTTAGACAACGGTGAACCTTCGAACTATGAAGAAGCGATGGCGGGCCCAGATTCCAACAAATGGCTTGAAGCCATGAAATCCGAGATAGAATCCATGTATGAAAACAAAGTATGGACTTTGACAGACTTGCCCGATGATCGGTGAGCGATAGAAAACAAATGGATCTTTAAGAAGAAGACAGACGCGGATGGTAATGTCACCATCTATAAAGCTCGACTTGTCGCTAAGGGTTATCGACAGGTTCAAGGGATTGACTACGACGAGACATTCTCTCCCGTAGCGAAGCTAAAGTCCGTCCGAATCATGTTAGCAATTGCCGCATACTATGATTATGAGATATGGCAGATGGACGTCAAAACAGCATTCCTTAATGGGCATCTTAAGGAAGAACTGTATATGATGCAGCCGGAAGGTTTTGTCGATCCTAAGAACGCTAACAAAGTATGCAAGCTCCAGCGATCCATTTATGGGCTGGTGCAAGCATCTCGGAGTTGGAATATTCGCTTTGATGAGATGATCAAAGCGTTTGGGTTTATGCAGACTTATGGAGAAGCCTGCGTTTACAAGAAAGTGAGTGGGAGCTTTGTAGCATTTCTCATATTATATGTAGATGACATACTCTTGATTGGAAATAATATAGAATTTCTGGACAGCATTAAGGCCTACTTGAATAAGTGTTTTTCAATGAAGGACCTTGGAGAAGCTGCTTACATATTAGGCATCAAGATCTATAGAGATAGATCGAGACGCCTCATAGGTCTTTCACAAAGCACATACCTTGATAAGATTTTGAAGAGGTTCAAAATGGATCAGTCCAAGAAGGGGTTCTTGCCTATGTTACAAGGTGTGAGATTGAGCTCGGCTCAGTCACCGACCACGGCAAAAGATAAAGAAGAGATGAGTGTCATCCCCTATGCTTCAGCCATAGGATCTATTATGTATGCCATGCTGTGTACCAGACCTGATGTAAACCTTGCCGTGAGTTTGGTAGCTAGATACCAAAGTAATCCCGGCAAGGAACACTGGACAGCAGTCAAGAATATCCTGAAGTACCTGAAAAGGACAAAGGACATGTTTCTCGTTTATGGAGGAGACGAAGAGCTTGTCGTAAAGGGTTACGTCGACGCTAGCTTCGACTCAAATCCGGATGACTCTAAGTCACAAACCGGATACGTGTATATGTTGAATGGTGGAGCAGTAAGCTGGTGCAGCTGCAAGCAGAGCGTCGTGGCAGGATCTACGTGTGAAGCAGAGTACATGGCAGCCTCGGAGGCAGCGCATGAAGCGATTTGGGTGAAGGAGTTAATCACCGACCTAGGAGTCATACCCAATGCGTCGGGGCCAATCAAACTCTTCTGTGACAACACTGGAGCTATTGCCCTTGCCAAGGAGCCCAGGTTTCACAAGAAGACCAGGCACATCAAGCGTCGTTTCAACTCCATCCGTGAAAATGTTCAAGATGGAGACATAGAAATTTGCAAAGTACATACGGATCTGAATGTCGCAGATCAGTTGACTAAACCTCTCTCGCGAGCTAAACATGATCAACACCAGAACTCTATGGGTGTTCGATTCATCACAATGTAACTAGATTGGTGACTCTAGTGCAAGTGGGAGACTGTTGGAAATATGCCCTAGAGGCAATAATAAAAGTATTATTATATTTCATTGTTCATGATAATTGTCTTTTATTCATGCTACAACTGTATTATCCAGAAATCATAATACACGTGTGAATACATAGACCTCAATATGTCCCTAGTGAGCCTCTAGTTGACTAGCTCGTTGTGATCAACAGATAGTCATGATTTCCTGGCTATGGACATTGGATGTCATTGATAACGGGATCACATCATTAGGAGAATGATGTGATGGACAAGATCCAATCCTAAGCATAGCACAAAGGTCGTTTAGTTCGTTTGCTAGAGCTTTGCCAATGCCAAGTATCTCTTCCTTAGACCATGAGATCGTGTAACTCCCGGATACCGTAGGAGTGCCTTGGGTGTATCAAACGTCACAACGTAACTGGGTGACTATAAAGGTGCATTACAGGTATCTCCGAAAGTAGCTGTTGGGTTGACACGGATCGAGACTGGGATTTGTCACTCCGTATGACGGAGAGGTATCTCTGGGCCCACTCGGTAATGCATCATCATAATGAGCTCAAGGTGACCAAAGTGTTGGCCACGAGATCATGCATTACGGTACGAGTAAAGTGACTTGCCGGTAACGAGACTGAACAAGGTATTGGGATACCGACGATCGAGTCTCGGGCAAGTAACGTACCGATTGACAAAGGGAATTGTATACAGGGTTTGATCGAATCCTCGACATCGTGGTTCATCCGATGACAACATCGAGAAGCATGTGGGAGCCAACATGGGTATCCAGATCCCGCTGTTGGTTATTGACCGGAGAACGTCTCGGTCATGTCTACATGTCTCCCGAACCCGTAGGGTCTACACACTTAAGGTTCGATGACGCTAGGGTTATAAAGGAAGTTTGTATGTGGTTACCGAATGTTGTTCGGAGTCCCGGATGAGATCCCGGATGTCACGAGCAGTTCCAGAATGGTCCGGAGGTAAAGATTTATATATGGGAAGTCCTATTTTGGCCACCGGAAAATGTTCGGGATTTTTCGGTATTGTATCGGGAAGGTTCTAGAAGGTTCCGGAGTGGGGCCCACCTGCATGGGGGGACCCACATGAACGTGAGTAGTGGGGGAAAGGCCCCACACCCCTGGTCAAGGCGCACCAAGATCCCCCTTAGAAGGAATAAGATCATATCCCGAAGGGATAAGATCAAGATCCCTAAAAAGGGGGGATAACAATCGGTGGGGAAGGAAATGATGGGATTTCTTTCCTCCCACCTTGGCCAACGCCCCAATGGACTTGGAGGGCAAGAAACCAGCCCCTCCACCCCTATATATAGTGGGGAGGCGCATGGGAGCTTAACACAAGCCAAGGCGCAGCCCCTCCCCTCCCCAACACCTCTCCTCCTCCGTATATGCTTGGCGAAGCCCTGTCGGAGTACTGCTGCACCAACTACACCACGCCGTCGTGCTGCTGTTGGAGCAATCTTCCTCAACCTCTCCTTCCCCCTTGCTAGATCAAGAAGGAGGAGACGTCTCCCGTCCCGTACGTGTGTTGAACGCGGAGGTGCTGTGCGTTCAGCACTTGGACATCGGTGATCCGAATCACATTCGAGTACGACTCCATCATCACCATCCCCTTGGCTAGCTTCCGCTTGTGATCTACAAGTGGTATGTAGATGCAAACTCTCTCCCTTGACTCGTTGCTTAGATGAACTCATAGATGGATCTTGGTGAAACCGTAGGAAAATTTTTAATTTTCTGCAACGTTCCCCAACAAATTGTTCATCAGGAAAGCTATCATTAATAGGTAGTGGGTCATCAAGAACATTCTCTAACTTAGATAAGTTGTCTACAACGGGGTTCTCAGCTCCTTTTCTATCAACAATATGCAAATCAAATTCTTGTAGCAAGAGAACCCATCTAATAAGTCTAGGTTTAGCATCTTTCTTCTCCATAAGATATTTAATAGCAGCATGATCAGTGTGGATAGTTACTTTAGAATCAACAATATAAGATCTGAAATTATCACAAGCAAATACAAATGCTAAAAGTTCTTTTTCAGTAGTAGCATAATTTCTTTGAGCATTGTCTAGAGTCTTACTAGCATAATGGATAACATTTAATTTCTAATATTGAGCATAGATGATGCCATTATGTTCAATAGCATCACAGAAGTGTGTATCAGCTTTGACGATGATCCACTGCGAGCCGAGTTGTCTCCAGGTAAAGAAGGCACCGGCGTAAAGATAGGCGAGTCCGCGGTCGAACAAGGCAATTAGCTTGAAGTCTGCATAATTCGCATGTCGTGTGGGCACTTGGCAGATTACAATCTTCTGCAAAAAAAGGTCCGTCCAACTGACGTAGTAATCTAGATGACTTGGACCGCGATGGTAATACTCTATATAATCCAAGGGAGGAAGGATAATCTCATGGGAGGTCTGGAAGTTCATGAGCACCAACTTTTTACTGTCTTCTCTAAAGGCAGCCATCCAGTGGGAGTTCATGCCTACCCAGTACATACCTGCCAAGAAGTTTCGGGCGATGCTGCTCCAATCGATGTCGAGGGAAATGATGTACGGCGACCCACTACATACCTGCAAAGAAAGTCGGCTAATGGAGATCAGATTGAAGTTGAGGGGCATCATGCACGCCTCCGTATCATGGTGAACCAATCTCGCAAGACCAGATAGCAGCAAGCAGGGTGTCTTGAAAAGCTTAGGCCTTGCTTCGACGATGGCCGTGTGCATGTCCCTCGAGCATGCAGCCAGCCGCGGGGCGCTCAACATATCCATACACGAACAACATAGGTCGAGGATGTCACTGGGGAGATTGCTCCAATCACGGCTCATATGGATGATACGCGGTTCGCATTCGGCCATGGTGGAGTTTGGAAGGGGGCTTGATTTACGGGGGAGAAGGATGTCGATGCTGGAGCGGCTAGCGAGGGAATAGTGGTACTGAGGGAGGCGAGTGAGGCGACGGTACACGGGGGCACAGTGAGATGGAGACGGAGACGGAGACGGAGAAGGTGATGGAGATTGAGTGGTGCTATGGGAGCGGAGAGGGAGATGAGGCGAGGCGCCAATGTGCTGTACAGCGGCGGTGACAGACTGCACGGTGTACAGGGTGAGGCTGACTTTCGTAACCCGAACACGCCGTCTGGACTAGTGTCAGGCGCAGGGTGTTGCCACTTCACTGTGAGGACCGAATGAATAGTATTTTGACCATCAAGTGTACCATAGTTGTACTACTACTACTACTACTACTACTAGTAGTAGTAGTAGTAATAGTAGTAGTAGTAGTAGTAGTAGTAGTAGTAGTAGTAGTAGTAGTAGTAGTAGTAGTAGGAACATGAGTACTCCAGTATTGTATAGCGGAAATTGGTCTCCCATGCTAGCATGCCTATTCACTTCATTGTTCAGGTATCATCCATATTGCAAGCAGAACCAAATTCTCGTGCATGCCCAATCAACGCCCTGCTGCGATGCATGCAGTGGTCGTTCTGGTGCATCAAGGACGGCATGCAGATCGTTCCACACTTGAGAAGAGGAAAAATGGAAAGGTAGAACGCGGCAGCAGAGGAAGAGAATGCTGGCTAACGAGGCCGGGAGGGGATCGAGCAGGAAGTTAATGCTCCACGCCTAAAGGTTTTGGGAAAACCTGATTTTCATAAGGTGACTTATACTCAGCTAAACGGAGGGAGTATTCCTTAACCAGAGAATGTTGTGTCTCCCACTCACACGCTCAAAAAAAAACTACGACACATTTTTATAATTTTGCATAGGTCCCACCTATCAGGAAGGATGGGCACATACACGAACAAGTACGACTCATCAGTCTACCCGCATAGCCTTTTCGTTTAGTCTACCTAGCCATCTAATCAACTACCTGCACGCCACTTCTCCCATTTACTTCTCCATCGGGAACAGATTCTCCTCAGCTTCTTCACCTCCCCTTCGTCTTCATTTGCATCCAAACCCCGTACATATGCAAGCCAATCTCCACTCGCACCGAGCCTAACCTGTGAAACAGTGGGCAGGGGGAGAATTAGGAAATGGACACTATTGGATTTCGGGTTCCGGCAGACCCTTGAGGTTCGAACACAGGGGTGCGCGCGGAGATCTCTCCCTTACCGATCTACGTCCAATCTCCTCGCGTGATTTAAGCTGGAAACCATGAACAACACAAGGGACACAAGGTTTATACTGGTTCGGGCCACCATTGTGGTGTAATACCCTACTCCAGTGTGTGGTGTGGTGGATTGCCTCAGGGGCTGATGATGAACAGTACAAGGGAAGAACAGCCTCGCGAGAGGTGTTCTTGAGCTGGTGCGATGAACTGCTTGGGTGAGTTCAGTCGCCTCTCTCTCTGCTAGGGCTCTATCAGATCTCTAGATGTCTCTCTCCATCTCCCCTCTCATCTCCTCTCATCCCTGTGGTGGCTAGCTCTATTTATAGAGGCCCTGGGCCTCTCCCCAAATAATGAGCGGGAAGGGCGCCAAAAATTGGCCATTTTGAAGGGGAACATCTAGTACAAGTTATCCTGACCAAAGGTGGTCTTCGGCTACCAAAAGCACTGGTGATGACGCCGTCTTGGGCTCCACAGTGACCTCCGTCCTGCCGCTCTACTGGTCTTGGTCTCGTTGCACTGGAATGGTAACCTTTGCCTGATGCCTTGGCCTGTTCTTGCCCCCTTTGCACCAAAGGGGAAACAAGGACACTGCGCAGGCCGGCGCCCGCCTGGTCTCGATCGTCATGGCTTGCATCACAGGCTCCTCGCGAGGTGCCCCTGCCTTGATCTCTCCGCCTCCTCGCGAGCCTGCCTGATGAGGCTGCCTCCGAGGAAGCTTTCTGTCGTCCGTCCCGCGAGGCTTGGCCCCTCACGAGGGTCTTGAGCTTGAGCTGATGAAGAGGGGCCGTGCTGGGCCCCTACTTGAGCCACGCTGTAGGCCGCAGGCAGACAAGTCTGGGGACCCCCGTTCCCAGAACGCTGACAGTAGCCCCCGGGCCCAAGGCGCGCCCGGGCTTGGCCTGGCAGGGAAGCAAAGGGGGAAGCGCGAAGCACCACGGGCCCCAACAGCCTGCGGCATTGGGCGCCGCATGGTGATTGATTGGACGTGGGCGTCTGCGCTTCCCTACGATGCCTCGGTGGCCGCACGACTTGACAAGTCCCTGCATGCAGAGAGACCAGTCATGATTACCTGCGATCGTGGTGCTCGACGGTTGGCCTCCTCCGGCTATAAGTACGGGGCTGTGTGAGCCACTTTTAGCCCATCCCTTCTTGCTGCTTCTTTTCTTCTTCTTGGCTACTCGCCGTTCCCATGGCTCCAAAGAGATTCTCGGCCGCGGAGGAAGGAAAGGCCCGCCAGGCAGGGCCTGACTCCCCCCCGACCAAGCGCGGCTGAGGCCGCCCTTGCAAGTATTCCACGGTCCCCGTAGTGTCTTCCCGTGGCCATGGAGGCGGTTCCCTGCGCGGTGGTGAGCGCCCGGTTGCCGATGGGGGGCACGCCGTGGCTGTGCGCCCCCCTAGGCCACACTTTCGCTCTGCGGAGGTGCTGCGGGAGTTCGTCGTGTGGTCGGCGGACCCAACCAGCACCCGGCTCCAGCTCCCCCGTTTCTTCGTAGGTGAATTGTCGGCCAACGCTCGGTGCGGCCTCTGGCTCCAGGCAGACGGCTGCTGCAGCAGGCCTCCCGGGCTTCGCTAGAGGTCTCCGTTTCTGGGAATGGGGCCCTGACCCGTGGCTGGTAAACGTTTACCCGCACGCGCGGCCTTGGCCGGCGGTGCACCCTGTACTTCAAGTTTGATGGATGTGCCACCTTCTACGTGAGGGTGTTCGGGGAAGACGGTCGCCATGCTGGGTGCTGCCCCGAAGACGATGACCGCGGCCGCCTGCCCAGCCCTGGCACTGACCAGGATGATGATGGCGACATGCATACTGGCGGCGGTTGTCAGGACCCCGACTCGATGTCACATCGATCTAGCTTGTAACACCTCATATCACCTTGCGGCCTCACGCACGGTATCCCCACGGGTGTCACCTTACCTTTGCCCGGGACCGTTTGCGCCTTTTGGCTCACGTATATGATAGTGTCGCTAGCATCCATATGATAAAGAGCCCGGGCTGACATGACTAGTCGTAAACCCAAAGTGGCACAGACTTACAGGGACAGGCATCCATGACCCAGCAACGAACGTGTCGGTCAACAGCAAGTGGGTCCGGGCTGTAGCACTGGGCTAGCAGGACTCCGGTAAACCGGGCTGTAGCGGGCTAACAAGACTCCGGTACTCAATGCGTGACATTTCCCCGAAGGGACAGACACCGGAACAAAGAAGGACACATGCCGGCCAGCCTAAGTGTTCCAGAGCAGTAGCAAGCTACCATGGCTCAGCGGTAACACTAGGAGACATTTCCCGGTAAGAGAGGCTACTAAAGATAAACAACTAGATAGTCAGATCCCACACATACCAAGCATTTCAATCATACACACAATATGCTCGATATGTGCAAATACAACAAGGCATCACAACATGACTCTACGACACAAGTAGTTTATTTAAGGCTCAGAGAGCCATACATAACATACACAAAGGTACGGGTCACACGACCCAGCATTCAAGTCATACAGTCATACAAACTAGCAGCGGAAGTAACTTGTCTGAGTACAGACAACTAGAAAAATAGAAGAGGCTTGGAAAGCCTAGCTATACTACGAGGTCCTTCACAAGCTCAGGATCACCACCTGGGCCTTAGCCTACTCATTGATGTCAACGTCTACGTAGAACCCATCAGAAGGGGTTGCAGCGTCTTCTGTAAAAATGTAAATTATAGCAACATGAGTACAAAGGTACTCAGCAAGACTTACATCAGATCCTACATACATGCATATTATCAAGAAGGGTTGGTGGAGTTGTTGCAGCAAGCCAGCTCTGACTCGTGGCTAGGCTAACCTACGAGACTCCAACTTGAAATGGTTTTGCATACACGAGTCCACTACTCACCAATTCAATACACTACCGAGGATCCACCTCGTCTTCCTACGGAAGAGCCATCCTCGGCACTCACACTTATCTTGAGGCTTTTAGTAGTTTCCATTTACTTGTCTATGAACTGTATAGGCAACCAAGTAGTCCTTTACCGCGGATGTGGCTATTCGAATAGATCATGATAACCCTGCAGGGGTGTACTTCTTCATACACGCTCTCACCACTTACCGTCGTTTACACGACATGTACTCGGCAACCTTCAAGCGGAAGCCCAACGTGGGTGTCGGCCACGACCTACCTAATCACCTAAGCCTCCAGTCCAGGTTTATCGCCTATCCAGGTTCCATCCGTAGGGAGTCCGGCCGAGGTTTCCCATACGGCCCCGAACGATGTGAACAGGGTTCCCGAGATACCTAACGGGTATTCGGTACACCCGGCCACGTACCTACCGCATCACAGCCCACCCCTACGGTCAGCGCTGTCCACGGCCTCCAGCAGGCTACAAACACCAGAAACTACTTGCAACTCCTGGACGGAGAACTAGGGTGAATAAGAAGCCGAGAGGGTCCATTGGTTTCGGGCCCAATGCATGGTAGTAGCTGATTCTTAAATCACACATACATATCTCAGTGCTTAAGGTCGGCTTCAATGAAACAACCCACCATGTACTCCTACATGGCCTCTCATCGATACCTTTACCAAATCGTGTTCACCACACCACTCTTATTACCGACATAATCATTTCACTCTAGCCCATCACCCAGATGAACCAGACCTGACACGACTCTAAGCATAGCAGGCATAGCAAGGTTGCAACAACACATACATATGGCTCAATCAACTCCTACACATGCTAGTGGGTTTCATCTAGTTACTGTGGCAATGACAGGTCATGCAGAGGAAGTGGGTTCAACTACCGTAGCACACAGCAGTTTGAAACGCGTTGTCTTAATGCAGTAAAAGAGAGCAGGAGCGAGAACATGGGATTGTATCGATATGATCAAATGGTTGGTTGCTTGCCTGATGGTTCGATGCACTGATACGGTTCTTCGTTAGGGTAATCACGATACTCCTCGGAGGCAGAACCTGCCGCAAGAACACCGATACACAACCATCACCAAACAGTGTGCAACAATATGATGCATGCATGAAACATAGCAATATGAGTGTATTGGGCTAATGCAACTAAGACCAGAAGGGTTTGTACCAATTTGGATCAAAGATTCAAATTTCAAACTCAATTATGGTCCTTTAAAGTGTTTTTCCTTGTTCTGCATTAAACATCAAGTTAACTTGTTTAGTCATGCATGAAAATAGTACAGATGGATAGATTGGATTTTTCTGATCATTTTTCATATATAATTTGTCTGATTTGGAGTTACAGAATAAAAGTTATGAATTTTCAAAGTTTAAACTATATTCTGGAATTTCCTATATTAGATTAATTCCAGAAAATCAATTATTGCGTCAGCCTGACGTCAGTGTGACGTCAGCAGGTCAACGGGACAAGTCCGGGTCAAACCTGACAGTGGGTCCCGCGTGTCAGTGTGATTAGATTAATTAAAGTTTAATTAAAACTAAACCTGTTTAATTAACAGGGCTGGGCCCCACCTGTCATTGACTCAGGGGAGTCAACCAGGGCCCACCCGTGGTCAAACCTGGGTCGGCTGCACTGGCGTTTAGCCGCCGGCGAGCCCGACGTAGCGGCGGAAGTGGTTTTGGCCGTTTCGGCCACCAAATGGGTCGCGGAGACCACCGGAGTGGAGCTGAGGACGAGCCGCAGCTCTTGGTGGAGTCCGTTGGGGTCGGGGTGGCCGGAGTTGGCGCCGGCGACGACTTTGGCGGCCACCGGGGTTCGGCCGAAGACGAACTTGACGCTAGAGGGGTCAGTGAGGCTCGGGGAGTGGCTAGCTAGGTGCTAAGTGACACGGTGAGCATGATGGACACCGTGGAGTGGTCGGAGGGTAACCGGGAGCACGTCGGCGACGAGCTCCATGGCGGTGGGTGCAGTTGAGCTCCGGGAGGTCGCTACACGGCTCGGGAGCAAGAACGGAAGGAAGGGGAAGATGGCTAAGCTCACAGTGAGTGCGACGAAGCCCTTGGTGCGGCCGGAGATGGACCGGAGCGACGACGGCGTTGAAGGGGATCTCCGGCGACGGCGGTTCGGGCGAGCTCGTTGCGGTGGACTCGGGCGTTGCGAGCGCTCGGGGCTCGGCTTGCTCGATGGAGTGGACAACGGCGGAGCTCCTGGACACGGTGAGAGGACGCACGTGCGGCGGGGAGCACGGCTACGGCGAAGGCACGACGATGGTGGCGTCGGTCATGGCGGGGGAGCGCGAGGGGGAGGAGCTGGAGAGGAGAGGGGGTGTCTGGGGGGTTCGGGGGAGCGAGGGAGGCCGGTCCACGACGTCACCGGGTGCGGGGAGCGGCGAGGCGGCGAGCAGGTGCGTGGCGCGCGCTGCGGTCGCCGTCGGGCACCTGCCTGCCTGCCTGGCCGGCAAGTAGCTCGCTGGAGCGGCGCTGGGCTGGGCCGGCAGGTGGGCCGGGAGCAGGCGCCAGGTAAGCTTTTTCCATTTCTTTCTGTTTTCTGTTTTCTTTTTAATACTTCTGCAACTTTGTTGAATTAAATAAAATACTTAGGCTATTCCTAAAATCACCAAACTACTCCTGGTCCATAGTTGGATTATTTCCAACATGAAACATTTTAGTTTGGAGATATTTGAGCATTTAAATATTTTATATAATTTTAAATGCCCAAATTCAAATATTTATGATTTAATTCAAAAACCCTAAGATGGCCTAGGAAAATGTGCACCACTTTTGGCAGAGGTTCTGAACCAAGACAAAAATGATGGGCATTTTAGAAGGGCATTTCAGGTTCATTGAAAAAGTGTTTTTAGTAAACCCTAATTGGATTCAGAGGGGACTGGGGGTTCTGTCATCCCCATTTCAGGTTTCTGATGAATGAGTAAACATGATGCAACACTCTAATGCAAGGCTAACTAGGATGTGACAGCGGTGCTCGGGGTTCGCTGAGCTTCGGCGACTCCCTCTCAGGCAGCAGCTCCTCGAGCGGTGGCCGCGACCAGCCCTCGTGCTGTCACGCCCGCCTGGGTGAAGGTAGCGGGTCAGCCCGCCGTCGCGCCCCTGTGAAGCGAGAGGAGGGATCCGCCTGAGCCCCTGGAGCAGCTCGAACCTTCGCTGTGGGTTGGTGCAGGACGAATTGCGCCCATTTTGTTTTCCTTCTTTTCCTGCGCAAAAATAGAAGGTAGTGTAGGGCCCCGCGGGGGCGTGTTAGAACTGCTGCTGTTAACCATCATGATGCTTTCGCTATTTCTGTGCTGTGTTTCCGCGCCGTGCTCCCATGTGCGGGAATTATTTTAGCTTGGTGGGGCTTGACGCGGTCCTCACCTCCCGAGGCCGTGGCCTCGCCGTGCGCTTCGTGCCCTGCAAGGATTAGTAGGAGGGGTAACTTTCGGTCTTGGTTGTGGGGGTGATCAGCCCAGGTCCTGCGCTCGTGTTGCGATGCCCATGGGGCACGGACTGGGAGGGGTGCTCCCGTAGTGGACTCGGATAGGAAAGCTCTAAACAATCGGGGCAGAAAACACTCGCGAGGGTGCCCGCGAACCTCCCTCGCGAGACTTGTGCGAGAGAAAACTAGGCAAACGAGTGAAAAAGATAAAGAGTCACGAGCCAGGAATGTCAACTGCTCCGATAAAACTTCAAACGGGAATAAACAAGCCAACTGCAGAAAGCAAATGGAAAAGCCGCGTCCGGCACCTATTCTAGTCTTCGACGTCTTCTCACCAGCGCGGAGCTAAGTGCTGCCACTAGGCGTGGGCGGGAGCCCCCGAGGCCCGAGGGCGGCACTCCGGAGACTCCGGGGCGTGTACAGCCCCACTCATTATTACGTGAGAGTGTCACGGGCGGCGAGCTTCACAGGAATTAGCCTTCTTCATAGGCACCGGGCCTTTCCCGAAATGCGGTAGCTTCACAGGCATTGGCCTTCTTCACAGGCACCGGGCCTTTCCCAAAACACGGCTGCTTCACAGGCATTTGCCTTCTTCACAGGCACCGGGCCTTTCCCAAAACATGGCAGCTTCACAGGCATTTGCCTTCTTCACAGGCACCGGGCCTTTCCCAAAACACGACAGCTTCACAGGCATTTGCCTTCTTCACAGGCACCGGGCCTTTCCTAGGCGCTAGGCCTCGCTCAGGGATAGAACCTCCGGAGATGTTGAATGTTCCACGCGTTCTGGATGGGTACCCCCTCCGTGGTCTCCAAGCGCGCGGAGCCAGGCCTGGAGACATGAACAACCTTGAATGGGCCCTCCCACATGGGAGAGAGCTTGTGCAACCCCTCCCTGGAGAGAACCCGTCTAAGCACGAGATCCCCTACCTCAAGATTTCTGGGGCGGATGTTGCGGCAGTGGTATCGTCGCAGCGCCTGTTGGTACCTTGCCGCTCGCAGTGCGGCTTCTCGGCGGCGTTCCTCCCCCAGCACGACATCCATCCCCTGCATGGCGTCCTGCTACGTCTCGTCGAACGACAGGACCCGTGCGGAGCGACGCCTGACCTCGTGAGGGAGAACAGCCTCTGCTCCGTAGACGAGGAAGAACGGGGTCTCGCCAGTCGGCTTGGTCGCAGTTGTGCGGATTGACCACAACACGGACCGGAGCTCGTCATACCAGCCCCTGCCACAGGCCTCCAGCTTCTTCTTAAAGGTCCTGGCTTTGAGGCCCCTTAGGACCTCTGTGTTGTCTCGCTCGACCTGGCCGTTGCTCCGGGGGTGTGCTACCGAAGCGTAGCATATCTGCGTTCCAAGGTTAGCACAGTACGTTTTGAAGAGATTACTGGTGAATTGCGAACCGTTGTCGGTGATGATGCGGTTGGGCACCCCAAATCGGCTCACGAGGCCCTTGATGAACTTGACCACAGAGCCTGCCGGGATTGTGCGGACGGCTTCCACCTCAGCCCACTTGGTGAACTTGTCCACAGTGACTTAGAGGTAGCGATAGCCCCCTGGCGCCCGAGGAAACGGGCCCAGACTGTCCAGCCCCCAAACTGCGAACGGCCATGAGAGGGGTATAGTCTGTAGACCCCCCGCAGGCTGATGGATCTGCTTAGCGTGAAACTGGCAGGCCTCGCAAGCCTTCACTAGCTCAACGGTGTCGACGAGCGCCGTGGGCCAGTAGAATCCACTACGGAACGCCTTGCTGACGAGGGTTCATGACGACGAGTGGTGCCCGCAGTCTCCACCGTGTATGTCCGCCAGTAGCTTCTTCCCTTGCTCTCGGGAGATGCAACGTAGGGACACGTCATTTGGTCGCTTCTTGTAGAGCTCTCCATCCTTGATGCAATAAGCTATGGCCTGCCGCGCCACACGCTCCGCTTCCTCCTCATTCTCCGGCAGAGTCCCTTGCATCAGGTAGTTCTTGAGATCCAGGATCCAACACCCTTTGTCGGTGTCAAAACCGGCGGATCTCGGGTAGGGGGTCCCGAACTGTGCGTCTAAGGCGGATGGTAACAGGAGGCAGGGAACACGATGTTTTACCCAGGTTCGGGCCCTCTTGATGGAGATAAAACCCTACGTCCTGCTTGATTAATATTGATGATATGGGTAGTACAAGAGTAGATCTACCACGAGATCAGAGAGGCTAAACCCTAGAAGCTAGCCTATGGTATGATTGTATGTTGTGGTTGTTGTGTCCTACGGACTAAAACCCTCCGGTTTATATAGATACCGGAGAGGGCTAGGGTTACACAGAGTCGGTTACAATGGGAGGAGATCTACATATCCATATTGCCAAGCTTGCCTTCCACGCCAAGGAAGTCCCATCCAGACACGGGACGAAGTCTTCAATCTTGTATCTTCATAGTCCAAGAGTCCGGCCAAAGGTTATAGTCCGGCTATCCGGACACCCCCTAATCCAGGACTCCCTCAGTAGCCCCTGAACCAGGATTCAATGACGACGAGTCCGGCGCGCAGATTGTCTTCGGCATTGCAAGGCGGGTTCCTCCTCTGAATACTTCATAGAAGATTTTGAACACAAGGATAGTGTCCGGCTCTGCAAAATAAGTTCCACATACCACCATAGAGAGAATAATATTTACACAAATCTTAATCTGCTGACACGTTTTGGCACATGACATTATGCCATGGCCCGGTGCTTATTCGAACCGTTTTTCTTCAACCAGCTCCACACATAACGCGAGGCGGTTTCTTGACACGTCTTGTCAAAGCAGAGATCGTGTTCCCCCAATTACGAGCTTCTCATTAATACGGTCATGGGTAACCCAACTGTGTCTAGGACTCCTAGATTATAGGCAAGTCCCAAACGACTACAGAGAGGACGCTTGATATTCACCCTCTTTATAAAGGGACAAGGTTTTTGCTTTTTCCCTCTCGTGCTCAATCGAACCCCTCCCCCGCCTCGAGTTCTAACACCCAAAGCCCAGGTCAGGTGCTCCAGATCTTCAATCATGTCCGGATCAAACCTTCAAGGCCGGTGGATGCCCTCCTCCATCACGGAAGAGGATATCAAGAAGTTGAGGGAGGCCAGATACCCGACCGCCGAGGTTTCACATCGGCTGCCTGCTCGAGGGCAGGTCGTCCCTACTCCCGAACCCAACGAGAACGTCGTGTTCGTTTCCCACTTCCTTCGAGGCCTAGGCCTCACTCTGGATCCCTTCGTCAGGGGTTTGATGTTCTATTACGGGCTAGATTTCCACGATCTATCTCCGGACTCCTTTCTCCACATCTCGACATTTATTGTCGTGTGTGAGGCCTTCCTTCGCATTACCCCTCACTTCGGCCTGTGGCTCAAGACCTTTGAAGTGTAGCCGAAGATGATCAAGGGGCAACATGCTGCGTGCGGAAGCGCGTCAATAAGCAAGATGGCAGGAGCTCCGTGGTAGAAAGGTTCCTTTCCAGAGGTGTCCGGATTATGGCAACGGGAGTGGTTTTACATCACGGCTCCCAGAAGTGCCAAGTGGGCAGCTGCCCCCGCTTTCCGCTCGGGACCCCCACCACAACTGATGTCATGGATTAGCAGAGGACTAAGCTGGGGTCCAGCCAAGGACGTGCCTATACTGCAAAGCCGCATTCAAGATCTCTTCGAGGGAGATTTTAATTTGGTTGTGGTAGTGCAAGTTATGATACTACCGAGGACGTGGGCCTGAGCAGTAACCACGCCGCCGAACAAGTAAGTAATCCTCTAGCCGAACACACCGTCTTTTATTCATCATGAAGTTATTTCTGAGAGATTGCTCTTTGACCAGGACTGGCTAACAAAGGCGAAGATGATTCGGTGTTTGGCCCCCCTCCCAGAGGGTTTGGAAAATCCGGTATTGGAAAAGATGCTCGAGCTCGCACCTTGCCCGGAGCCCTCGAAGGAAGATACAGGGGGGAACAATATGGGCGGAAGTGGGCCCCCATCGCTGCCAGTTCCAACCGAGGGAATGAGCGCCTCCATAAAGGAGGATATCCGGGGAAGGAAGAGGACTGCTTCCGAGGATCCGGAACCCGAGGCCTCCAAACGAGAGAAGAAGTCTCCAACAGAGGGTCCTGCCTCGGGGGGGTGCTCTTGCCGCACAAAGTCCGCAGGGGGATCAGTCCTCCAACGAGTCGTAAGTGATCCAAAAAATACTTTAATAGTGAAGGTATACTACCTTTCCTCAGAGGAGAATAACCACCGCATATATCATGCAGTTCGGGTCTTAGCCCTTCTCAGCTGAGCTCGTCTTCGGGGGATCTTCTTCCGGAGATGATGGAGAGAGAAACGCCTCCTCCAGACTCCTCCGCTCAAGAAGCGGGCGACCCCGAAGTGTTGTCACGGAGGGCCTCTCCGGATCCGGTGAGGCCAGAAGATAATCCCATAGTCACCCGAAGTCCCCAATGTCCGGCTATCGAAGAGAGCAAACAAAAGAGTCTGGCACCGTCTGGTATGCGGTCGGACATTCTGAGGGAGCTGTTGGGGCGAGCGGCCATCTCAGAAGAACACCATACGCTGATGGGTACGGTGATGGAAAGAATTTCGTCCGCCAAAAGCGGATTACATGAAGCCTTTATGAGTCTACTGACAGGCTTTGAGGTACGTGAAATAATATTTGATAGTACCGCACATGTTAGGTGTGCCCTGTGTAGATAGTAGCCCCTAAGACTCTGGTTGTCATCGAGAATGGCGGCGAACAGAGGATCATAGTCCCAGGCAATAACTAGACTGCCTTTATGTGCAGGTGATGGAAGCTCCGGTGGCTAGCCGGACTAGTGAGTTTGCCGAATTAAAGCGGCAACTGGATGCGGCAGACGCCGACATCGAGCTTGTTAACAAGCGGCTTGACGAATCACATGGTAAGTAATGTTTTCTGGTGTATGTCACATAATAAGAGCAGCATGATGCCAGTATCTTTAATATGTTGTGACTGCAGACGGAGCTGCCACCGTGGAGACCCTTCGGGCGGAACTCGCCCGAGCCAAGGAACAAGCGAGGGTTAGTAATGCGGCTGCTTTGAAGGCGGCCGAAGAGTTAAGAGCCGAGAAGGCCGCCCATTGCGAAAGCAAAGAAAAGATGGCCAAGATGGCCGTAGAATTAAAAGGCACTGCCGACCATTGCCAGTTCCTTGAAGAAGAGAACCGAGTGAAGGCAGCGGACCTTGAGAAGGCCACTATGGCGACCAAAGACAGTCGCTCTGCTATGAGGGCGAAGAAGGAGGAGCTGCGCGAAGCCGGGGATATTGCGGCTAGGAAGCCCTTTCTGCTGCGGAGGAAGTTCGGAGATCCGCGGTATGCCCCTATGGATCGTCTATGGAGTTCGGCAGACGCATATATGGACTTGGCGGCGAGCGCTGTCGATGCGGTTGAATGCTTCCAAGATCAATCAGATCATGAAGTGGACAAGCTATTCTGGTCGCAATTCAACGTTCTAGAGCGTCCACTTCCCTTGACTGATCAGCTAGCCGAATGGGTCGAGCTTAATAGGTTGTCCGGACTCGCCATGAGGTCTGTTGTAGATCATTTGTGGCTGGAGAAGCCAAAGCCGAACAGCTATTTCAGCTTAGTGCAGCATTTCCTTGGTGCGGTGCCGCGCATCAACGCGATGAAGAGGTCATCGTGCATAGAAGGCTCGCGGATGGCCTTTGCCCGTGTCAAGGCATACTGGGCGGAGATGGATGCTACCACTGTTGCGGCGCAAGGTTCGGCCATAGGACGAGTAGCTGCTGAGCACTATTTTGAAGAGGTTCTTGAGGGTTCTCGTTTGATAGAGTCCCAGTGCTCGAAGAATATTATGTTTGAATGACATGTATTCCCATTGTAAACACGATGTTTTTATGAAATATAGTAAGGCTGTGTTTATACTTTTGCCTGAAAGTAATATGATGCCTCATGTGCGGCCGTTTATGTATACATGTGTATAACCTAAAAGATTGCAGTCGTCGGCTTCAGCCCCCAATCATATAATGCGGAGGTGTTCACAGAAGACGCGTGTTCACACTTAACCCAACGTCTTGGTCCTATTAAGGAGGTGATAGCGCAACGAACGAGGCAACCGGACTATAATGCTTTAACACTTTCACTTAGCCATAGGATTTTGACAGTGGGGCTACTAGATAGCCCCTGGTGGCTCCGCACTCTCCCGATCTCGGGGTGCGTACATGCCTGGCCGGAAAACGGCCCTTCGTTAAGGTGGAGGAATTCTAACATTCTGATAGGTCATCGAGTGGTTGACCAGTCTCACGCTATATCATGACAGTCAGTTTTCGGCTTTCTCTACTGAGGTGCTCGTCCGGATGAACCAGGGCACAATCGCAGTAGTTCTCCTGGTGCTGCCTTAGCCGATAGAGCGGAACGTAAGGCACCAAAACACAGGAGCCGGGCAAACTCAACATTTGTCGAAAGACAATGATTCGGAGCTGATGCATATAAGGCCAAAGTCGCGATGCCGAACACTCCCTAAGGTATTCGGTCTTTATGGTATAAACCAGGCCTAAATAGTGCCCTTTATAAGAAGCCCCTTGTGTCCAGGTACGTGTATTATTCTGACGTGGCCACATGCCAAGACGTCAGCATCCTTCTCAATTGCACTGAGAATTCGAGGGATGTGTATCAACAAGAGACAGTAAAAAAGGTTTACGCAGGGTCTTAATCTAAAAAGAATCCTTGGAGTGGGTCCGTGCTGCACGTCTGCGCCTGTGTCTCCGTTGTGCCGTATCCTAGACGGGTGTAGCATGATGGTCATCTGTAAAAGAAAGGAACTTAGGTGAAAAAGTTGTCGTGCAAAAAAGGTGGTTTTTTTAAAGAAACCATGTATAAAAAATGAGTAAAAAATTGCCGCTTGTCTGGACGCGTTGAGCCCCTTGTATTTGTAATAGGGGTGTGACCCTCAATCCGGTATGAATTACATATAGCTGCGCCGGACTCGTCTAACCGTGTCCGTGGTCTTGACGACCTATCGAATGCTTTAGTTGGTGAGGCCGTTTTTAGTGTGCGGCTGCTAAGGCAGTCGCATTCTTTTCGGCGCGCAAAGATCACTTAATATTTCCATTCACTGTAATGATACCACGTGGACCGGGCATCTTGAGCGTGAGGGAAGCGTAATGCAGTATTGCATTAAAGCGAGCAAAAGCTTCACGTCCAAGTAGTGCTTGATAACCATTTTGGAACGGAGCAATGTGGAAGGTTAAATGTTCTCTATGGAAGTTATCGGGGAAGCCGAATATAACTTTTAGTAGCAGGGAGCCCGTGCAGTGAGCCCCTGGGCCTGTCGTTGCTCCTTTAAAGGTAGTGTTGCTATGGCGGATTTTAATTAGGTCTATCCCCATTTCGAGGATTGTATCCTGGTATATCAGGTTTAAACTCCTGCCACCGTCCATTAGGACTCATGTAAAGTGGTATCCGTTAATTATTGGGTCTAATACCAGGGGAGCCCATCCTGCAGCCGGATACTTGCTGAGTAATCACGATGGTCGAAAGTGACCGGTTAAGCCGACCAGTGGCAGGATTTCGCGGTGATAGGCCCTTGGGCATATTTATCTGGGAGGGCCGCTTTGCTTCCCTTGATCACGTGTAATACGTTGACTGTTTTGACTTTTGATGGAAACTTCTTTTGTTCCCCAGTGTCTTGCTTGAGAGGCTCATCCTCATCTTCGCTTGGTGTATCCTCCCCCCTGTGTATGGCGTTGAGCTTGCCGGACTGCTTGAAGACCCAACATTCTTTGTGGGTATGATTAGCGGGTTTACTAGGGGTGCTATGGATCTGACATACTTGGTCCAGAATTTTGTTCAGGCTGGACAGTTCATCTCTGGCGCTTTTAGAGGGCGGCTTTTGCTGACCTGGCTGAGAGCTTCGGAATCCGGCGTTTACTGTCGTGCTCTTCGGGATGTCTTCTTTATTCTAACGCTTATTATTTTTGCTGCGTCGTGATTTCCTGTTTCATCTCTAACTTCAGATGTGCTTGGGTCGCTGGTGCTGCATCTGGCTAGCCAGCTGTCCTCACCCGCGCAAAAGCGGGTCATGAGGCTTGTTAATGCTGCCATTGTTCTTGGCTTTTCTTGGCCGCGGTGTCTGGCAAGCCATTCGTCGCGGACGCTATGCTTAAAAGCTGCCAAGGCTTCGGCGTCCGGACAGTCAACTATTTGGTTCTTCTTAGTAAGAAACCTATTCCAAAGCTTTCGGGCTGACTCTCCGGGCTATTGAGTTATATGACTCAAATCGTCCACATCCGGGGGTCGGACATAAGTCCCTTGAAAATTTGCCCGAAAAGCGTCTTCGAGCTCTTCCCAGCTTCCAATGGAGTTTTCGGGGAGGCTTTTAAGCTAGTGCCGAGCTGGCCCTTTGAGCTTGAGGGGTAAGTACTTGATGGCGTGGAGATCATCTCCTCGAGCCATATGGATATGGAGGATATAGTCCTCAGTCCAGACCCCAGGGTCTATTGTTCCGTCGTATGCCTCTATGTTTACGGGTTTGAATTCCTCTGCAAATTCATGGTCCAGCACCTCATCGGTGAAACATAGGGGGTGTGCGGCACCCCTGTATCTGGGTGTACCGCGTTGTTTGGATGTTTGTTGTGTTACATCGTATGCTGGGGCGCGCTTGCGTGGTCCATAGATGGATCTGGTTGCGCCGTCCTTTTGGTGCGAGCCCTCACGTGGATCGCGTATTGGCTTGTGAGTGGCGTTTTTTGCCGCTCTATGTTGGCCGTGAGGTCGTCTATCCGGCCAGGTGGCCATTTTGATTTTTGGTTGTGGGGGATCTAGGGCCTCCTCATCGAATTCGGGTAGCAACTTCCGCTTCGAGTAGCTCTTGGTGGGGCGATTACCACCATACTTCGCTGCTGTATTGAGTACTTTACTCCATCTGATTTGGAGTGTGTCCTGCATAGCCTTGAGCCCTTGCTTCTGCTTTTTCAGACTCCTCGCGGTGGCAACAAGCCTTTGACGGGCATTCTGCTGCTCCAGGTGCCTGTCTGGCGTTATGTCATCCGGACTATTATCTTTGAAAGAATCGGTTTGTTCGGTTTGATTCTCCGTATTGCCGTGGTCCGGCAGTGGTTCGCCCTGTTCCAACGCTGGGTCTGTATGATCGTCATTTCTTCCAAGGCGGGATTTGGGGCGGCGCTTACACCGCCGCTTTGACTGCTTCTCGAGGGGACAAGCCTTCGTTGCGTCCTTCCGTTCCTCGTCGTCGTCTTCTTTTGGTGTGTCCACCATGTATACGTCATGTGATGAGGTGGACGTCCAGTGCCCTGTGGGTGGTGGTTCCTCTTCGCCTCCCGCATCGTCGTCCATACCGTTGATGTCTTCGGAGTCGAAGTCGAGCATGTCGGTTGAGTCATCGACAGTGGCTACCAAGTGGGTGGTGGGTGGGCCTCGAATTTCTTCGTCGTCCGCGTCCCAGTCCTGCCGGACATAGTTCGGCCAGGATCCTCCTGACAAGGAGAGAGACCTTAATGAGTTTAGTATGTCGCCAAAGGGCGAGTGCTGAAAAATATCCGTGGAGGTAAACTCCATGATCGGCGCCCAATCGGATTCGATAGGAACGGGCTCAGGCGGTTCGAAGTCCGTGGCCGGAGAAGGATCCAGCAGTTTAACAACATGGCTCTCGTGCAAGGCAAGGTCGATGTTCGGCTCGATTGCCGCTGAGGGTAAGGCCTCCGTGGCGGGGTCCATCCACCCGTCCGCGGAAGGCGCAACTGGCTCCGAATTGAGGGTCGGAGCGGCTGCCGGTGCGATCTCCTTAACAATGTCCGATGGGAGAGCTAAGTCATGCTTATTGTGACCGCGTGGCGCACAAGGCAGAGGCTCGAATCTGTCAAAGATCAAATCTCCACGGATATCGGCCATGTAGTTTAAGCTTCCAAACCTGACCTGGTGGCCAGGGGTGTAACTTTCAATCTGCTCTAGATGGCCAAGCGAATTGGCCCGCAGTGCAAAGCCGCCGAACATGAAGATCTGTCCGGGAGAAAAGTCTCACCCTGGACCGCATCGCTATCGATGATAGTAGGAGCCATCAAGCCTAATAGCGACGACACAGAGGAACTCTCAATGAAAGCACCAATGTCGGTGTCAAAACCGGCGGATCTCGGGTAGGGGGTCCCGAACTATGCGTCTAAGGAGGATGGTAACAGGAGGCAGGGAACACGATGTTTTACCCAGGTTCGGGCCCTCTTGATGGAGGTAAAACCCTACGTCCTGCTTGATTAATATTGATGATATGGGTAGTACAAGAGTAGATCTACCACGAGATCAGAGAGGCTAAACCCTAGAAGCTAGCCTATGGTATGATTGTATGTTGTGGTTGTTGTGTCCTACGGACTAAAACCCTCCGGTTTATATAGACACCGAAGAGGGCTAGGGTTACAAAGAGTCGGCTACAATGGGAGGAGATCTACATATCCATATTGCCAAGCTTGCCTTCCACACCAAGGAAAGTCCCATCCGGACACGGGACGAAGTCTTCAATCTTGTATCTTCATAGTCCAAGAGTCCGGCCAAAGGTTATAGTCCGGCTATCCGGACACCCCTTAATCCAGGACTCCCTCGCCCTTCCTGAGGCTCTAACGCCAGGAGCAGGCGTGCCCCCGAGGACGGGCCGCAGACCGGGGCTCCTGAGGCAAGCGGCTAAGGGAGCTCCTCCCTTGGTTGCGCCGTGCTCGACAGTGACGGCACCTCCGAGGGTTTGAAGAGCCGCTCCTCAAAGACGCCAGGCTACTGAGGCAGCCGCCCAGATGCCCTCTTGGCAATGTCATCAGCTTCCTGATTGGTGCTGCGGGGCACGTGCTGCAACTTCAGCCCCCAGAATTGTTTCTCCATCTTGCGAACCTCAGCGAGGTAGGCTTCCATGTGCTTGTCCTTTGGCTCGTATATCTTGTTGGAGAAGTTGAAGAGGAGCTGCGAATCGCCCTTGATGATGAGGTGCTTTACTCCTAAGGCAATTGCGGCCTTCAAGCCTGCTATTAGGCCTTCGTACTCCGCTATGTTGTTGGAGACCATTTCTCCGTGCTGGAAGCAGAGTTGTACGGCGTAGTAGAGTTTGTCCTGGGTAGGGGATACGAGCACTGCGCCAGCTCCCGCACCGTGTCGGGAGAACACCCCATCAAAGTACATGACCTAGCCGTCCGGTGCTTCACTTCTCGAGGAAAGTGATCGGTCTTCGCCTACCTCGGGACCCGGCGCTTCTGCCCATTCTGCCACGAAATCCGCAAGTGCGGCTCCCTTGATGACTCTGGTCGTACTGAATTCTAGCTGAAATGCATGTAGTTCAATGTTCCATTCAGCAACCCTCTCAGCTGAGTTGGGGCTCCTGAGTACTCTTTCCAAGGGGTATGCTGAGACAACTTTGATGGGATGGCCTTGGAAGTAGTGGCGCAACTTGCGTGAGGCTACTAGTAGCGCGAGGAGGAGTTTTTGAGGCATGGGATACCGTGCCCTTGCGTCCCGTAGCACCATGCTGACGAAGTACACGGGATGCTCGATGAGGTTGAGGGTGCTGGCGCAGCTTGCGGCCTCCAGAGGACGAGGCGTCTCTTGAGACGACGGAGCCCCCAGTGCTTGGTCGCCTGAAGAGGCCTCTCCTGCTCCGGGTGCATTCTCCTGCTGCGGCTGTTCCTTTCCGGCTGCGGTTGCGGCCTTCGCGAGGCCCTCCCGGCTCTGCTTTGCTTCAGTTCGGACGGTCGATGCGGCCTTGGCGCAGCGCTCCTCCCTGACCGCCACCAGGGCTGCGCTAGCGGAGTAGGGGGTGGCCGCAAGGTAGAGCACTAGGGGTTCCCGAGGACACGGAGCTACCATCACTGGTGGGCTGGTAAGGTACCTCTTGAGGTCTTGGAATGCCTTGTCGGCATCTTCAGTCCATTCGAAGGGGCCCTTTTTCTTCATCAGCTTGAAGAAGGGCAACGCTCGTTCCCCCAGCTTGGAGATGAAGCGCCCTAGCGCAGTTACATGCCTGGTGAGATTCTGCATTTCTCTGAGGGTCCTTGGCGGGCTCATGTCTTCGACTGCCTTGACCTTCTCCGGGTTGGCCTCGATGCCCCTGTGGGACACGAGGAAACCCAGGAGCTTGCCCGAGGGGACTCCAAACACGCACTTCTCTGGGTTGAGCCGTAGGTCCACTTCATTGAGGCTCGCAAAGGTTTCCTCCAGGTCCTGTATCAGGGTTCTTGCCTCACGAGACTTCACCACAATGTCATCGACGTAAGCTTCAGCATTCCTCCCGAGTTGCCAGCCTAAGGCGATGTGCATCAGCCGCTGAAAGGTTGCGCCTGCATTGCGCAACCCAAATGGCATGCACGTATAGCAGTACACTCCACACGGGGTCAGGAAACCTGTCTTTTCCACGTCTTCTACACCATCTTGATCTGGTGATAGCCTGAGAAGGCATCTAGGAAGCACAATAGGTCACACTTTGTAGTGGAGTCGACTATCTGGTCAATGCGGGGGAGCAGAAATGGATCCTGCGGGCAGTGTCGGCGTTCTGGAAACGGGGGTCCCCAGACTTGCCTGCCTGCGGCCTGCGGCGTGGCTCAAAAGGGGGCCCAGCGCGGCCCATCTTCATCAACACAGACCCAAGACCCTCGCGAGGGGCCAAGCCTCGCGGGGCGGACAACACGGAGCTTCCTCAGGCACGGCCTCATCAGGCTGGCTCGCGAGGAGGCGGAGAGATCAAGGCGGGGTACCTCACGAGGTGCCCATGACGCAAGCCATGACGACCAAAGGTGCCAGGCGGGCGCCAGCCGCGCAGTGTCCTCCTTTCCTCTTTGGTGCAAAGGGAGCAAGCGCAGGCGAGAGCATCAAGCAAAGGCACCCGTTTCAGTGCAACGAGACCAAGACCAGTCCAACGGCAGGGAGGAAGTCATTGTGGAGCCCAAGCCAGCTTCACCACCAGAGCCTTTGGCAGGCGAGGACCAACTTTAGTCAGGATAAGTGTACCAGATGTTCCCCTTCAAAATGGCCAATTGTTGGCGCCCTTCCCGCTCAATATTTGGGAAGAGGCCCAGGGCCTTTGCCTATAAATAGGACTAGCCACCCCCAGGGTAGGGGGGATCTAGAATCGGCCAACCCAGAAACAAGCTGAGATCGAAATCGGAATCAAGAAGAGAGAATCGAGAAGAGAGAATCGAGAAGAGAGAGAGAGAAGGGTGACTGAACTCCTCCTAGAAGTTCATCCCCTCAGCCAAGAACAGACCCTCGCGAGGCTGTTCTTCCTTGTATTGCTCATCATCATCAGCCCAAGAGGCAATCCTCCACACCACACACACTGGAGTAGGGTATTACACCACAACGGTGGCCCGAACCAGTATAAACCCTATGTCTCTTGTGTTGTTCTTTCCATAGCTTAGATCTTAGCGAGGCGGAGGGGTGCAGGTAGGTAGAAGGCGAAATCTCCGTGCGCACCCCAGTGTTCGAACCTCAAGGGTCTGCTGGAACCCGAAATCCAACATTTGGCGCGCCAGGTAGGGGTGCGTCGGAATTCGTCTTCCACCACCCCGTTCTCCTCCGACCATCGCGTCCATGTCTGACGCTCGTCGGGCCCGCGCCGAGCGCCGAGCCGCTCTCGCTTCTCGCGTCGCCCAGACGGCTCCTGTCGGCGGGCGTCCTCGCCGTTCCCCGTCACCTGCCGTCAACGCCGCCACCGGCCCGGCGGGGAACGAGCAGCAAGCGTCGTCTCAGCATCCGTCCGTGCAGCAAGACGGCCGCACCGCTACTCCCTCGCTCACCCCAGCTGGTTCTTCGTCCCGCGCGCTCCGCGCACCCATGGAGGCTCGAGCTGCACTCATCGCGGCAAAAGAGCTCCTGCGCTACCGTCCCGTCGACGACGTCTACGAAGAATGGCTCGACCGCGTCGCCGAACTCGTCCACGCCGCAGGGGGCTCTCCTGCGCCGCCCGTTCCGCTCCACCGCACCCCGCCCCGCGCGGGCGACAAAGCTCCGGCGGTGCCCCAGCCGCCTCCTCCTCAAGAAGGCGCCATGGCTCCAAGGCGCGTCGCCCCTGGGCGGAACCCGCTCCGTCAGGTGCTAGCACGGCAAGAGCAGAGCTGCCAAGAAGTCCCTCGCCCGCAAGAAGCTGCCCAGGCGCTCCCTGCTCCAGCACGTCACGACCATGTTCCTGCTCCCGCATGTCAAGACCCCGCGCTGCTCCCAGCTGTAGCGCGTGGGGACATGCAAGACCAAGCTCTCCGTCACCCAAGGCCTCCCGTGGCCACAACAGGCTGCCGTGCCTTCACCACCGAGCTACGCAGCGTCGCGTGGCCCGACAAGTTCAAGCTAGACCTGCCTCCTCGTTACGACGGCACGGCCGACCCCGCGGAGTTCCTCCAGCTCTATGAGCTGGGCATCGAAGCTGCCAACGGAGACGAGAAGGTCATGGCGAACTGGTTTCCCATGGCGCCCAAGGACGGGGCCCACACCTGGCTCCTGAACCTGGCTCCAGGCACGATCTCCTCCTGGGACGAGATGCGCACCCGCTTCATCGCCAACTTCCAAGGTACGCGCGACCGGCCACCCGCCGTGAGTGACATGCACCGCATCAAGCAACAACCCGGAGAGACCCTGCAGAAGTACATCCAGCGCTTCAACAACGCACGCCTCAAGATTCCCAAGGTGACCGAGGAGGCCATCATCTCAGCCTTCTCCGACAGCGTGCACGACGTCAAGATGAAGGAGGAGCTGGCGATGCATGAAGACCTGTGCACTTCCTTGGAGTTGTTCAACTTGGCAACCAAGTGCGCCAGGGCTGAAGAAGGGCGTCTCTCCCTCCTCGAGCTGCCTGCCGCGGACCCAGAAGAGAAGAAGCCCAAGGCCAAGGATGTGAAACGCAAGGGGGCTGCCGTGCTCGCGGCAGAACCAGACACCAAGCGGGGCAGAGATCAGCCCGAACCTTCCAAGGGCAGTCGGTACTGTGTGTACCACGACCTCCACACCCACAACACCAACGAATGTCAAGAGCTCCGAGCCGTGCAAGAAGGAAGGATCGGCCGTCGCCCCGACCACGGTGACCGGGGCTACGGTCGAGGATGAGGAAGGAACGCAGGATGTTGGGAAGACCACTGCCCGCGCCAAGGGTGACGCGGTCGACCTCACGAGGATCACTGGCAAGACCCGCCTCGCGAGGGAGACTAGAGGGATCTGTCGGATTCGTGGGTTCCGGCAGACCCTTGAGGTTCGAACACTGGGGTGCGCGCGGAGATCACGCCTTCTACCTCTCCGTCTCGCAAGGATCTAAACTACTAAAAGAACTACACAAGGGACACAAGATTTATACTGGTTCGGGCCACCATTGTGGTGTAATACCCTAATCCAGTGTGTGGTTGGTGGATTGCCTCTTGGGGCTGTAGATGATGAACAATACAAGGGGGAACAGCCTCGCGAGGGTCTGTTCTTGGCTGAGGTGATGAACTGCTAGGAGGAGCTCAGTCTCCCTCTCTCTCCCTCTCTTTCTCTCCCACTTGTCGACCGTCTGGACAAGATGATCCCCCGGGGGCCCCTTGCTATGTGGGTGGCTAGTCCTATTTATAGAGGCCCTGGTCCTCTTCCCAAATATTGAGCGGGAAGGGAGCCAACAATGGCGGGCTAATTTGAAGGGGGACAGCGAGTACACTTATCCTGACTAAAGTTGGTCTCCGCCTGCCAAAGGCTCTGGTGATGACGCCGTGCTGGGCTCCATGGTGAACTCCGTCTCGTGGTCCGCCTGGTCTTGGTCTCGTTGCACCGAAATGGCAACCTTTGCCTGATGCCTTGGTACTCCGCGGCTGCAGTTGTCCCCTTTGCACCAAAGAGGAAAGAAGGACGCTGCGCGTGCTGGCATCCGTCTGGCACCCAGAGTCGTCATGGCTTGCGTCACGGGCACCTCGCGAGGTACCCTGCCTCGATATCTCCGCCTCCTCGTGAGCCAGCCTGATGAGGCTCCGCCTGAGGATGCGCCGTGTCGTCCGCCTCGCGAGGCTTGGCCCCTCGCGAGGGTCTTGAGTCTTGTGTTGATGAAGATGGGCCGTGCTGGGCCCCCATTTGAGCCACGCCACAGGCTGCAGGCAGGCAAGTCTGGGGACCCCCGTTCCCAGAACACCGACAGTAGCCCCCGGGCCCAAGGTGCGCATGGACTTGGCCGTGCCGAGGGGCGGAAGGGCAAGGGCAAAGTGCTGCGGGCCCTAACAGCCTACGGCCCTAGGCTCCACTTCCCCACGATGCCTCGGTGATCGCGCGAGTTGGACAAGTCCCTGCATGCAGATCGTGTTACGATTACCTGTGATCGTGGAGGCCGGCGGTTGGCCTTCGTCGGCTATAAGTACGGCACGGCGCGTGCCCTTCCCGTCCATCTCTCCTTGTTTTCTCCCTTGCCTCAATTCTTGCTCCGTCTTGGTGTGATGGCTCCAATTCGCCGGTTCTCTGCAGCGGAGAAGGGAAAGGCTCCCCGAGAGGGGCCAGACCCTCTCCCGCCGAAGAAGCGGCTCGCCCTTTGCAGCCGGGACGAGGAAGACCATCAGGAGGTGGCGAGGCCCTGGTGCGAGCGGCTTCCGCCGGGGTTCCCGCTTCCCTTGTACGCCCACGTCGAGGGCCCCGAAGGCGTTGATGCCAATCTCCATGGTCGGCGCCATCGTAGGCGCCGTCGGATCACGAAGGCGTGGGTCGTCCCTCCTGGAGTCCATGCCGAGGGCTCCTCCCAAGAGTTCGTGCTCCACGTCACCATTCCTCTCCAGTCCTGGATTCGTCTGCCTTCCTTCTTTGCCTCCATCATCCCTCCAGGAGGGCCCCTGGAGCTGTGGCTGCAGCACGCCGACTGCAGCGCCCTCGCGATCGAGGCAAAGGTCGTGGTCGCTGCCCCGGGCGAGGTCTACATGTCCCGCGGCTGGAGGGAGATCGCCCGGGTTTGCAGGGAAAAGGGGCGTCTTCGCGGTTCACTTGGACTACGATGGGGCTGCGGTGATGTTCCTCAAGGTCTTCGACGCGAACGGGCGCCGGCTGGAGTGTTGCCGCGGGAGAGGTGGCCAGGACCTCGCCCTGGTGAGGGCTAGGCCCATCGACTACTCCCTTGGCGGAGGCGCCGGAGGGTCCAGCGACTCCAGCGAAGTCTTCGCGACTCCGAAGACGAGCGACGACAGCTACGAGCCCCCGAGTCGGCGCCACTCCCGGAGCTGGGCGGACTCGTTAGGCCGTCGCCGACCCTGATCTGGATGGAGTTGGCGCTGGTGCCTGACGGCCCACTATTGATGATGGCGTCTTTTGCAAGAGCTCGTGTAGTTAGCATCCCTTAGGATTTCTTCCCTGCGAGGAATCAAAATGCGCCCCGTGGGGGCTTGTAAGGTGTCTGTGGTCCCGTTTGTTAGTATATGACCTTTTGCTATGGATCTGTGCGAGTCGCTAATCCCGTTGTAGTTCAGTCCTCCCTTTCGCACCTCGCGAGGGCTTGGTGCTCTGCATCGACAGGTCCCAGTCCCAAGGCGGCGTCAGCCGTCGCTGGTATGCCAGGTCGCGATGCCGTGGTCAAGGCCAGGAGGTGAGCGACCCGGGGTCCGGTAAGAGCCCCTGAGTCGCGATGCTCAGGAGGTCCCCTTTGGCGCCCAAGCAGCCGTCGCTTGGTGAGAAAGGGAAGCAACATCACTAGTACGGAATTGCTTTAGGTGCGGGGGTGGTGCCACGGTAGCCAATGCTTTGGGTGGTGACTTATCTTAAGGATCGGGGATCACTCCTGGTGTGCCGTCGGGTCCGCGTGTAGGCAGGAGCGGAATCGCTCGGCAGGGTCCTCGCGAGCCCCTTCTCCCTCGCCTCTGCTCCCCTTTCTGCTCTACGTCCTCGGGTCCCGGCCCTCGAGCTGGTCTCCGCCATCGCTGGTATGCCAGGTCACGATGCCGTGGACAAGGCCAGAGGGTGAGGGCTCGAGAGCCAGTAGGAGCCCTGAGTCGCGATGCTCAGGCACCCCCCCCCTTTAACGTGCAAGCGGTTCGCGCGGGCGAGGGCGAAGGGAACCTCGTGAGGGCCTTGGCTAGCGCGGTTCCCTCCAAGGATCCTGCAGAGTCATCACAGAAAGAAGATGGGGTTGCCATGGCAGTCATCAGTCGTTTGTTAGTCACTCAAGAGCTTGCTGGTTGGAGCAGGTGAGGTGTATCAGGGCACCCGTGAGCCAGCGCGGGACTCACGAGGCCCTACCTCTAGGCGGGTTGCGCCTGGCACTGGGCCATATCTTGAGATGTGTCCCTGCAAAATTTGGTTAGATGCCGGTACTCTACGTCCTCGGGTCCCGGCCCTAGAGCTTGTCTCAGCCGTCGCTGGTATGCCAGGTCGCGATGCCGTGGACAAGGCCAGAGGGTGAGGGCTGGAGAGCCAGTAAGAGCCCTAAGTCGCGATGCTCAGGCACCCCCCCTTTAACGTGCAAGTAGTCGACATGGAGAAGAAGGGTTGCCACGAACGGGCATCAAGCAATCAAGCGTGGTAGGCGAATGCATAGTTGGAAATAAACGCGAGGGAGATACACGCCGCTGGGCCTAGACCCAGCGGCTTGGGGATGATGCAGCCCGAGGGGCGCCCCTAACAAGGCAAACTAACAACTGGGAAATAAAACAGATACATGCCGCATGGACGGACCCACGCGGCCTGGGAGTGATGCAACCCTGGGAGGGCGCTCCCAGCTGGGAATGAGGCTTGAAAGATGTCACCTGAGGGTGTCGTCGGTGAAGTGGCGCTGGTGCAGCAGACTCGGTGGGTTGCGGAAGCCGATCCTCATGAGCCCCCAGGCCCCGGGGCCTCGGGAGGCTCCGGAGGCGCTGGTGGCTCCTCGCGAGCTGTCTTCATCTCCGCCATGGCCGCGGAACGCCTGTCTTCCTGAGCCTCCATGATTCCCCTCATGAGGCGCTGGCACGCCGCAGCCACGCTCGGCAGGCCGTAAGGCATGCGAACATAGCTGTGGGGTGGACCTCCGCAGCGCCCCCCTTGCGAGGGCCGGAGACGCTCTGTTGTGGCGATCTGATTGAGCCCTGGTACGTTGACGTAGACGCGCAGCCCACCATCCTCGCCTGGATGTGGGGCCACAACTGGTGGACGACGACAACCTCTCATGATCCTCGACTCCTGTAGTTCTTGAATGGCCTTGTTGACGAACTCCCGCTGGTCTGACCTTCCTTGCCTGGCTCCCTCTCGAGGGAAACGTGCTTCGAAGCACGCCCGGGAGCGCCGCGCTCGCCGCCAAGGGTTCCTTCGACGAGCAGCCGACGCAGTGGACTTGCTTGGGGAGGAGCTTGCTGATGAAGACGCTCGCCTGGAGGCCGAGCGCCTGCGGCTGGCCGCAGGGAGGCGCGAGCTGGAGGCCGCCATCGCCCTCGCGCGTCGTCAGCGTGACCTCGATGATGAAGAGGCAAAGGCGTCGCTGGGGGCCTCTCGAGTGGCCTGTTCCCAGGCCATCGAGGAGGCCCGGAGAGCTGACGGGTGGCGAGAGGCGGCGGAGGAGCGGGCTCGTGAGCTCCTGGCCCGGTGCCACTCGCTGGAGGAGCAAGCGGAGCTGTGCGAGGCAGCCCTCGCATCGATGAAGGTGGCTTCTGGCCACTCGGTTGAGCTTCAAAAGCGCGAGGAAGCGCTGGTGCTGGAAGCCGCCGAACGCACCCGTGAGTATGAGCGGCTGGAGACGAGGGAGTGCCTGGTGACGTAGGCAGAAGATGATGTCGCTGCGCGGGAAGCGCGTATCCTGGAGGAGGTTTGTCGTCGGGTGGCGACAGCGCGCCAAGGTCTCGAGCGTGAGTTCGAGGGGAAGCTGGGGATGATCCGGGTCAAAGCCGAGGGCAGAACCGCAGCCCTGAGGGCCCAACGGGATGAGGCAACGCAGCGGGCCGACGCCTCCCGGGCCGCCCTCGAGGCAGCGCAGAAGGAGTTGGCTGCCTCCCAAGCCGAGGTGCTCCGTCTTCGCCAGCGGATGGAAGAGGCTGAGGCCGTTGAGCGTCAGAATGCTGACGAAATACGCCAGCGGCGAATCCTGGAGCACGCGCACGGCCCCATGCTCACCACGCTCAGGGAGAGGGCTAACGCGGCCACAGGCAATATCTATGAGGCAGCCGTCGGTGAGCCACACACGATCAACTATGCCGGCAACCCGCAGTTCTTCACCACTGTGGTGACGCAGCTGGAGGCACGGTCGGTCAGGGCCGACAGGTTGGTGGAGGAGAGGAGCCGCGCTCTGCTCAGGCGCGCCTTTTCCCGTGTCTTCAGCCATCTCCAGAACATGGATCACCGCTTCGACTTTGATGCCGCCATCGCCCCAGTTCCCCAGGCCGTCCGAGGCGACCTGGCGAAGTGGGTGGAGGACAATGTGGACGCTCTTGTTCGCGCCTTCGCTTCGGATGATGATGACGTGATCGTGGCTGCCGACGAGGGTGGCGTGGTGGATGGCCCCGACGCCGCTGACGGTGACGCAGACAACGAGGGCGAGTTCAGTGATGCCAGCGACAGCTCGGGAGGCGCCCCCGAGGATGCGTTGGGGGATTGGTCCGACTGAGTGTGTATCGCTCATGTCTTTTTCACCCTGCATGAATAGAACTCAGGCCTTTAACCTGATGGCTTGTGAGAGCATTTTGGGAGGGGAAGCCCCTCATGTAAAAACCCGTGTCCATCATATCAGTAGTAGTCAAATTGCGCGCGCGCCTGATGGTGGGCTGGTTTACCTTTGCTCCACGCTAGCTCCGATGCGGCCTGCGGGAAGGTGCGACGCCTTGGGTGCTCTCTGGTTGAGTCCTCAGGATGTGAGATCGTTGCTTGATGAGAAACTTCACAGGCGTTGGCCTTCTTCACAGGCTCTGGGCCTTTTCCAGAACGCGAGGGCTTCATAGGCACTCGCCTTGCTTCACAGGCTCTGGGACTTTTCCGGAACGCGAGGGCTTCACAGGCACTCGCCTTGCTTCACAGGCTCCGGGCCTTTTCCAGAACGCGAGGGCCTCACAGGCACTCACCTTGCTTCACAGGCTCTGGGCCTTTTCCAGAACGCGAGGGCTTCACAGGCACCCGCCTTGCTTCAAAGGCTCTGGGCCTTTTCCAGAACGCGAGGGCCTCACAGGCACTCGCCTTGCTTCACAGGCTCTGGGCCTTTTCCAGAATGCGAGGGCTTCACAGGCACTCTCCTTGCTTCACAGGCTCTGGGCCTTTTTATGAGAAGACAACCTCCGCAAGCACCAGAAGGTCATCTCGCGAGGGATTGACAGCGGCAGCCTGGGCTGCGCATGAGCCTGGCCTGACCTGACTCGCGAGGGGCTCGCGAGGGGAGGCAGCTGTGGCGAAGTGGTAACCAGAACGCGAGAAATAGCTCGAGCGAGAACAAGCACCCCTTCCCCGAACACACGCAAATCTCAAATTCGAATCCAACTTAAATCCAGCGAGAGAAAAGCTATAGCCAAAAGGAAAGGCAACAAAAGGCAGACAAAAGGCCGCGTCCGGCACCTAATCTAGTCTTGGACGTCTTCTCACCAGCGCGGAGCTAAGTGCTATACACTGGGCGTGGGAGGGAGCCCCAGGGCCTGAGGCCGGCACCCCTGAGACTCCGGGGCGTGTACAGCCCCACTCATTATTACGTGAGAGTGTCACGGGGCGGCGAGCTTCACAGGCACTGGGCCTTCTTCATAGGTACTGGCCTTGCTTCATATCACCAGACGAGGGCCCTGCCTTGCGCCACACTCTAGTGCCATCAGCAACGACCGGAACCCAGGACGCCGCCCGATGGGGTAGAGCGGTCGCCAGCGGTTCCCCCGACGACCACGGGTCCTCTGCCAGGGGCAGGCCCTGAGGCACCTCCCCAGCAGAGGGCCTACCTCCTGAGAACGCCTTGCTCCGAACGCCGCGGTGGTGATGTCGGATCCCGGCCCCTCTCCTGTAGCCCCCTGCGCCCTCCTCCTGAGGGGTAGGAGACTGTGGGAGCGGGGCAGCTGCTTGCCGCGGCGACCCGCACCTCCTGCGATTCATGGTTAGCGTATACCTGCCCCTGAAGAGTTAGCGGTGCCCGATAATCGTTGCCTCCAGCGTGGCCAGCGGGTTCGTCCCGGAGCTCCTGGAAGGGCTCAGCTTCCATTGCCTCGTCCCCCCAGCCTGGGCCGAGGAGCGAGCCTTGTCCGTCCTCGTGAGGGTGTCCTTGGTCCATCATGAGGGGCACGTACTCTTCCGTTGCCGTCATCCCGTGTGCCATGCCGTGACGCCCCGCGTGCCACGCGGTCCCACCTGTCATGCCTGCTGCGGGGTGGCAACGCGGCCGTCCTCCGGGGCCACGGGTCGCGTCGGGTCCTTCTTCTTCGCGGGCCGGCGGCGGGGGCAGCGCCGCCGCCGGTCCGGTGCTGACAGCCTCACTGGCGTCGGAGTAGCCTTGGGGCCCGCGGGTGCGCGCGGAGCCCCCGTGCGGGGGGCCCTGGGCTTGAGACAGGAGCTGGGTGGAAAAGGGGTGAGCCCCCGAGGCGGCGAAGCCCAGGAGCTCGGCCACCCGCTCCAGTAGCACGTCATGGCCGCCCTCCAGCAGTCTGCACCACAGCAGCTCTCGGGCCACCGTGAGCGCGGCCCTCGAGTTCGCCTGCTCCCGACGGGTGTACGGTGTCGTTGTCGCGGCGTGATTGGAGGCCCTTGCTGCCGACCGAGCCTGCCGCGGCGTAAGAGTTGCCGAAGTCTGTCCGCGTCGCCCGCGGCCCGCAGCGCCCTGCGGACCGCGAGCTGCCTGGGGTGCGGGGTCGCCCGAGGCGAGCGGTTCCGTGCGTTTGGGCCACGCAGCCCACGGGTCGGGGTTGCCCTCCTGGTCGTCGGGCATGGTGATGAAGACGCGACGGGGCACGGAGTGGTGGAAGACGAATTCCGGCGCACCCCTACCTGGCGCGCCAAATGTCGGATTCGTGGGTTCCGGCAGACCCTTGAGGTTCGAACACTGGGGTGCGTGCGGAGATCATGCCTTCTACCTCTCCGTCTCGCAAGGATCTAAACTACTAAAAGAACTACACAAGGGACACAAGATTTATACTGGTTCGGGCCACCATTGTGGTGTAATACCCTACTCCAGTGTGTGGTTGGTGGATTGCCTCTTGGGGCTGGAGATGATGAACAATACAAGGGAGAACAGCCTCGCGAGGGTCTGTTCTTGGCTAAGGTGATGAACTACTAGGAGGAGCTCAGTCTCCCTCTCTCTCCCTCTCTTTCTCTCCCACTTGTCGACCGTCTGGACAAGATGATCCCCCGGGGGCCCCTTGCTATGTGGGTGGCTAGTCCTATTTATAGAGGCCCTGGTCCTCTTCCCAAATATTGAGCGGGAAGGGAGCCAACAATGGCGGGCTAATTTGAAGGGGGACAGCGAGTACACTTATCCTGACTAAAGTTGGTCTCCGCCTGCCAAAGGCTCTGGTGATGACGTCGTGCTAGGCTCCATGGTGACCTCCGTCTCGTGGTCCGCCTGGTCTTGGTCTCGTTGCACCGAAATGGCAACCTTTGCCTGATGCCTTGGTACTCCGTGGCTGCGCTTGTCCCCTTTGCACCAAAGAGGAAAGAAGGACGCTGCGCGCGCTGGCGTCCGTCTGGCGCCCCGAGTCGTCATGGCTTGCGTCATGGGCACCTCGCGAGGTACCCTGCCTCGATATCTCTGCCTCCTCGCGAGCCAGCCTGATGAGGCTCCGCCTGAGGATGCGCCGTGTCGTCCGCCTCGCGAGGCTTGGCCCCTCGCGAGGGTCTTGAGTCTTGTGTTGATGAAGATGGGCCACACTGGGCCCCCATTTGAGCCACGCCGCAGGCCGTAGGCAGGCAAGTCTGGGGACCCCCGTTCCCAGAACGCCGACAGGATCAGCCTCGCGAGGATCGCCCGCCAGGCAACGCAGGCCTCCCTCCGCTGCCACCGCAGCCAAGGAGAAACGAGGACCGCCATCAGGACAAGGGGGCTGCGGGCTTCCAGGAGCCGCGCGCGATCGCCTGCATCCTGGGCGGGGCTCAAGCCCCAGCCTCTCAACGCATCTTCAAGCAGTTCGCCCGCGAAGTGAATGCAGTCCTCCCCAAGCTGGAAGCCACGCACCCTCTTAGGTGGTCGGCGTGCGCCATCACGTTTAGCTCAGCAGATCAGCTCAAGTGTGCGGCCACAGCCGGAGTCCTCCCGATGCTTTGTTCCCCAATCATCAGCAATGTGGTGGTCACTAGGACCCTCATCGATGGCGGGGCAGGGCTCAACGTCCTGTCCGTGGAAACATTCAACAATCTCCAAGTGCCCCACAACCAGCTTCAGCCAACCAAGCCTTTCTCCGGAGTCACCGACGGCTCCACGGTCCCGATTGGGCAGGTCCGCCTCCCTGTCACCTTCGGGGCACGCGACAACTACCGCACCGAGCTCATCGACTTCGACGTTGCTCACATTTGCCTACCGTACAACGCCATCCTTGGGTACCCAGCGTTGGCCAAGTTCATGGCCATAACTCACCATGTCTACAACGTCCTCAAGATGCCAGGAAGTGGCGGAGTCATCACGGTGCCCTGTGAAGAGAAGGACGCGGTGTGTTCCCTGGAACGAGCCTTTCAGGCCGCATCACCAGAAGACCCGGATCGCGGAAGCAGGAGGCTTCCCGAGACCGCCCCCAAGAAGAAGAAGACATCATCCGGCCTGGCCCCTCAGGAGGCAGGCCCCTCAGGGCCCGCGCCTGCCCAGGGGGAACCTCCTTCCATCGCATAGGAAAGCGCGCCCGGCGCCCTCCTCAGGCAGGGCTCGGGGGCTCTCCCCTGGAGGGCCACCGACCTGGCTAAGGTCACGAGGGAGGCGCTTGGGCACCACATGTAGGCGTGTTCGAAGCATGTTTCCCTCAAGAAGGAGTAAGGCAAGGAGAGCCAGACCCTCAGGAGTTCGTCAGCAAGGCCATTCAGGAGCTACAGGAGTCAAGAGTCATGAAAGGCGGCCGCCGCCTACCAGCTGTGGCTCCCCATCTAGGCGAGGATGGTGGGCTGCGCGTCTGCATCGACATACCAGGGCTCAATCGAGTCGCCTCTCTAGAGCGCCTCTGGCCCTCGCGAGTGGGGCGCTACGAAGGTCCACCCCACAGCTACGTTCGCATGCCTTACGGCTTGTCGAACGCTGCTGCCACGTACCAGCGCCTCATGAGGGGTATCATGGAGGCTCAAGAGGCCAGGCGTTCCGCAGCCCTGGCGGAGATGGAGATGGTCCGCGAGGAGCCACCAGCGCCTCCGGAGCCTCCCGAGGCCCTTGGGCCTGGGGGGCTCATGAGGATCGGCTTCCGCAGCCCACCGAGTCTGCTACACCAACACTCCTTCGTCCTCAACATCATTAGGTGACATCTTGCAAGTTTCATTTCCAGCTGGGAGCGCCCCCAGGGCTGCATTATTCCCAGGCCGCGTGGGTCCGTCCCTGCGGCATGTATCCCTTTTATTTCATGTTGTTAGCTTACTTTGTTGGGGGCGCCCCACGGGCTGCATCATCCCCAAGTCGCTCGGGCCTGACCCAGTGATCTCCGCCTTCCCAGCATCTATTTGAATGAATCCACTCCTTCGCGGCTAATGTGTTTGACCTAGTTGCCCGCTCAACTGACGCCAACTGACGGAGCTGCTCCCAAACGGCACGACGCTTGCGCATGGGTCCATCCCTGCAACGCCGACAAACCTGAATGGCTGAGCTCTGGCCATGGCAGCCCCGCATGGCGCCACCTTGTCAAGCCTTCAGTGCCTCATCGCCCCTCGGAAGCAACCAACGGCTGACTGTCAATTGTCATGGCAACCCCTCGTTGTTTTTATGATGGGTCTATAGGATCTCCTAAAGGAGCTGCGTCAGGCGAGGCCCTTGTGGTGTCTCCTTCAGTCTCATCCGCGCGAACCGCTTGCACGTTAAAGGGGGGGGTGCCTAAGCATCGCGACTCAGGGCTCCTACTAGCTCTCCAGCCCTCACCCTCTGGCCTTGTCCACGGCATCGCGACCTGGCATACCAGCGACGGCTGAGACTCGCTCGAGGGCCGGGACCCGAGGATGTAGAGTAGAAAGGGGAGCAAAGGCGAGAGGGGAGGGACACGCGAGGACCTCACCAAGCAACCTCACGCCTGCCGATGCACGGACCCGGTGACACACCAGAGAGCGGTCCCTGATTCTCGAGATAAGTCACCACCCAGAAGCACCAGCTACCGTGGCACCATCCCCACACCTAATGCAATCCCGTGTTAGCGACGCCGCTCTCCTTTCTCACCGAACGACAGCTGCTTGAGCGCCAAAGGGGACCTCCTGAGCATCGCGACTCAGTGGCTCTTACCGGACCCCTGGTTGCTCACCTCCTGGCCTTGACCACGGCATCGCGACCTGGCATACCAGCGACGGCTGAAGCTGCCTTGGGACTGGGACCTGTCGGCGCAGAGCACCAAGCCCTCGTGAGGTTTGAAAGGGAGAACTGAGCTAAGACAGAATGAGCAACTCGCACAATTCTACGACAAGGGTTATATTAACAAAACAGGATCACAGGCACCTTACAAGCCCCCACGGGACGCATCTTTGATTCCTCGCAGGGAACAGATCCTAAAAGGATGCTAACTACACGCGCCCCTGCAAAAGACGCCATCTTCAACAGTGGGTCGTCAAGCACCGGCGCCAACCCCATCTAGATCAGAGTCGGCGACGGCCTGACGATGTCACATCCCTAGTTCTGGCCTGACCTATGCTTGCTTCCATGTGTGCATCATGTTTAAAGTCCATGAAACTTGAAATGGGGATTGCCTAAACCCTAGCATTAAAGGAATTCAAATAGGTTCAACCAAAAACATTTTTCAGTGAATTCAAATGGCTTTAGAAAATGTTCATCATTTCTGGAAAAATGCTTTAAACCTGAACCAGAGGTGCTGCACATTTTTCATGTCACATTTGGTCACTGAATTAATTCATAAGTATTTGAATTTGGACATTTAAATTTTATAATATTTTTTAAATGTCCAAATAATCCTGAAAGTACTTGGGGGCTAGTGGAAAAAATCCAAATAGTGCCCACAATTTTTGTCGGGATTTTATAAAATGAGTTAGTATTTTTACTAATTCAAAACAGAGTAATAAAAATAGAAAACTAAAACAAATAAAAGAGAGAGAGAGAAGGACTTACCTGACGCTTACCTGAGGCCCACTCACCTGGTGGCCCAGCAGAATCAGCCCAGCCCACCAGGGGCACCTTGGTCTTCTTCCACCTCTGCCAGTAGGCAGAGGCGTGTCGACGCCAGCGCGCCCGAAGCCTCCACCTCCTCCCTCCCAGCCTGCCTGGCTCCTCCTCGACGCCCCGGTGACGCCACGCGCCTCCCCGACCCCCTCTCACTTCTCCCTCGCTCTCTGGACCTCCCTCCCCCTCGCTCCTTTGCTTCCCCCCCCATGACCGAGAGCCGCCGCCGACGTCGCTCGCAACCACCGTGGCCACCGGCCACCCCTCGCCCTGTCGATAAGCCCAGAAGAACCGCCATCGTCTCCTGCATCGTCTACGCCAGCCCGTTCGACTGCGGGAGCCCTGCATCGCCGCCCACGCCGTCTCCCCCATCTCCGGCCGCCCGAGATCGCCGGCGCCCGCTCGCCACCTCCGATGTCTCCCCCGAGCCGCTGGGCCTCCAATCGACCCCCTATAAGCCCCGCCATCGTTCACCCCTACCCCCGTTCTCTTTTGCTCGCTCTGGCCGCCGATTCCATCAAGGCCGAAAACCACCGCCGCGCGAGCTCGACTCCGGCGAAACCCCGGTGACCATTTGGTCACGGGCGTGCACCCGTTGTGCTTGCCGCGACCCGTAGAGCCCCTCCAGCGCCTCAGCTCCCTCGTTTGTGAGCAGCAGCGCCGAACCCGACCGCACCCAAATTCCGGTCGCCGCCAATTTGGTCGCCGCCGTCGAACCCGACCACCGCAGCTGCTGCCGCCACCACCACTGGATGCGCGAGTCTTCCAGCTCGCTGTAGCCGCAAACCCCGAGCAAAACGGTGCCCTGTAGCGCCGTCCCGAGCAACTCCGGCGAGGTCTCGCCGTCGCCGTGGTCGCCGGCATCACTTGCTGACGTGGCTGGCTTAATTAGCCACTAAACACCGCACCGTGTCACTGACACCTAGGCCCCACGCTTTAGTTAATCCTAGTTTATTTTCTGTTTAGTTTAATCTAATTACAGTGGCCCCACGCGTCAGTTTTGACCGTGCTGACGTGGCCGTTGACCGGGCCCACACGTCAGCGGCACTAACCAGCCCCAGTCACTGACCAGTGGACCCCACTGGTCAGGTTTGACCAGCAGCAGCGTCTGTTGACCTGCTGACGTCATAGTGACGCAATGCTGACGCAGTAAGTATTTCTGGAATTAAAATAAATCAGGAAATGATTTATAAATTTCAGAAAATACCCCAAACTTCTAAAAATCATATAAAATCAACCGTAACTCCAAATGAAACAAATTATATATGAAAAATTATTAGAAAAATTCAAGGAATCCATCTGTACCATTTTCATGCATGTTAGGACAACTTGTAGCTGCTGTATAGCACAAATCAATTAAATGGCATTTGAATAATCACATATGGAGTTTGAATTTGAATCTTGTATTCAAACCAACTTCATTTAATCTGTTGCTAGTTGCATTAGCTCAAAACACATTCATATTGCCATGTCATAAGCATGCATCATATTGTGCATTGCATTGATTGTATTTCTTCTTTGTTGTCGGTATCTGTTCCCTCCCGGTAGACGATGTTCCGACGTTGTGATCGTTGACACTGATGAAGACTCAATGTTATCTTCAGAAGTGCCAGGCAAGCAAAACCCCCTTGTTCATTCCGATACAATCCTAATCTCTCGCTCCTGCTCTCTTTTAATGCATTAGGACAACACTGATTCATCTGTTACTTGCTGCGGTAGCTGAACCCCTTTATCCTTTGCATGACCTGTCATTGCCACAGTAAATAGATGAAACCCACTAGCATGAGTAGGAGTTGTTTGAGCCCTGTTGTGCCTACTCATTCATGTTTGTTTGTCATGCCTGCTACTGCTTAGAGTTGAGTCAGGTCTGATTCATCGGGGATGAATCAGAGGTGTGTGAACATGCCCTACCGTTGAGAGCTAAGTGTGTCAACACGATTTGGTAAAGGTAGCGGTGAGAGGCCATGTAGGAGTACATGGTGGGTTGTCTCATTGCAGCCGTCCTCAGGAACTGAGTTCTGTGTTTGTGATCCATGATTCAGCTACTACCATACATTGGGCCCTGAAATATGACCCCGCTCGACTTCTTATTCACCCTAGTCCTCTGTCCAGGAGTTGCAAGTAGTTTCTGGTGTTTGTAGCTTACTGGAGGCCGTGGACAGCGCTGACCGTAGGGGTGGGCTGTGATGCGGTAGGTACGTGGCCCGGTGTACCGGATACCCGTTAGGTATCTCGGGAACCCTGCACACATCGTTTGGGGCTGTGAGCGAAACTCCGGCCGGATCTCCTCATGGATGGAACCCGAATAGGCGATAAAGCTGGACTAGAGACTTGAGTGTTTAGGTAGGTCGTGGTCTACACCCACATCGGCTTTCGCTTGAAGTCTGCCGAGCACATGTCGTGTGCAGACGCTAAGTGGTGGAAACATGTATGAAGAAGTACACCCCTGCAGGGTTAACATCATCTATTCGAATAGCCGTGTCCGCGGTAAAGGACTTCTGGGTTGCTTATGTCAGTTCATAGACAAGTGAAAGTGGATACCCTAAAATGCGCAAGATAAGTGTGAGTGCTATGGATGGCGTTCTCGCAGGGAGACGGGAGCGGATCCATAGTGGTGTATTGATATGGTGAATATGTGGACTCGTGTGCGCCACCTCAAAAGAGTTACTTGCAGTCGTAGTTTAGGATAGCCACCGAGTCAAAGCTGGCTTGCTGCAGTTAAACCCCACCACCCCCTTTGTTGATAATGATGCATATGTTGTTAGTTCTGATGTAAGTCTTGCTGGGTGCATTTGTACTCACGTTTGCCTATTTTATGTTTTTGCAGAGAGACTTCAGTCTCACTAGTAGTTCCACATGGACTTCGACGTTTAGCTTGTTACCTTAGCTACGATCTTGTGCCTCGGCAGGATCTGGTAGATAGTCAGGCTTCTCAGCCTTTTTCATTTGTAGATGTCTGTACTCAGACATGTTAAGCTTCCGCATGTGCTTTGACTTGTATGCTCTGATTGTTGGGTCATGAGACCCATGTTTGTAATATCTCGCTCCTCGGAGCCTAATGAATAAATACTTGAGACGTAGAGTCATGTTGTGATGCCATGTTGTATTTGTACATATCGAGCATATTGTGTGTATGTTATTGAAATGCTTGGTATGTGTGGGATCTGGCTATCTAGTTGGTTATCCTTAGTAGCCTCTCTTACCGGGAAATGTCTCCTAGTGTTTCCACTGAGCCATGGTAGCTTGCTACTGCTCCGAAACACTTAGGCTGGCTGGCATGTGTCCTTCTTCATTCTTGTGTCTGTCCCTTCGGGGAAATGTCACGCGATGAATACCGGAGTCCTGTTAGCCCGCTACAGCCCGGTTCACCGGAGTCCTGCTAGCCTAGTGCTACAGCCTGGATTCACTCGCTGATGACCGACACGTTCGATGCTGGGTCATGGATGCCTGTCCCTGTAAGTTAGTGCCACTTTGGGTTCACGACTAGCCATGTCAGCCCGGGTTCTTTGTCATATGGATGCTAGCGACACTATCATATACGGGAGCCAAACGGCGCAAACGGTCCCGGGCCAGGTAAGGTGGCACCCGTGGGAATACCGTGCGTGAGGCCGCAAAGTGATATGATGTGTTACATGCTAGATCGGTGTGACTTAGAATCGGGGTCCTGACAGCGTTGGTATCAGAGCTTGGTTGCCTGTAGGATTACCAAGCCAAACTGGTCAAAGTTGAGTCTAGAAATTCTTTAGTTATATAAGGGAATTGATTGTGGGATGGAACGTAAGGCTCTTTTTACTCCTTATACCTTATGCCCTTCTGATCTGAGTCATCTTATCTTTCCTACGGGGATTAAGAACTAGGCCTTCTCTTCTTTCTATCAGGATGACGTGTTACTAATCCGTAGACTTATAGAATTGTTGGAATTAAGCCTCAGTTCAGTTTCTACCTCTGTATGTTAATTATTGATCTCGAGACCTTGATGTGCTTCTGAGTGGCTATGCCACCATTTTTGTAGCATGTCTCCAATCTTTTGAGCATTTACAGCCGTTATGTTGTCCGAGTCATCCCAGGATTCTAAATAGTCTGAAGCATTTGCAAAATCCTTTCCTTCTGTTTCGATGTTCCTTTGGGCCAGATTAACCACACTAATCGGTGAGTTGAGGTAATTTATTGCCTTGACATATATGTTGGAGCTATTATTATGACCCTAGGTGTTTTAGGGAGTCACCTAGTAATCTAGCAATGTTTTGTGTTCCCAGTGTGAAGATTCTGGCCATCATTCACGAAAGCATTCCGTGATGCTACTTAGTAGTAGGTATTCTATTCCTGGGTTTTGAACCCGAGATTCACTCTACTTACTTCATGTTGATAGTGTTTGCTAGTTCCTTTAGGATATTAGTAACTTTGCATTTGTCCTCGAAGTTCGTGGTATTTCCTTCTTCCAAATTCTATGAACCACTTTATGGCAGAAGTTTGTTGGATCAAAAGATCACAACCAAAGTGCTTTTGATGGGTTCTCCATTCCACATTGTGAATCTGCATGTCCTTCCTTTTCAGCATGGGTTATCCGAAAGAAATATGCTGAATTTGTTCGGCATACTAATCTATGCATCCACAACTCAGAAAACTGTATGTTCCTTTGAGTTGTCCCGCTCTAGTTGTCTTCTGACCCTCGTCTATCAATTGATAGTCAAGAGTATATGTGCATTCGTTCATCGATGCTTTTTAATCTTGTGGTCCGTTAAGCCATTCTGTCCTGAATGACTTGGAGAAACAAACTCCAGTAGCTCATCCATATCTAGGATTGGGTCAAAGCAGTTGTACTCCGCAGATCAAAATGCCAATCCAGCTTTTGCTCTGTTCTACCTTGGGGTATTACCATATTTTATATCGGGATTATTGTAGGAATTGCACACCATCCTATGGACTCTTGGTACAGTGATACTTCTCGCCATCTATAGTCATTCCTCTGTCCTCGTGTTGATGCAACCGGAATGCCGACGGGTGAACTATGATGTGTGAAATCAGTACCTCTAGCAACTAGTTGCTTGGTAGTAAATGGACAATATTCTCATTCTTAGCATGTTGGTTATTGAATCACCACTCTAAGATAGATTGTGCTACCTAGTCCTTATTTCCTGGTGCACTCTTCGATCAATGAGTTAGGATTTTGGCAATCCCCTGCTCATTTGATCATATCGTCTTGCCCTGAAAAGCAAGATTGTTCTCGATCTTAGTAACATATCGGTGGTTCGTGATTTTCCGAATATCTTCTCGGAAGTATTACCAGGTTGTCCCCTGACTGTTATGTTGAGCTCGTGATCAAGTTGGTTTCTTGTGAACCACCTTCTCTCCAAGAATCGGTGTTAGATATCCCTGAGCTAATTGGTTAAGCTAGACAACAACTTGGAGAGTTGGAGGATAAAAGCTTGCCTGACTTAGTTCGTTCCAAAGGGATATTCTTGTGTAGTGTGTGTTGAAGAAAGATGATATCTTCATCGATTGGTCCCTGTGATCAGTTGCTGGACCTATTGTCTTATCAATCCTTTGATTTGAGTGTGGGCTATCGTCAAATCAAACCAGAACCAACGATATTCGTAATGTTGTCTTACTCGTGGTTGATCCCTCGAGCATACACCACTATATCTTTTGGGTCTGACCAATGCTATCACTTGTTCACTTAACTATGGAATTCCTTTTAAAAGGAAACCCAGATGAATTGTTGTTGAGCCCATTGACAACATCCTTATCTCCTCCATAATCTTGTTGGACAACAAGTTAGTGTTGGAAACTTTTGAAAGCATTTTCTTTATGCTAGCTCATGAAGTATTTGTTTGATAAAAGGAGTGACTTCCTCTTATACACGTGCATTTGGTGAAAGTTGCCGCCGTGAATTTGAGAAAGTTAGTTTTGCTTCCTCTGGAATCATCCCAATTCAGTCATGCACACGTGCGAAGTATTCTGTGGTCTGAAGACTTGCAACCTTCATTCCATAGGTGTCCCGAGCACACCAAGCCACTGATTGATTTGTTCAAGGAGAAGGAGTTCCTTCATAAGAGCTAATCCGGACTTATGTAGGGACTTCGATACCCTTGTTGATGGTTCCCCCTCCTGAACTCGGTAGTGTTTTATTATAAGACTACTTTGTGGTCATGTTTGTCTTGGACAACATGTTCACATGTTGTAGCAGAACCGGCTCGTGTTTTTGGAGCTTGCTATCATAGTTCATTCCCCGAGAATCTCGCAGCGTCATCTCGTCGATTTGTGTTGCAAACTTTCGTTTTTCTTCTTAGACTCGATGAGTCTGGAATATCCTGACACCAACCAGATCTGAATCTCAGGCAGATATGATGGTTTGGAACATTTCCCAAGAACTATAATATCGGTCCCTCGGAAACCGGTAAAGTGGATGTCGTGGCCAACACACCCCGCCGGGAGACCTAATATTGTAGTATCTTGATTGGAGAAGTTGGCCACCTCCCCATAAGGATCTCGTAGAACTTATTCTAGTAGTTGTTCCTTATGGATTTTTGTGCTCCCGAAGTCCGACCTTTTTACTTGATGTTCTAAATATCAAACCATATCTATGGGTGGATTATGCTAGCACATCAAGGAGAACATTAGAAGCGGAGTGCTAAATGTCTCTCGGTTGATCGTCCAGATTTGCCCCTTGGCCTCGCTAAGATGAAATCTGAGAAGGTGTTATCTTCTTTTGCATCCGCATCGTCCGTCAGTATTCATCGTGGTAGTACATGGTGTTGCCAGGTTCCTTGACACGGATATTGGTAAAACCTTGATGATTGTGGAAATGCTCAAGTTTTTGAGAGCACGCACAAGCGCTACGTGTTATCATCGGCACTAACTGGGATTCCTCCCAGTTTCCTCGGCAATGCTATGACCTTTCCAAACAGTGAATTCACTCTCTATTGTTGGGTTCTTCCCCAGTTACCAGAATCATTCCCAGCATTTGCATTTTGTTCCCAGCCTGCACCGCCAGTGTGCCATTCTACCATGGGTCTCTTCCATTTCCGGTGATAAGCAAATTCATCCATTACGTTGTCTTCAACAAGGTAATCCACATCATCCAAGTCCGAGTATGCCATTGTACCGAACCCCTCCAAACGATCACTCAAGAATTGCCTTAGGCTGGTATAAAGAGTTTCAATGATCTCTGAATCAAAGGTAATTCTTTTTGCCACTTAAGGGGAGATATCTACGAGTCACGGTTCCGAAGGTGTCTCGTTGTGATATCATGGCAACTCAACTCCTCGCTACGTTGACAATCGTTTACCACCTTCTTAAGCGTGAAATTGTTGTCTACCTAGTGAACCCTCGTCATCTGTTCCACTCCATCCCTCTAGATGTGTGCTTCGTCTCTCAGCTCGAGAGATGTTGCTATGTCTCATTTCGTGAGTTAATCCTGAGTTGTTCGACCTTCGAGAAGAACGATTCTTTTAGGGTCTTTCCTTTCCCCTCGTTTTCATGTTAGTTGGAGTTCTCAGAGGAAGACTTCGAGTCAAAGATGGTGATTGAATCAACGTTCATTTGAAGTGCAACCTGGATCGTGAAGATTGAGCTAGTTTGTGTTCCCCCTTCACCTTACCCTACGCTTGAATCTCGGGACGAGATTTTTGTTTAGTGGGGGTGAGTTGTCACATCCCTAGTTCTGGCCTGACCTATGCTTGCTTCCATGTGTGCATCATGTTTAAAGTCCATGAAACTTGAAATGGGGATTGCCTAAACCCTAGCATTAAAGGAATTCAAATAGGTTCAACCAAAAATATTTTTCAGTGAATTCAAATGGCTTTAGAAAATGTTCATCATTTCTGGAAAAATGCTTTAAACCAGAACCAGAGGTGCTGCACATTTTTCATGTCACATTTGGTCACTGAATTAATTCATAAGTATTTGAATTTGGACATTTAAATTTTATAATATTTTTTAAAATGTCCAAATAATCCTGAAAGTACTTGGGGGCTATTGGCAATAATCCAAATAGTGCCCACAATTTTTGTCGGGATTTTATAAAATGAGTTAGTATTTTTACCAATTCAAAACAGAGTAATAAAAATAGAAAACTAAAACAAATAAAAGAGAGAGAGAGAAGGACTTACCTGACGCTTACCTGAGGCCCACTCACCTGGTGGCCCAGCAGAATCAGCCCAGCCCACCAGGGGCGCCTTGGTCTTCTTCCGCCTCTGCCAGTAGGCAGAGGCGTGTCGACGCCAGCGCGCCCGAAGCCTCCACCTCCTCCCTCCCAGCCTGCCTGGCTCCTCCTCGACGCCCCGGTGACGCCACGCGCCTCCCCGACCCCCTCTCACTTCTCCCTCGCTCTCTGGACCTCCCTCCCCCTCGCTCCTCTGCTTCCCCCCCATGACTGAGAGCCGCCGCCGACGTCGCTCGCAACCACCGTGGCCACCGGCCACCCCTCGCCCTGTCGATAAGCCCAGAAGAACCGCCATCGTCTCCTGCATCGTCTACGCCAGCCCGTTCGACTGCGGGAGCCCTGCATCGCCGCCCACGCCGTCTCCCCCATCTCCGGCCGCCCGAGATCGCCGGCGCCCGCTCGCCACCTCCAATGTCTCCCCCGAGCCGCTGGGCCTCCAATCGACCCCCTGTAAGCCCCGCCATCGTTCACCCCTACCCCCGTTCTCTTTTGCTCGCTCTGGCCACCGATTCCATCAAGGCCGAAAACCACCGCCGCGCGAGCTCGACTCCGGCGAAACCCCGGTGACCATTTGGTCACGGGCATGCACCCGTTGTGCTTGCCGCGACCCGTAGAGCCCCTCCAGCGCCTCAGCTCCCTCGTTTGTGAGTAGCAGCGCCGAACCCGACCACACCCGAACTCCGGCCGCCGTCGATTTGGTCGCCGCCGTCGATCCCGACCACCGCAGCTGCTGCCGCCACCACCACTGGATGCGCGAGTCTTCCAGCTCGCTGTAGCCGCAAACCCCGAGCAAAACGGTGCCCTGTAGCGCCGTCCCGAGCAACTCCGGCGAGGTCTCGCCGTCGCCGTGGTCGCCGGCGTCACTTGCTGACGTGGCTGGCTTAATTAGCCACTAAACACCGCACCGTGTCACTGACACCTAGGCCCCACGCTTTAATTAATCCTAGTTTATTTTCTGTTTAGTTTAATCTAATTACAGTGGCCCCACGCGTCAGTTTTGACCGTGCTGACGTGGCCGTTGACCGGGCCCACACGTCAGCGGCACTAACCAGCCCCAGTCACTGACCAGTGGACCCCACTGGTCAGGTTTGACCAGCAGCAGCGTCTGTTGACCTGCTGACGTCATAGTGACGCAATGCTGACGCAGTAAGTATTTCTGGAATTAAAATAAATCAGGAAATGATTTATAAATTTCAGAAAATACCCCAAACTTCTAAAAATCATATAAAATCAACCGTAACTCCAAATGAAACAAATTATATATGAAAAATTATCAGAAAAATTCAAGGAATCCATCTGTACCATTTTCATGCATGTTAGGACAACTTATAGCTGCTGTATAGCACAAATCAATTAAATGGCATTTGAATAATCACATATGGAGTTTGAATTTGAATCTTGTATTCAAACCAACTTCATTTAATCTGTTGCTAGTTGCATTAGCTCAAAACACATTCATATTGCCATGTCATAAGCATGCATCATATTGTGCATTGCATTGATTGTATTTCTTCTTTGTTGCCGGTATCTGTTCCCTCCCGGTAGACGATGTTCCGACGTTGTGATCGTTGACACTGATGAAGACTCAATGTTATCTTCAGAAGTGCCAGGCAAGCAAAACCCCCTTGTTCATTCCGATACAATCCTAATCTCTCGCTCCTGCTCTCTTTTAATGCATTAGGACAACACCGATTCATCTGTTACTTGCTGCGGTAGCTGAACCCCTTTATCCTTTGCATGACCTGTCATTGCCACAGTAAATAGATGAAACCCACTAGCATGAGTAGGAGTTGTTTGAGCCCTGTTGTGCCTACTCATTCATGTTTGTTTGTCATGCCTGCTACTGCTTAGAGTTGAGTCAGGTCTGATTCATCGGGGATGAATCAGAGGTGTGTGAACATGTCCTACCGTTGAGAGCTAAGTGTGTGAACACGATTTGGTAAAGGTAGCGGTGAGAGGCCATGTAGGAGTACATGGTGGGTTGTCTCATTGCAGCCGTCCTCAGGAACTGAGTTCTGTGTTTGTGATCCATGATTCAGCTACTACCATACATTGGGCCCTGAAATATGACCCCGCTCGACTTCTTATTCACCCTAGTCCTCTGTCCAGGAGTTGCAAGTAGTTTCTAGTGTTTGTAGCTTACTGGAGGCCGTGGACAGCGCTGACCGTAGGGGTGGGCTGTGATGCGGTAGGTACGTGGCCCGGTGTACCGGATACCCGTTAGGTATCTCAGGAACCCTGCACACATCGTTTGGGGCTGTGAGCGAAACTCCGGCCGGATCTCCTCATGGATGGAACCCGAATAGGCGATAAACCTGGACTAGAGACTTGAGTGTTTAGGTAGGTCGTGGTCTACACCCACGTCGGCTTTCGCTTGAAGTCTGCCGAGCACATGTCGTGTGCAGACGCTAAGTGGTGGAAACATGTATGAAGAAGTACACCCCTGCAGGGTTAACATCATCTATTCGAATAGCCGTGTCCGCGGTAAAGGACTTCTGGGTTGCTTATGTCAGTTCATAGACAAGTGAAAGTGGATACCCTAAAATGCGCAAGATAAGCATGAGTGCTATGGATGGCGTTCTCGTAGGGAGACGGGAGCGGATCCATAGTGGTGTATTGATATGGTGAATATGTGGACTCATGTGCGCCACCTCAAAAGAGTTACTTGCAGTCATAGTTTAGGATAGCCACCGAGTCAAAGCTGGCTTGCTGTAGTTAAACCCCACCATCCCCTTTGTTGATAATGATGCATATGTTGTTAGTTCTGATGTAAGTCTTGCTGGGTACATTTGTACTCACGTTTGCCTATTTTATGTTTTTGCAGAGACACTTCAGTCTCACTAGTAGTTCCACATGGACTTCAACGTTTAGCTTGTTACCTCAGCTACGATCTTGTGCCTCGGCAGGATCTGGTAGATAGTCAGGCTTCTCAGCCTTTTTCATTTGTAGATGTCTGTACTCAGACATGTTAAGCTTCCGCATGTGCTTTGACTTGTATGCTCTGATTGTTGGGTCATGAGACCCATGTTTGTAATATCTCGCTCCTCGGAGCCTAATGAATAAATACTTGAGTCGTAGAGTCATGTTGTGATGCCATGTTGTATTTGCACATATCGAGCATATTGTGTGTATGTTATTGAAATGCTTGGTATGTGTGGGATCTGGCTATCTAGTTGTTTATCCTTAGTAGCCTCTCTTACCGGGAAATGTCTCCTAGTGTTTCCACTGAGCCATGGTAGCTTGCTACTGCTCCGAAACACTTAGGCTGGCCGGCATGTGTCCTTCTTCGTTCTTGTGTCTGTCCCTTCGGGGAAATGTCACGCGATGAATACCGGAGTCCTGTTAGCCCGCTACAGCCCGGTTCACCGGAGTCCTGCTAGCCCAGTGCTACAGCCTGGATTCACTCGCTGATGACCGACACGTTCGATGCTGGGTCATGGATGCCTGTCCCTGTAAGTTAGTGCCACTTTGGGTTCACGACTAGCCATGTCAGCCCGGGTTCTTTGTCATATGGATGCTAGCGACACTATCATATACGTGAGCCAAACGGCGCAAACGGTCCCGGGCCAGGTAAGGTGGCACTCGTGGGAATACCGTGCGTGAGGCCGCAAAGTGATATGATGTGTTACATGCTAGATCGGTGTGACTTAGAATCGAGGTCCTAACAACGTTGGTATCAGAGCTTGACTGCCTGTAGGATTACCAAGCCAAAGTGGTCGAAGTTGAGTCTAGAAATTCTTTAGTTATATAAGGGAATTGATTGTGGGATGGAACGTAAGGCTCTTTTTACTCCTTATACCTTATGCCCTTCTGATCTGAGTCATCTTATCTTTCCTACGGGGATTAAGAACTAGGCCTTCTCTTCTTTCTATCAGGATGACGTGTTACTAATCCGTAGACTTATAGAATTGTTGGAATTAAGCCTTAGTTCAGTTTCTACCTCTGTATGTTAATTATTGATCTCGAGACCTTGATATTGTGCTTCTGAGTGGCTATGCCACCATTTTTGTAGCATGTCTCCAATCTTTTGAGCATTTACAGCCGTTATGTTGTCCGAGTCATCCTAGGATTCTAAATAGTCTGAAGCATTTGCAAAATCCTTTCCTTCTGTTTCGATGTTCCTTTGGGCCAGATTAACCACACTAATCGGTGAGTTGAGGTAATTTATTGCCTTGACATATATGTTGGAGCTATTATTATGACCCTAGGTGTTTTAGGGAGTCACCTAGTAATCTAGCAATGTTTTGTGTTCCCAGTGTGAAGATTTTGGCCATCATTCTCGAAAGCATTCCGTGATGCTACTTAGTAGTAGGTATTCTATTCCTGGGTTTTGAACCCGAGATTCACTCTACTTACTTCATGTTGATAGTGTTTGCTAGTTCCTTTAGGATATTAGTAACTTTGCATTAGTCCTCGAAGTTCGTGGTATTTCCTTCTTCCAAATTCTATGAACCACTTTATGGCAGAAGTTTGTTGGATCAAAAGATCACAACCAGAGTGCTTTTGATGGTTCTCCATTCCACATTGTGAATCTGCATGTCCTTCCTTTTCAGCATGGGTTATCCGGAAGAAATATGCTGAATTTGTTCGGCATACTAATCTATGCATCCACAACTCAGAAAACTGTATGTTCCTTTGAGTTGTCCCGCTCTAGTTGTCTTCTGACCCTCGTCTATCAATTGATAGTCAAGAGTATATGTGCATTCGTTCATCGATGCTTTTTAATCTTGTGGCCCGTTAAGCCATTCTGTCCTGAATGACTTGGAGAAACAAACTCCAGTACCTCATCCATATCTAGGATTGGGTCAAAGCAGTTGTACTCCGCAGATCAAAATGCCAATCCAGCTTTTGCTCTGTTCTACCTTGGGGTATTACCATCTTTTATATTGGGATTATTGTAGGAATTGCACACCATCCTATGGACTCTTGGTACAGTGATACTTCTCGCCATCGATAGTCATTCCTCGGTCCTCGTGTTGATGCAACCGGAATGCCGACGGGTGAACTATGATGTGTGAAATCAGTACCTCTAGCAACTAGTTGCTTGGTAGTAAATGGACAATATTCTCATTCTTAGCATGTTGGTTATTGAATCACCACTCTAAGATAGATTGTGCTACCTAGTCCTTATTTCCTGGTGCACTCTTCGATCAATGAGTTAGGATTTTGGCAATCCCTCGCTCATTTGATCATATCGTCTTGCCCTGAAAAGCAAGATTGTTCTCGATCTTAGTAACGTATCGGTGGTTCATGATTTTCCGAATATCTTCTCGGAAGTATTACCAGGTTGTCCCCTGACTGTTATGTTGAGCTCGTGATCAAGTTGGTTTCTTGTGAACCACCTTCTCTCCAAGAATCGGTGTTAGATATCCCTGAGCTAATTGGTTAAGCTAGACAACAACTTGGAGAGTTGGAGGATAAAAGCTTGCCTGACTTAGTTCGTTCCAAAGGGATATTCTTGTGTAGTGTGTGTTGAAGAAAGATGATATCTTCATCGATTGGTCCCTGTGATCAGTTGCTGGACCTATTGTCTTATCAATCCTTTGATTTGAGTGTGGGCTATCGTCAAATCAAACCAGAACCAACGATATTCGTAATGTTGTATTACTCCAAGTGGATCGCGAAGGCGCCTCTTGTCCTGCAAACCCGGGCGATTTCGCTCCAGCCTCGAGTCATGAAGACCTCGCCCGGGGCAACAACCGCGACCTCTGCCTCGATCGCGAGGGTGCTGCAGCCGGCGTGCTGCAGCCAAAGCTCCAGGAGTTCTCCCTGCGGGATGATGGAGGCGAAGAAGGGAGGAAGGCGAATCGAAGATTGAGGAGGCATGGTGGTGTGAAGCACGAACTCTCGGGAGGAGCCCTCGGTGTGGACCCCAGGGGGGACGACCCACACCTTCGTGACCCGTCGACGTCGACGGCGGCGCCGCCCGTGGCGATCGGCATCGAATCCTTCAGAGCCCTCGATGTGGGCGTACAAGGGAAGCGGGAACCCCGACGGTGGCCGCTCGCACCAGGGCCTCGACACCACTTGATGGGCCCCCTCATCCCAGCTGCGGAGGGCGAGCCGTTTCTTCGGCGGGAGCGGGTCTGGTTCCTCTCGGGGAGCCTTTCCCTTCTCTGCCGTCGAGAACCGGTGGATCGGAGCCATCGCAGCAAGACAGAGCAAGGACCGGGAAGAAGGAGAAGCAAGAAGGGATGGACTGGAAGGGCGGGCGCCGTTCCGTACTTATTTCCGGCGAAGGCCAACCGCCGACCTCCACGATCGTAGGTAATCATGACCCGCTTTGCATGCAGGGACTTGTCCAATCCGTGCAGTTGCCCAGGCGCCATGGGGAAGTGGAGACGCCCACGTCCAATCAACCGCCACGTGGCGCCCAAGGCCGCAGGCTGTTAGGGCCCGCGGCACTTCGCTCTTGCCCTTTCACCTCCCTGCACGGCCAAGTCCGGGCGCGCCTTGGGCCCGGGGGCTACTGTCGGTGTTCTGAGAATGGGGGTCGCCAGACTTGCCTGCCTGCGGCCTGCGGCATGGCTCAAAAGGGGGCCCAGCGCGGCCCATCTTCATCAACACAGACCCAAGACCCTCGCGAGGGGCCAAGCCTCGCGGGGCAGACGACTCGGAGCTTCCTCAGGCACGGCCTCATCAAGCTGGCTCACAAGGAGGCGGAGAGATCAAGGCGGGGTACCTCACGAGGTGCCCGTGACACAAGCCATGACGACCAAAGGCGCCAGGCGGGCGCCAGCCGCACAGTGTCCTCCTTTCCTCTTGGGTGCAAAGGGAGCAAGCGCAGGCGAGAGAATCAAGCAAAGGCACCCGTTTCATTGCAACGAGACCAAGACCAGTCCAACGACAGGGAGGAAGTCATTGTGGAGCCCAAGCCAGCGTCACCACCAGAGCCTTTGGCAGGCGAGGACCAACTTTAGTCAGGATAAGTGTACCAGATGTTCCCCTTCAAAATGGCCAATTGTTGGCGCCCTTCCCGCTCAATATTTGGGAAGAGGCCCAGGGCCTTTGCCTATAAATAGGACTAGCCACCCCAGGGTAGGGGGGGATCTAGAATCGGCCAACCCAGAAACAAGTTGAGATCGAAATCGGAATCAAGAAGAGAGAATCGAGAAGAGAGAGAGAGAAGGGTGACTGAACTCCTCCTAGCAGTTCATCCCCTCAGCCAAGAACAGACCCTCGCGAGGCTGTTCTTCCTTGTATTGCTCATCATCATCAGCCCAAGAGGCAATCCACCACACCACACACTAGAGTAGGGTATTACACCACAACGGTGGCCCGAACCAGTATAAACCCTGTGTCTCTTGTGCTGTTCTTTCCATAGCTTAGATCTTAGCGAGGCGGAGGGGTGCAGGTAGGTAGAAGGCGAAATCTCCGCGCGCACCCCAGTGTTTGAACCTCAAGGGTCTGCCGGAACCTGAAATCCGACAGGCAGGCCGTGTTGAGGTTGGTGAAGTCGACACACATGCGCTCCTTTCCTCTCTTTTTTGGCACAACGACCGGGTTAGCCAGCTAACCAGGGTAGTGGACCTCGCGGATAACTCCTGCCGCCTCTAGCTTCCGGGTCTCTTGAACGATGAAAGCCTGTTTCTTAGTGGACTGCCGCCTCACCTTCTGCTTCAAAGAGGCGCACATTAGGGCACACGTTGAGGTGATGCTCAATCACTTTCCTTGGGACCCCTGCTAACTGATTAGGTTCCCACGCGAACACCTTCTTGTTCGCATGCAGGAACCTCACCAGGGCCTTCTCCTGTTCAGGCTTGAGGTTGGCCCCTATGGTGAAGGTGGCATCAGTGGACCCGTCCTCGTCGACTGGTACCTGCTTTCTTTCCGCCTTGTCTTGGGTGAATAGCTGCTTCTTTTTAGCCAGGGCAGCCCCCTTGGGCTCAAGGGCGTCGGTGCTAGTGGGCTGCGCCACCGCGGCCGCCCTGAAAACAAGCTGGAGCACCTGTAGTGCATCCCTTGTGTCTCCTGACACAGTGAGGACGCCGCTGCTCCAAGGCATCTTCATGAGGTTGTACGTCGGGTGAGTTGCTGCCATGAACCGAGCCAAGGCCGGATAACCGAGGATGGCGTTGTAGGGGAGGCCAATGGGGGCAATGTCAAAGTCGATCAGCCCCTGCGAAAGTTGTCGTAGGTGCCAAAGGTCACTGGGAGGCGGATCTGTCCCAAGGAGGCGGTGGAACCGGCTCCGACGCCCGAGAAAGGCCTGCTGGGTTGGAGCTGAAGGAAATATGCCCTAGAGGCAATAATAAAGTTATTATTTATTTCCTTATAATCATGATAAATGTTTATTATTCATGCTAGAATTGTATTAACCGGAAACATAATACATGTGTGAATACATAGACTAACAAAGTGTCACTAGTATGCCTCTACTTGACTAGCTCGTTAACCAAAGATGGTTATGTTTCCTGACCATGAACAATGAGTTGTTATTTGATTAACGAGGTCACATCATTAGTTGAATGATCTGATTGACATGACCCATTCCATTAGCTTAGCACCCGATCGTTTAGTATGCTGCTATTGCTTTCTTCATGACTTATACATGTTCCTATGACTATGAGATTATGCAACTCCCGTTTGCCGGAGGAACACTTTAGGTGCTACCAAACGTCACAACATAACTGGGTGATTATAAAGGAGCATTATAGGTGTCTCCAAAGGTAGATGTTGGGTTGGCGTATTTCGAGATTAGGATTTGTCACTCCGATTGTCGGAGAGGTATCTCTGGGCCCTCTCGGTAATGCACATCACATAAGCCTTGCAAGCACTGCAACTAATATGTTAGTTGTGAGATGATGTATTATGGAACGAGTAAAGAGACTTGCCGGTAACGAGATTGAACTAGGTATTGGATACCGACGATCAAATCTCGGGCAAGTAACATACTGATGACAAAGGGAACAACGTATGTTGTTATGCGGTCTGACCGATAAAGATCTTCGTAGAATATGTAGGAGCCAATATGGGCATCCAGGTCCCGCTATTGGTTATTGACCGGAGACATGTCTCGGTCATGACTACATTGTTCTCGAACCCGTAGGGTCCGCACGCTTAAGGTTACGATGACAGTTATATTATGAGTTTATGCATTTTGATGTACCGAAGGTTGTTCGGAGTCCCGGATGTGATCAAGGACATGACGAGGAGTCTCGAAATGGTCGAGACGTAAAGATTGATATATTGGAAGCCTATGTTTGGACATCGGAAGTGTTCCGGGTGAAATCGGGATTTTACCGGAGTACCGGGAGGGTTACCGGAACCCCCCGGGAGCTATATGGGCCATAGAGGGCCTTAGTGGAAAAGAGAAGGGGCTGCCCTAGATGGGCTGCGCGCCTCCCCCTTCCCCTAGTCTTATTAGGACTAGGAGAGGTGGCCGGCCCCCTCCTCCCTCTTTCCCCCTTTAGGGAATCCTAGTTGGAATAGGATTGGGGGGGGGAGTCCTACTCCCGGAAGGAGTAGGACTCCTCCTGCGCCCTCCTCCTTGGCCGGCCAGCCCTCCCCCTTGGCTCCTTTATATACGGAGGCAGGGGACACCTCTAGACACACAAGTTGATCCACGTGATCTATTCCTTAGCCGTGTGCGGTGCCCCCTGCCACCATATTCCTCGATAATACTGTAGCGGAGTTTAGGCGAAGCCCTGCTGCTGTAGTACATCAAGATCGTCACCACGCCGTCGTGCTGACGGAACTCTTCCCCGACACTTTGCTGGATCGGAGTCCGGGGATCGTCATCGAGCTGAACGTGTGCTCGAACTCGGAGGTGCCATAGTTTCGGTGCTTGATCGGTTGGATCGTGAAGACGTACAACTACTTCCTCTACATCGTGTCATCACTTCCGCAGTCGGTCTGCGTTGGGTACATAGACAACACTCTCCCCCTCGTTGCTATGCATCACATGATCTTGCGTGTGCGTAGGAATGTTTTTGAAATTACTACATTCCCCAACAGTGGCATCCGAGCCTAGGTTATTTATGTTGATGTTATATGCACGAGTAGAACACAAGTGAGTTGTGGACGATACAAGTCATACTGCCTACCAGCATGTCATACTTTGGTTCGGCGGTATTGTTGGACGAGACGACCCGGACCAACATTACGCGTACGCTTACGCGAGACCGGTTCCCTCGACGTGCTTTGCACATAGATGGCTTGCGGGCGACTGTCTCTCCAACTTTAGTCGAACCAAGTATGGCTACGCCCGGTCCTTGCGAAGGTTAAAACGGAGTCTATTTGACAAACTATCGTTGTGGTTTTGATGCGTAGGTGAGATTGGTTCTTACTTAAGCCCGTAGCAGCCACGTAAAACTTGCAACAACAAAGTAGAGGACGTCTAACTTGTTTTTGTAGGGCATGTTGTGATGTGATATGGTCAAGGCATGATGCTGAATTTTATTGTATGAGATGATCATGTTTTGTAACCGAGTTATCGGCAACTGGCAGGAGCCATATGGTTGTCGCTTTATTGTATGCAATGCAATCGCGATGTAATGCTTTACTTTATTACTAAACGGTAGTGATAGTCGTGGAAGCATAAGATTGGCGAGACGACAACGATGCTACGATGGAGATCAAGGTGTCGCGCCGGTGACGATGGTGATCATGAAGGTGCTTCGGAGATGAAGATCACAAGCACAAGATGATGATGGCCATATCATATCACTTATATTGATTGCATGTGATGTTTATCCTGTTTTATACATCTTATCTTGCTTTGATTGACGGTAGCATTATAAGATGATCTCTCACTAAATTATCAAGAAGTGTTCTCCCTGAGTATGCAGCATTGCCAAAGTTCGTCGTGCCCAGACACCACGTGATGATCGGGTGTGATAAGCTCTACGTCCATCTACAACGGGTGCAAGCCAGTTTTGCACAGGCAGAATACTCAGGTTAAACTTGACGAGCCTAGCATATGCAGATATGGCCTCGGAACACGGAGACCGAAAGGTCGAGCGTGAATCATATAGTAGATATGATCAACATAATGATGTTCACCGATGAAACTACTCCATCTCACGTGATGATCGGACATGGTTTAGTTGATTTGGATCACGTGATCACTTAGAGGATTAGAGGGATGTCTATCTAAGTGGGAGTTCTTAAGTAATATGATTAATTGAACTTAAATTTATCATGAACTTTGTCCCTGATAGTATCTTGCTTGTTTATGTTGATTGTAGATAGATGGCTCGTGCTGTTGTTCCGTTGAATTTTAATGCGTTCCTTGAGAAAGCAAAGTTGAAAGATGATGGTAGCAATTATACGGACTGGGTCCGTAACTTGAGGATTATCCTCATTGCTGCTCAGAAGAATTACATCCTGGAAGCACCGCTGGGTGCCAGGCCTGCTGCTGGAGCAACACTAGATGTTATGAACGTCTGGCAGAGCAAAGCTGATGACTACTCGATAGTTCAGTGTGCCATGCTTTACGGCTTAGAATCGGGACTTCAACGACGTTTTGAACGTCATGGAGCATATGAGATGTTCCAGGAGTTGAAGTTAATATTTCAAGCAAATGCCCGGATTGAGAGATATGAAGTCTCCAATAAGTTCTATAGCTGCAAGATGGAGGAGAACAGGTCTGTCAGTGAGCATATACTCAAAATGTCTGGGTATAATAATCACTTGATTCAATTGGGAGTTAATCTTCCGGACGATTGCGTCATTGACAGAATTCTCCAATCACTGCCACCAAGCTACAAGAGCTTCGTGATGAACTATAATATGCAAGGGATGAACAAGACTATTCCCGAGCTTTTCGCAATGCTGAAAGCTGCGGAGGTAAAAATCAAGAAGGAGCATCAAGTGTTGATGGTTAACAAGACCACTAGTTTCAAGAAAAAGGGCAAAGGGAAGAAGAAAGGGAACTTCAAGAAGAACGGCAAGCAAGTTGCTGCTCAGGAGAAGAAACCCAAGTCTGGACCTAAGCCTGAAACTGAGTGCTTCTACTGCAAGCAGACTGGTCACTGGAAGCGGAACTGCCCCAAGTATTTGGCGGATAAGAAGGATGGCAAGGTGAACAAAGGTATATGTGATATACATGTTATTGATGTGTACCTTACTAGAGCTCGCAGTAGCACCTGGGTATTTGATACTGGTTCTGTTGCTAATATTTGCAACTCGAAACAGGGACTACGGAATAAGCGGGCACTGGCAAAGGATGAGGTGACGATGCGCATGGGAAACGGTTCCGAAGTCGATGTGATCGCGGTCAGCACGCTACCTCTACATCTACCTTCGGGATTAATATTAGACCTAAGTAATTGTTATTTGGTGCCAGCATTGAGCATGAACATTATATCTGGATCTTGTTTAATGCAAGACGGTTATTCATTTAAATCAGAGAATAATGGTTGTTCTATTTATATGAGTAATATCTTTTATGGTCATGCACCCTTGAAAAGTGGTCTATTCTTATTGAATCTGGATAGTAGTAATACACATATTCATAATGTTGAAGCCAAAAGATGCAGAGTTGATAATGAAAGTGCAACTTATTTGTGGCACTGCCGTTTAGGTCATATCGGTGTAAAGTGCATGAAGAAACTCCATACTGATGGACTTTTGGAACCACTTGATTATGAATCACTTGGTACTTGCGAACCGTGCCTCATGGGCAAGATGACTAAAACACCGTTCTCCGGTACTATGGAGAGAGCAACAGATTTGTTGGAAATCATACATACCGATGTGTGTGGTCCAATGAATATTGAGGCTCGTGGCGGATATCGTTATTTTCTCACCTTCACAGATGATTTAAGCAGATATGGGTATATCTACTTAATGAAACATAAGTCTGAAACATTTGAAAAGTTCAAAGAATTTCAGAGTGAAGTTGAAAATCATCATAACAAGAAAATAAAGTTTCTACGATCTGATCGTGGAGGAGAATATTTGAGTTACGAGTTTGGTGTACATTTGAAAAATTGTGGAATAGTTTCGCAACTCACGCCACCTGGAACACCACAGCGTAATGGTGTGTCCGAACGTCGTAATCGTACTTTACTAGATATGGTGCGATCTATGATGTCTCTTACTGATTTACCACTATCGTTTTGGGGTTATGCTCTAGAGACGGCCGCATTCACGTTAAATAGGGCACCATCAAAATCCGTTGAGACGACGCCCTATGAACTGTGGTTTGGCAAGAAACCAAAGTTGTCGTTTCTTAAAGTTTGGGGCTGTGATGCTTATGTGAAAAAGCTTCAACCTGATAAGCTCGAACCCAAATTGGAGAAATGTGTCTTCATAGGATACCCAAAGAAAACTGTTGGGTACACCTTCTATCACAGATCCGAAGGCAAGACATTCCTTGCCAAGAATGGATCCTTTCTAGAGAAGGAGTTTCTCTCGAAAGAAGTGAGTGGGAGGAAAGTAGAACTTGATGAGGTAACTGTACCTGCTCCCTTATTGGAAAGTAGTACATCACAGAAAACTGTTTCAGTGACACCTACACCAGTTAGTGAGGAAGCCAATGATAATGATCATGAAATTTCAAATCAAGATACTACTGAACCTCGTAGATCAACCAGAGTAAGATCCGCACCAGAGTGGTACGGTAATCCTGTTCTGGAAGTCATGCTACTAGATCATGATGAACCTACAAACTATGAAGAAGCGATGGTGAGCCCAGATTCCGCAAAGTGGCTTGAAGCCATGAAATCTGAGATGGGATCCATGTATGAGAACAAAGTATGGACTTTGGTTGACTTGCCCGATGATCGGCAAGCAATTGAGAATAAATGGATCTTTAAGAAGAAGACTGACGCTGATGGTAATGTTACTGTCTACAAAGCTCGACTTGTCGCAAAAGGTTTTCGGCAAGTTCAAGGGATTGACTACGATGAGACCTTCTCACCCGTAGCGATGCTTAAGTCCGTCCGAATCATGTTAGCGATTGCCGCATTTTATGATTATGAAATTTGGCAGATGGATGTCAAAACTGCATTCCTGAATGGATTTCTGGAAGAAGAGTTGTATAAGATGCAACCGGAAGGTTTTGTCGATCCAAAGGGAGCTAACAAAGTGTGCAAGCTCCAGCGATCCATTTATGGACTGGTGCAAGCCTCTCGGAGTTGGAATAAACGTTTTGATAGTGTGATCAAAGCATTTGGTTTTATACAGACTTTCGGAGAAGCCTGTATGTACAAGAAAGTGAGTGGGAGCTCTGTAGCATTTCTGATATTATATGTGGATGACATATTGCTGATTGGAAATGATATAGAATTTCTGGATAGCATAAAGGGATACTTGAATAAAAGTTTTTCAATGAAAGACCTCGGTGAAGCTGCTTACATATTAGGCATTAAGATCTATAGAGATAGATCAAGACACTTAATTGGACTTTCACAAAGAACATACCTTGACAAGATTTTGAAGAAGTTCAAAATGGATCAAGCAAAGAAAGGATTCTTGCCTGTGTTACAAGGTGTGAAGTTGAGTAAGACTCAATGCCCGACCACTGCAGAAGGTAGAGAGAACATGAAAGATGTTCCCTATGCATCAGCCATAGGATCTATCATGTATGCAATGCTGTGTACCAGACCTGATGTGTGCCTTGCTATAAGTTTAGCAGGGAGGTACCAAAGTAATCCAGGAGTGGATCACTGGACAGCGGTCAAGAACATCCTGAAATACCTAAAAAGGACTAAGGATATGTTTCTCGTATATGGAGGTGACAAAGAGCTCACCGTAAAAGGTTACGTTGATGCAAGCTTTGACACTGATCCGGACGATTCTAAATCGCAAACCGGATACGTGTTTACATTAAACGGTGGAGCTGTCAGTTGGTGCAGTTCTAAACAAAGCGTCGTAGCGGGATCTACATGTGAAGTGGAGTACATAGCTGCTTCGGAAGCAGCGAATGAAGGAGTCTGGATGAAGGAGTTCATATCCGATCTAGGTGTTATACCTAATGCATCGGGTCCAATGAAAATCTTTTGTGACAATACTGGTGCAATTGCCTTGGCAAAGGAATCCAGATTTCACAAAAGGACCAAACACATCAAGAGACGCTTCAACTCCATCCGGGATCTAGTCCAGGTGGGAGACATAGAGATTTGCAAGATACATACGGATCTGAATGTTGCAGACCCGTTGACTAAGCCTCTTCCACGAGGAAAACATGATCAGCACCAAGGCTCCATGGGTGTTAGAATCATTACAGTGTAATCTAGTTATTGACTCTAGTGCAAGTGGGAGACTGAAGGAAATATGCCCTAGAGGCAATAATAAAGTTATTATTTATTTCCTTATAATCATGATAAATGTTTATTATTCATGCTAGAATTGTATTAACCGGAAACATAATACATGTGTGAATACATAGACAAACAAAGTGTCACTAGTATGCCTCTACTTGACTAGCTCGTTAATCAAAGATGGTTATGTTTCTTGACCATGAACAATGAGTTGTTATTTGATTAATGAGGTCACATCATTAGTTGAATGATCTAATTGACATGACCCATTCCATTAGCTTAGCACTCGATCGTTTAGTATGTTGCTATTGCTTTCTTCATGACTTATACATGTTCCTATGACTATGAGATTATGCAACTCCCGTTTGCCGGAGGAACACTTTGGGTGCTACTAAACGTCACAACGTAACTGGGTGATTATAAAGAAGCATTACAGGTGTCTCCAAAGGTAGATGTTGGGTTGGCGTATTTTGAGATTAGGATTTGTCACTCCGATTGTCGGAGAGGTATCTCTGGGCCCTCTCGGTAATGCACATCACATAAGCCTTGCAAGCACTGCAACTAATATGTTAGTTGTGAGATGATGTATTACGGAACGAGTAAAGAGACTTGCCGGTAACGAGATTGAACTAGGTATTGGATACCGACGATCAAATCTCGGGCAAGTAACATACCGATGACAAAGGGAACAACGTATGTTGTTATGCGGTCTGACCGATAAAGATCTTCGTAGAATATGTAGGAGCCAATATGGGCATCCAGGTCCTGCTATTGGTTATTGACTGGATACATGTCTCGGTCATGACTACATTGTTCTCGAACCCATAGGGTCCGCACGCTTAAGGTTACGATGACAGTTATATTATGAGTTTATGCATTTTGATGTACCGAAGGTTGTTCGGAGTCCCGGATGTGATCAAGGACATGACGAGGAGTCTCGAAATGGTCGAGACGTAAAGATTGATATATTGGAAGCCTATGTTTGGACATCGGAAGTGTTCCGGGTGAAATCGGGATTTTACCGGAGTACCGGGAGGGTTACCGGAACCCCCCGGGAGCTATATGGGCCATAGAGGGCCTTAGTGGAAAAGAGAAGGGGCTGCCCTAGATGGGCTGTGCGCCTCCCCCTTCCCCTAGTCCTATTAGTACTAGGAGAGGTGGCCGGCCCCCTCCTCCCTCTTTCCCCCTTTGGGGAATCCTAGTTGGAATAGGATTGGGGGGGGGGGGAGTCCTACTCCCGGAAGGAGTAGGACTCCTCCTGCGCCCTCCTCCTTGGCCGACCAGCCCTCCCCCTTGGCTCCTTTATATACGAAGGCAGGGGACACCTCTAGACACACAAGTTGATCCACGTGATCTATTCCTTAGCCGTGTGCGGTGCCCCCTGCCACCATATTCCTCGATAATACTGTAGCGGAGTTTAGGCGAAGCCCTGCTGCTGTAGTACATCAAGATCGTCACCACGCCGTCATGCTGACGGAACTCTTCCCCGACACTTTGCTGGATCGGAGTCCGGGGATCGTCATCGAGCTGAACGTGTGCTCGAACTCGGAGGTGCCGTAGTTTCGGTGCTTGATCGGTTGGATCGTGAAGACGTACGACTACTTCCTCTACGTCGTGTCATCGCTTCCGCAGTCGGTCTGCGTTGGGTACATAGACAACACTCTCCCCCTCGTTGCTATGCATCACATGATCTTGCGTGTGCGTAGGAATTTTTTTGAAATTACTACGTTCCCCAACAGGAGCCGCTCCAGCAGCACATGGAGGAGGCTGAAGGCCTCCACCGAGAGCACGTTGAGGCCGGCACCACCGTCGATGAGGGTCCTGGTGACGGCCACTTGGCAGATGGTGGGGGTGCACAACATCAGGAGCGCGCCCGAACCGATGGGGTTGAAGGGGTGATCCTCCGAGTCGAAGGTTAGATCGGCCTCGGGCGCCACCCAGCCTGGTGGGGCTTCTTGGCGCTTGGAGGCGGTGCTGAGCGGCGGGTGAACGGCTTGACATGATGGCTCGAGGGTGGTGCCTGGGAGACACCTAGGAGAGCTGCAACGATGGGCGGTGCTGGTGCGGGAAAACGGGCGAGGAAGAGGTCGCGCAGCTCCTCCCAGGAGGTGACAGAAGCTGTCGGTAGGTGGAGGAGCCACACACGTGGGACGCCAGTGAGGGCCATGGGTAACCAGTTGGCCATCACCCAGTCGTCGCCTCCGGCTCTAAGGACGGCCTCCTCGACGCCAGTGGCAAAATCATCGGGTCTGTCACGCCGTTGTAGCGCAGCGGCATCTCGGGCTTGAACTTGCGCGGCCACTGCACCTGTCGCAAGGTGGGGGCCAAGGCCTGGAGCCCCCTGGCCCTAGTGCCGGCATCCGTTGCTGGAGCAGGCGGCACGTTGTCCGCCATGAGGGTGGAATGTGATGTTGGGGGAGAGCGGGTCGTCAGGAGGGAGAACTCGGGCGCACCCCTACCTCGCGCGCCAAATGTTGTATTTCGGGTTCCGACAGACCCTTGAGGTTCGGACACTGGGGTGCGCGCGGAGATCTCTCCCCTACCGATCTACGTCCAATCTCCTCGCGTGATCTAAGCTGGAAACCACGAACAACACAAGGGACACGAGGTTTATACTGGTTCGGGCCACCGTTGTGGTGTAATACCCTAATCTAGTGTGTGGTGTGGTGGAAAGCCTCAGGGGCTAATGATGAACAGTACAAGGGAAGAACAGCCTCGCGAGAGGTGTTCTTGAGCTGGTGCGATGAACTGCTTGGGTGAGTTCAGTCGCCTCTCTCTCTCTGCTAGGGCTCTATCAGATCTATAGATGTCTCTCTCCCTCTCTCCTCTCATCTCCTCTCATCCCTGTGGTGGCTAGCTCTATTTATAGAGGCCCTGGGCCTCTCACCAAATAATGAGCGGGAAGGGCGCCAACAATTGACCATTTTGGGGGGAACATCTAGTACAAGTTATCCTGACCAAAGGTGGTCTTCGGCTGCCAAAAGCACTGGTGATGACGCCGTCTTGGGCTCCACGGTGACCTCCGTCCTGCCGCTCTGCTGGTCTTGGTCTTGTTGCACCGGAATGGTAACCTTTGCTAGATGCCTTGGCATGTGCTTGCCCCCTTTGCACCAAAGGGGAAACAATGGCACTGCACAGGCCGGCGCCCGCCTGGTCTCGATCGTCATGGCTTGCGTCACGGGCTCCTCGCGAGGTGCCCCTGCCTTGGTCTCTTCGCCTCCTCGCGAGCCTGCCTGATGAGGCTGCCTCTGAGCAAGCTTTCTATCGTCCGTCCCGCGAGGCTTGGCCCCTCGCGAGGGCCTTGAGCTTGAGCTGATGAAGAGGGGCCGCGCTGGGCCCCCACTTGAGCCACGCCGTAGGCAGGAAAGTCTGGGGACCCCCGTTCCCAGAACACCGACAAACACGGAAGTAGTCTTTAGAATGCATTTAATACGTGATCAAACTCATCTTGCCTGCTCATCGGAGGAAATCCGAGTGCCCCTCAACATCGGCATCTCAAGGGGCGTCAACTTGCAACTACGGCCACACCGCGGTGAAGAGACCCCCAAGGAAACATCCTCGTGTGTTCCACGGAACATCAAGATGCATTTGTATGAGTAGTTTATCTTGTGAGAGAAAAGGATGAACAAGGGAAGGCCTCTAGAGATAGAGATGGACACTACTACTACCAATGTGCTGGCCCGTGCGTTGTAATGGATCCAAAGTGGTAGAATAATACTTGTTCATGTGCTTGAAATATAAACACTCTAGTTTTGATATACATGTGTCAGTAGACATGACAACTTGTCCATGGAAGTTGAACCATGGCGACCATCACGTTTCTTGTTTCTACCACTGCCACACCCACACGCGATTCCCACGATGCCGCTCCAACCCACGGCACGACGTCCCCCGACGTGGACATGGATCCTCTGACGTGGCTATCACTGCCTTGCCCTGCCTTTCCTTCACTGACAGGTGGGACCCACGCTTATAGGTCCCACATGTCAGAGATAGAATTGTAGGATTGTTCGCGTCAGGGGATCCTCACCCCCCTGATGTGCCCCTCATCCCTCTCGGCCCCACCGCTCCTCTGCCTTTGTGTGCATGACATGTGGGCCAGCTGAATTGCGGCGACCATCAACTTTCTACCACAGACACACCCGACAGGACGCGGTTTGCCTGCTCCACTACTGTGCTCCGATCCATACTCCCGCACCATCGAATTTTCATCCAGCGGCTCTAACACATTTCGTCCCGGGCATCAATCCTCAACTGGAGTACTTATGTACTCCCTCCGATCCTTTTTACTCTGCACATTGGATTTGCCGAAAGTCAAATTTTGCTAAGTTTGACCAAATTTATATTAGAAATTATTAGCATCTATAATATCTAATAAATATAATATGAAAATATATTCCAAGATGAATCTAATGATATTGGTGTTGTTATATGAATGTCTATAATTTTTTATATAAACTTGGTCAAAGTTGGATGAGATTGACTTCGGACAAACCTAATATGCAGAGTAAAAAGGACCGGAGGGAGTACTACAGGTAGTACCCGCCGGTGTGGCCATCTACGCCTCGTAACGCCCCGACGCCCAGCTGTGGCACCCTCGCCACGGCCACGCCACCACCGGCCGGTTCATCTCAAACGAGTGAGTCGCGAACCACGCCACCACCATGAGAATGACATGTGGGCCAGCCGCATTTAAGGTCCGCATGTCATTGACTCATAGGCCGGGCACTAAGCCACTGAAGTTCGGTCCCGTGGGCCCCGAGAGGGAAATGTAACTCCTGCGGCAGGCCTTGTGGTGCTCCCGCAGTACGAGCTTGTGCCAAAACTGGAATTTGTTTCTTACTACTACCAACTAGTACTAGTAAGGTACACGTGCATTGCACGCATGAGATTCTGGTGGTTTGTGCATTATGCTTCTACATGTGGAGCTTTCTGGATTCTAACATGTGGCAAAATCTGGTGGAATGTAAGGTTAGGCAAGTTTGATTAACTTAGGTGAGTGTTTGGTTCAAGCCACACCTTAGGCAAGCCACACTAAGGCCCCACATGACATACACACAAAAAATGTGGCAAGATTCCCTTAGGCTTGCCAACTTGTTTCTCTCATTTTGAAGAACTAATAACTTTGCCTAAGCTTAGTTGTGGCAAAGTTAGTCATGAATTAAGTTCAACCATGGAGTCTTCTAGATTATACATGTGGCAGAATCTGGTGGATGATATCCAACGGCCAGTAGTGCTCGGATTTGCCATCTTTGTACCGTCGGATTGGCTTCATCCAATGACCAACTTTCAAAGTTTTTCACACACTATATAGGGGGTATAGATATAGATGTGCCGGTCCGTTGCAATGGATCCAAAGTATATATATCTATTTAGTGGAGTGCACTCTAAACACATTATCTATTTATTTTTCTCTAACCTTCCGTAGCCATGCAACCAAGCCACATAAGCTTCATGGGTGCCCCCACATCATATTATTCATACTACGTTGATTGAAAAAAAGATAAATCACCCAAAACAAGATCTTCCCGTTTTTTGTTCCTACGATGTTGTGTCGTGCACGTACCTACTAGTTGTATAGTGGTAGTACTAGTAATATAGTATTAGGAGTACAAACTTGGTACTAGTAGGAGTAGTACTAGTACGGAATGCTCCTACTCTATCAACGAGCCCCGTCTGACACCAAATTTCTTGGCTTCCGTGCTACAGCTAGATCTTCCCCTCGTTTCTGTTTTCCAACCCGGCGGCGGGCGGGGTGTCGGTTTGCTCAACGGCGGTCCCACATGAAAGTGAAAATGCTAGGCAACACGCCTTCCCTAAGCTATGTGTCGTGCCGGACGGGCCGTGTTGTACTCCCGATTCCCGGGCGTGTGGGGGTGCGACGCGAACGCGGCAGGCCTTTTCCTTTTACCAGCAATGTGCCTGTGCGTTGCGACGGATCCAAAGTAGTAGAATAGTAGTATTTGTTCACAAACTTGAAAGAAATCACTATTGTTTTGATATACTCCTAATATATTACTCCCTCCGTACCTAAATATTTGTCTTTTTTGAGATTTCAAATGGACTATCACATACGGATTATATAGACATATTCTAGTGTTTCTAGCAAGATGCCCGCGCGTTGCATGAAGTTGATGGAAAAGGTAAGCACAACTTATAAATTGACGGATGGAGTACTAGTTACAGTAATGCATATAATTAAGCAAAGGGATCGCACATGTCGGTATTGACTGGAACGAGAATGCAACAACACAATAAGAATTAAGGCCACGATGATGCGATTGCAGTGGTGGTTACAGAAGGCAAGAAGAAAGATGGATCCATGAACGTACGACCTCCTACTCCTCAACTTAGTGCGCCGGGCCACCGAACGGTGGCTAAGGAGCGGTGGCTTTTGTGGCGAGGTCGAGCTGCTTCTCAACAAAGGCATCCAAGACTTCCAGCCGGTTGAGGAAGGCCAACGTCGTAGCGTCCTCACTGGCCTTGTAGATTCCTATGTACACGATTTCCTCATACATGTGGATGTGTAGGTCGACGAATTCTTGCAGGGCAAGGCGCCTCGCGGCGAGCGCGACCTTCCAGGTGGACATTCTTCGTGGCGTCGATGGGCAGTCGCAGGGCCACCAGTGCTTGAAAGAGGTTCCGGCCATGGAGGCCGATTAGGGTGGCAGGCAATGAGGAGCCCTGGCGCGCGGGGTAGAGTACGACAATGTTGTCCGCGAGCTTCTTGAGGATGGTGAACTTGTTGCTGGTGGCAACGATCATCTGGTCCAACTAAAAGTCATAGTTGGGGTCGAAGGCGGCCATCCACCAGCCGATCTCCAACACCGTCTGGAGACGATCCTCGGTGCCATGCCGTAGGCCGGCGTCATGGACCATCTGGCGCAGCCGCTGGCCGCTCACGCACATCGCCGCCATGGGTCTGGAGTGAGCTCTTTTGCACTTAGTGTAGGTGCTTAGGCAAATGCTTAGGTGTGTATGATGTCGTAGATGCATTGGAATGAGGGGCACCTTTATATGAGGGCAATGAGGGCAAACTGCGTTGCATTCACATCGTGTAGCCTCTTTTCCCGGACCTCCTCCCATTACTTCCCTCATGCATTAATTGAAGGAGGATGCATTAGCCGTTCAACATATCGAGAACCGCTACTCCCTCCCTCGTCTACATTAAAGCCGTATCGGGAACTGCGCCGCCCGCTATCAAATCGAATACTCCCTTCGTCTAGGTGAGTATTAAGTCATCTTACGAAAACCAAATAGTAAACACATAGGCGTGGTGCATTAACTCTCACGTTGTTTCTTATTTTTTGACATAAATAGAGGAATCAACCAAGAAGAGATGTGGGGCTTGTATGCTTTTAATGACTTGAGACTATCAAACATGACATGAAGTGGTCAGTTCGTTGCACAAGAACAAATACAACCCACGTCAGCACACACGCATCTTATATAGCATCACATCCAATGGCTATAAAAGATGAATGAGACCAAATTATATCTCATCTAGATGAGTTCTAGCAAAACTGTATTAATAATACTTAGTACTCCTGCGCCATGTATCATATATTAGTATCATGTAGTACTTTATTTATTTATGAGGTATCCAGATGGCACTGCACCGCCAAGAAAAGAGGGTAACATCAAAATTATGGACTACTTTTTTGAGTATGTTGGTAAGGTCCGGTCATAGTCACTTGTTGAAATCTCTAAAAAGACAAATACTCCCTCCGTCCGGAAATACTTGTCATCAAAATGGATAAAAGGAAATGTATCTAGACGTATTTTAGTTTTAGATACATCTCTTTTTATCCATTTTGATGACAAGTATTTTCGGACGGAGGGAGTAGAAAACAGAGTTGGTGATGATGGTGTGCGTGCCATCCTGCAATATAGGCCGTCGGATTTATATCTAACGGATAGGAAAGAAACTATGGCAATTTTGCAAAAATATACCCACACGTCTCTCCACGTTCGCAAATAAGGCCTCCCTCGTTCAACCTTTTCTCTCACAAGATAAACTACTCATACAAATGCATCTTGATGTTCCGTGCAACGCACGGGCAGCTAGCTAATTTCTTTTAAAATAGTTGCTGCGATAATTGGGTTGAAGTGATATATTTTATGTCTGCCCCGAATGATTTCAGATTCACTAGTAGTAACAAAGAAAAGTTTGCCTTGTTAATTAACAGAAAACGGGGTGAAAACTATCACATGAGGCCGGTAAAAACAAGGCACACTGGGTTCAGCGTCATCGTCACTACAGCTGTGCGCGCGAGAAGTCTACATATCGAGGGGGCTACCGAGCGAGGCACCGAGACACAATGTTTGAGAGAGAAACCAATTGACAGATTATGATCAGATCGAGTTGTCACCCTTCTGCTGTCATTGTTGGGGGGAGGGAGAGAAAGACGTATCGAGAGTGTGCGCGGTAGGCACAGAGGCACAACTAGCGGTGTGTGTGTGTGTGTGTTTGAAAGAGGAGTAGATAGATTATTATCAAGATCGATGTGCCACCCTACTCCTTCGGTGCCGGGTAGTGTGTGTGTGTATGTTTGAGAGAGAAGCCAGTCGATAGATTAGTATCAAGATCGAGGTGTCACCCTACTCCTTCGGTGTTGGGAAGTGTGGGTGTGTGGGGGGGGGGGCAGTGACACTCACATATCTCTACTCTTATAAAAAACAGAGTTGGTGATGATGGTGTTCCTGCCATCCTGCAATATAGGCCATCCAATTTATATCCGACGGACAGGAAGGAAACTATGGCAATTTTGCAAAAAGATACCCACACCCCTCTCCGCATTTGCAAATAAGGCATTCCCTCGTTCATCCTTTTCTCCCACAAGATAAACTTCTCATACAAATGCATCTTGATGTTCCGTGCAACGCATGGGCATCTTGCTAGTAGGGAGAAGGAGTTTGTGTGACACATATCTAGCTATATTAAGGGATAGGTAGATAGCATATGTGTGAGAGACATTATTATACTTTGAGACATTAGTGGCTGTGGGTGGGCGGAATTAAAGGGGTGGGCGTGTTAGACATAGAGAGCGTGTGTGTTTCTGTGTGAGAGACTTGTAGGACGGGGTAGAAAGACGAATTTAACCCTGACGGAGGGAGAGAAATACACGAAGTGCGCGTGTGTGATTCCGATGCCCACAGGGAAATGAGATATGTATGCGTGTGAGAGAGATTGCACAATTCATTCACGTATCACTATCTAGCGATCGTGGACGTGCATCGCTTGAACATAAGTCAATATCTACTTCGTATCGTGGCCAAAGGTACAATATCGATTCAACGCTATAAAGATTGGACACTCACATATCACATTTTTTTCTATTTAAATAAACCTTTTCAGTTGTGCATGCCAAAGTTACAGTGATGTTTCTTCAAACAACCAATGTAGCTATCATGTACATGCACCATTGTTACTCTTGCATTCAAATTCATTAGTCTTGGATGATTTAAGTTTCTATTTTGAAGTAATATATGTAATATTCATATATGAATTCAACGGGTACGCAATTTATGAAATGGAGGCTATGTAATCATATGAGGTAACACTTTTAAGTAGCTGACTACAATATCCATTTCTTTTTGTGCGCCTCTACACTAACACGTCAATGCATTATGTTTAAAGTAAATAACCAATGGCACTAAATTATCTATTTACACGAGAAATACATAGGCTGAGCGTTTGATCCCTTTTTTGTGAACGCGCCACTACACCCGTACGATTGGCCGCGCCCGTGTGAACGTCCAAGTTATCGGCGCATCATCCCGAGTTATTGTCTTTTTTCTGGGGTGGACTTCACACCAGTTATTAACTGCTGACGCGTGCCCCGTGTACACAGTCTAGCATGACCTTCCCGCTAGCACGGTCCAAAATTAGTTGAAACTGGATACGAACGATCCCGCGGGCGGCAAAATCTCCCGCCTCCTTCTAAAATTTCCGCCACCTTAGTCTTTAGCATGCGAAATCCCCCTTTTGTCCTTGGTGCACGGAGACCAACAGTTACAATACCGCCCTCATCTACATGATAGGTCGGGGCTGCTTTGGTAACTTCCGGTTCCCCCACTACACGGCACCCCCATTTCCTCTCCCCCTCCCGCAAAAACGACTAACTCCACAGCACCAGAGCATCTTACATCATGCCGTCCGTACTTCATCGCCCTTTCTCCCCTCCCCTCTCGAAACCCTAGACTGCTCATCCACCGGCGTACCATAGCCCATTCACAGCCAGCGGCGTCCACCTCGCCAGATCTGCTTCTCCGGCCGCATCTACCCCTCCCACCTCCCCTAGAAACAAGTAGACTGCTCATCCACCACTATACCACAGCCCATTCAGTGCCGGCCTTGTCCACGACGCCGGATCTGCTTCGTCGGTACTCTCATCAAGCATCGCGCATCTGCAGCGGCTCATTCATACTCCTCACCGGAGACGCTTCGTCCACACCCCCCAGAGCCGCCCCACCGACGCCCCCGTCGACGGCCACTGATCCTCTTTGCCGACACCTTCCTCAACCCTACCGGAGCTGCTTCACCGACACCTTCCTCAACCCTACCGGAGTCGCTTCACCGACACCATCGTCAACCCTACCGGAGTAGCTTCGCCTATACCATTCTCAACCCTACCGGGGCCGCTTTGCCAACTCACAAGTCCACGGCCTCAGATCTACTTCCTCGCACCCTTATCCAACCTACCGGAGCAGCTTCTGACGCCCCGTCCATGGTCGCAGATCCGCATCATCGACACCACCCTTAACCCAACCACCGGAGCAGCTTCTGATGCCCCATCCATGGCCGCAGATCCGCATCGTCGACACCATCCTTAACCCAACCACCGAAGTAGCTTCTGATGACCCGTCCACGGCCGCAGATCCGTGTCGTCAACACCATCCTTAACCCAACCACCGGAGCAGCTTCACCTATGCCCTCGTCCACGGCCACAGATCTGCTTCGCCCACACCATAGTCCACCCTACCGGAGCTGCTCCACAAACACCCTACTCGACGGTTCTAGATCTCCTTACCGGACCCTGACAGCCAGCGCAGCGTCATCACCCTCGATGTTTCTAACATGATTCCCACCTTCTGGAGAGATGCCAAGCACCCGCCACGGCCTAGGTACTTGTCACCTTTAAACCCGTCCAGCATCACCTGCCCGATGTACTTCAAATATACTAACCGGTCGCTGTTACCTGTTATGCAGCTGGCAAAAACTACAAGGACGATGTTTCTTCTGGATCTAACAACTTGGCCAACCAAGATCCTGGACTGAGGCATTGCTATGATCTTGTAAGCGCGTCTCTCTCTCTCTTGTATTGTTCTGTGCCTGCCAGCGTGCTTTGCTAGGATTTTCGACCAGTAATCCCTATGTGCAGACAATGATTTCTACTACTGGCTGCTAAATTAGATATGTAGATGTCATACATGATACTACCTCGTACCTCCGTTCCTAAATATAAGTCTTTCTAGAGATTCCACTATAGGCTACATACGGAGCAAAATGAGTGAATCTACACTCGAAAATGCATCTATATACATCTGTATGTGGTCCATACTGGAATCTCTACAAAGACATATATTTAGGAACAGGGGCAGTACATTACACAAAATCGTAGGTGGCATGTAGGAATTCCAGTGCACTACATTAGGCTCCCTTAGAGTGCCTGCTAGTCCAGCATACAGAGTCATGGCTAGTTTATGGTACGCACACAATCGTTAATTGGTGGTTTAAATATGCGCAAGGGATATGCAATGTAGTATCATGTAGAGATGTCTGAAATTAGCCGTGTCAACTTGCAGATAGGGTTACACAATGAAAAAGTACAAGATGTATGTGGCAATTTCATGGAACATCGCAAAAAAAGGAGAGGCAGCGGTGAGCCTATACAGTGTGCTATGGTACGTCACTCCTCCATTGCAATCATCGTGACATGTTATTTGTATGCCAGTTCTATTAGCCAAGTTTCTTAGGGACAGTTATTACGAGTTATCCTAAGAAAATAAGCACCTGTGAATATAAGCTCCATGTAATAAGCCAACCAGTTCTTTTCATTGCGTTTTCAGCTTATCTTTGGTATGATCAGTGGAAAGTCTAGATTGCATTATATTTTTTCATTTTGCTGCCCATATGGAAATTAATTTGACTTGCAAACATCACAAATTGAACCCAGTGCAGTAATTAATATGATAGGAAAACAGACCATCACTATTTGCTCAAAATGCAAATACAAAGATACCATCTACTTGGCACAATCTACTTTGGTCAATGTTTTCCATAGAGATCCCATTGCCTAATTTAAACGAAGAACGCATGACCCACATTTAAATGAAGAACAATTATTTAATCAAATTCGATGGTCCAAGTGGCTGGTTATTATCGTATAGCAGCACCACCTGAAAGCATCATATAGCAGCAGCAGCTCATAGCAACTCATCATACAGCAGCAGTAGTCTGCAATTCATCATATACCACCAGCAGCTCATAGCAATTCATCATATAGCAGCAGTAGGAGCAGCTCATAGCAATTCATCATATAGTAGCAGTAGGAGCAGATCATAGCAATTCATCATATAGCAGCAGCAGGAGCAGCTTGTAGCAACTCATCATATAGCTGCAGTAGCAGCTCATAGCAATTCATCATATAGCAGTAGCAGCAGCTCATAGCAACTCATCATATAGCAGTAGCAGCTCATAGCAATTCATCATATAGCAGCAGCAGGAGCAGCTCATAGCAATGCATCATATAGTAGCAGCAGAAGCAGCTCATAGCAATTCATCGTGTAGTGGATCAGAATGAAAATTTGGCAAAAAAATCAGAGGAGATCCTCACCTTGTTGGATGAGCTCATCCTTCAACAGCACCTCAAGGCCATGGCCTAGGAGGAGGGGAGGGGGAATAAGGTTCCTTCTGCCGCAGTGTGTCATCAGCCGTAGTTGTGCAGCGCCCATCGGAGTAGTGCGTTGGACGAACCACAATGGAGCAGCTGCTGGAGACCATGAGAATGAGGGGCGGAGCCAAAGGGAGGAGCAGCCAGGGAGATTTGCCCCTACCCGCCGGCCATGTAGCCTAGCTGGACATAGGATCATCAAGGACCAGGCCAGATGGGACCAGTGGCGACGGCTCGCTGGAGGAACCCTAGTGCTGCAGGCAGGGGAATCGAGGTAGAGGGAAAGGGGAGAGGAGATGCAAGCGGGCAGGGCAATGAATGCTTGCATGTTTGTTTTTACTTGAGGGTCAGGTGTCACACGGGCATCAGCAGTTGCATTTTGAGTGTAATATAGGCAGACAACAGAGTCATTTCACTATTCCCCTTCCCTTCAATTTTTAGTGAGGTTCTACCCGAAACACCCCCCTCCAAAGCGAAATTAGTTAAGCCCAAGCCCATAACTCAAAAATGACTTCTTTACATCTTTTATGGCTTATTTTGACAATATGCCCTGAAAAGGCGGAATCGAACTGGCCCTTAACCTGCAATTCAATTGTGCGTGCAATGATGAATCACTCCTGCCTGCTATCTGTACATTTAGGCATCATCATACATGGCATAACCTAATACATGTGCATTCCATTGTAGAATCTGGAATATGCAATGTTTATGTTAGTTCATACGTTGCACATGATGTTTAAATGCCCCTTAAATCTGGTCAGTCAAGTGATGGTCTTTAAGCCTCCTTCTTTGCTTCTTTTCTTGATATGTAAGGTTTGCTCACACATCTGTTCAATTGCTTGTTTGCATCAGCCAGCCATACTAGGACTGTTTGCTTTGATTACTTGCTGTTCTTGACCTAACACTCTAACAGAGCTTGTCAACGATTTAAACACTAAGGGCTGCTGTAGTGGGACCTTGTCTAACTCATAGGTGACATAAAGGTTTGGCTGTACACTACAGTAGGCTCTCCAAGAGTACCTGGAGATCCAGTTCGAAGGTATGCCTAGTTTTTACATAGTGCAGACATAGTAAATGCTCATTTCATTGTGTGCAAGTGCAAGAGATGCGGCATGTTTCATTATGTGGTGTTGTTTTGTTATAATCTCATTCTTTTGTGTTCACAGAAGGGAAAGTATGCATATTTATCTTCCAAGGAGACGAGTAACTAGTTTGTGTCACCTTGCAGAGGGGGTGCAATGAAGATAAGATTGAGGATTTCCAAGTACAAGATGTTAGGAAGGAGCCTTGCAAGAGAAGTAGGAGCTGCGCTGAGCCTCTTCAACCTGCTAAGGTAAGTCACTGTATGCAACTCAACAGTTCAATTCCTTGTTTGTTTCAGGCATAGTTAATTTTCTCTTTTCAATTGCTTTATTTGTCCTCAGTTAATGAGATGCCCAAATAATCATGCCTGATGTTCGGTACTTGTATCACTATTAGTTGACATAATTAAAGGCCTTACCATTTAATTACTCTGCCGAAGTGTGCCTGAAGCTTTGAAGTCTATTAACCAACTATTATTGCATGAGGCTCACAATCTAGTTTATACTACGCTAATGATTGCATAGTTTTGCCTGCTGTAGTATGTTTGTATGAAACCCTCTGCTGTTCATTATGCTCCCTAAGACTTTAATTGAGGCACAGAATGGCCAACTGCTTGCTTACTTATACGCAACGTGTTGTCTAAATTTGTAACTTGTCTGTGTTTTCGATTGGGCCCCAACATCATGCTCCTCTGGTGAGCTAAGAGGGATTTCTGTATGCAGGCTGCACAGACTATCTTTTTTATAATTTTTAAAATATCACCTGCTTATGCTTCATGACGTGTAACATTTTTTTGAAAGTGACGTGTAACATTATTGTTAGTCCTGTTTTGCCATGTAGTACAAAATAGTGTCTTGTTCGCTTCACTGTTGTAACTATATTTTTGCCCTAGTCATGTGTACTTACAGAAACATTTCAGGATGAAGTGACATCAACACAAAGATCTGCGAGCAGTGCGGCATGGCCGTTACCGAATGATTATGGATTGGAATTGGAATGTGCTGATGTTCTCGAGCATCAACTAGAGGTGGCAAGACAACGTGTACATGATTGTCAACGTATAATCAACAAGTTGAGACTGGACATGCAGGTATTAGATGCAGGAGTCAAAAAATGAAACAAGACACTGAGGTAACCATGAAGGAATTGGAGATTTTGCAGACTGAAATTTGTGCTATCTGAATCCGGCCAATCCTATTTTCTGAAGAGATTATAGTTCAAATGGAGTTAAGTTGATGCGCGTCCATGATGTATGAGCTGTATTTGCCCAGTGTATGTAATTTGCTGTTTGTGTATGCTTTATTATCACCTATGCCGAACCATAATGCCCAGTGGGTATAATCGGCTGTAATTTCTTTATTGTATAGTGTAGGATTATTCTACCTTTCTATGCCTTGATCTCTTTGTTGTATAGTGTATGCTTTTTAGAGGTGATAGTATTGAGTAGGATAATTCTTTGAATATGCTATATCGTTCAAACGGGGGCCAACTCGCCCGACCATGGCCCTTCATGGGCCGTCGGATCCATGGGCCTTCTATGTCTCGTAGGATCCATGGGCCTTCTACGTCTCGTAGGATCCATGGGCCGCCGACTCATTTATGGGTCTTGTACGGGCCTTTAATGGGACGTAGATGGGCCTTTAATGGAAATCGTACGTTTTATGGGCTGACCATAACGGGCCGTTAATAGGCCGTATTTGGTGATGCTATGAAAATGGCCCAACAGACTAACGGTCCACAAATGGGCCGACTGTAACGACGGGCTGAATTTGGCCCACAAGCAGAAAATGACAGTAACGGGCCGTAAGTAACTGAATGCTGCAAATGAGCCCAAGAATAAATGGGCCCTCAGAAGGCTGAAAGTTAACTTGGGCTAGAAACGGCCCAACGGAATAACGGGCCGTTAATGGGTATAAAGTGATACACTGTTCATTATGGGCCAGTTTCACCACGGGCCGTTAATGGGTGTAAAGTAATACACTGTTCATTACGGGCCAGTTTCAGCACGGGCCGCTAATGGGCCAACAGTTACAAAGGGCCTCATATGGGCCGAAAGACGTCATGGGCTATACATGGGCCAGAAGTGAAAACGGACTGGAATCATATTGGATGGCCCAGATGACGCTACTGGGCGTAATTCGGATAGGGTGTAATGCGCCTTGGGTTAGCGGGCTGTAAATGGGCTATATGCGAACAGGCCGTTAACAGGCTTTCCATGGGCCGGCCCGCCAGCTTTTGACCAAGTCAAACGGGCCGGCCTTTTCACAGGAATGGGCCACTGTTGGGCCGTGCCACGTGTCGACGTATCATAGGCGCCTTCTGTCCAGTGAGTGGATGACATCTGTCCCAACGATGAGCCGACACGTGTTTCCTCTAGCCAATGATGATTTTACACGTGGAAAATCCCCATTGGTCGGGGCTGTTAACGGGTTATCGGATCCAAAACCCGACCCGATAGCTTAACGGTGTTCCGTTACGGTGGATGCCACATGTTGGTCACCCTTGACGAAAGCACTTCTGTGACGCACGATTTATCGTCATGGAAGTGGACACTTCCGTGATGATAATTTTGCTAATGTCATGGAACACTTCTACGACAGCACAGGTATGACTATCTTGATTGTGTCATAAAATCGTCATGGATGTACATGCATGACAGAAAACGCGACCTACTGTGACAAACATGTATCATCACGGAAGTGTATTTTTTTGTAGTGTGAGAACCTTGGTGAGCCGAAAGCTATCCATGATCGAACTAAGGGCCAAGGTGGCTGGTGCCCGGACTGTCCCAAATTTTGGTTCGTCATTGGCATTGAAAGTTATGGCCATGTCATTCCAAGGGTTTGTTGCCGCGATTTGGCAGACTTTGGCGAGGTCGCGGAGTGCCCTTTTGCGCTTATTATTTGAAGTGAAAGTCTCGAAGACCGTCAATACTCTGAGGTCGTCGTCTTCTGGGGGATATTGCTCTAGGGTGTTTTTGGTGAGGATATCCTCACCTCTCTTGGCCACCTGCCGGAGTATCCAACAAGCTTTAAGGCTATGGGTTGATATAGTATCCGGTGTTGCGTGTAATTTGCATGGTCCACTGAGCCATCCCTCCAGAACCGTTCCGTATCTCGTAACAGGCTGATATTTCTTTACCATTGGGCTGGGCGTGCCACGAGGGTGCGTCCTTTTTGCCTGAACGAGGGGTTGAGTGGAAACCGGTGGTTCCCAACGAGCTGCCTGAGTTTTCCAGGTGCTTTCCATTGTGTAGTACTTGTGTACTATGGTTGCCAAGTCTACGAAGCGTGATACGCGATGGCGGTTTATGGCGTTGAGGATTCCTTCATCTGTGCAATTGTTGTAGAACGCTAAAATCGCGTCTCCGTCGCGGCAATCTTTAATCGTATCTTTGACAAGGAGGAATCTGGCCTAGAAGTGGTGGACCGTTTCCTGAGAATGTTGTCGGATGCCCATGAGGGCGCTTATATCTGGGTGGGTGGGTGGCTTGAAATCCGAACCCTGACCCAATTTAGGATCCAGAGTTTGAAGAACTTCCGAACTTAGTACTTCGGGCTCCAGGACGTCAACTGATTTTTTGGGCTTGTCGTTCGATTCTATGTTCGGAGGAAAAGACATGTCTTTCTGCAGGTAGGTGTCCGTCTCTTCAAGCTTGGAGATCTGAACATAGTTCATCCTCAATATAGCGAAAGAGTTGTTGTCTTGCTCCTCTACTACCTCTATGTGATGGGTGATCGGCGGAGTTTTAATTTCTTTCTGGTTGGGTTTAAGCCCAATCCAATCATAGTCTGTGACGACCCCCAGGGCGGCAATGCGATCTAGGAGCTCATTTAAAGATGATAGCTCCGTCGGATCCATCTGCTTGGAGTATTTGGAGTCAATATGGAGGGGAATTTCGATGACCCGAGAAGTCATCGTCGGCTTAACGGCCGAACGGGCGGTCATGATGAAGCCACCCAGCCGGAGGGTTTGGCCTAGGGCCAATGCTCCTTCGGAGGCGATGTTGTCCTTGAGAACAAGGCGAGCCATCGATCATATCTTTCGACGTCGCAATGGAACTCTCAATGAAAGCACCAATGTCGATGTCAAAACCGGCGGATCTTGGGTAGGGGGTCCCGAACTGTGCGTCTAAGATCGATGGTAACAGGAGACAGGGGACACAATGTTTACCCAGGTTCGGGCCCTCTCTATGGAGGTAATACACTACTTCCTGCTTGATTGATCTTCATGAATATGAGTATTACAAGAGTTGATCTACCACGAGATCGTAATGGCTAAACCCTAAAAGTCTAGCCTATCTGACTATGATTATGAGGATATATGTCTACGGACCTAGACCTCCGGTTTATATAGACAGCGGAGGGATCTAGGGTTACATAAGGTCGGTTACAGAGAAAGGAATCTTCATATTTGGTCGCCAAGCTTGCCTTCTACGCCAAGGAGAGTCACATCTGGACACGGGTAGAGTCTTCGGTCTTTGTATCTTCACAGCCCATCAGTCCGGCCCATGTCTAATAGGTTGGACGCCCGAGGACCCCTTAGTCTAGGACTCCCTCACCCCCCTTCTCCGGCTTCTTCTACACCGTCCTTCGCCATTACAATCTCCATGCCCTTCATCTTCATCCCAACTTCATCCTTCTTCTATCGATCTTTGCCTTCTACTATGAGGCGTTCGTGGGGGTGAAGCCGTCTGTGGCGCTGCTCACCATTTCTTCTAACTCCGGATCAAGGAAGGCCCATGCTCAAGGTGCGCCAATTTTGTGGCAGCCAATGGCAGCAATGTGATCTCGCGAGCCGAGAAGAAGGTAGAAGATTTCAGGAACAAGTGGGTCCTCATGGGTGCCCCACGCTCTTGCCCTCGGCTCGCACTGTCGACCGGGATGCCAGGGCTGCCAAGGAGCACTGCCGGGTGGCGGAGGCCGAGCTGGAGACCCTGCGCAAGGACCGCGCTACCGAGGCTCGTCAGCGCGTGACATGGGAGGAGGAGCTGAAGGCTCGGGAGGATGCGATCGCTAGTCGTGATACTGAGCTGGAGCAGTCAGCGCGGGAGCAAGCCACCGAGCGCGATCTCCTGGAGGAACTGAAAAAGGAGGTGGAGGAGGAGAAGGTCCGGCTGGAGGCCAAGGCAAAAATCCTTGCCAGCAATCGTGTCGCCTTTGACTCTCTTGAGAAGAGGACTCGGAAAGCGCTGCAAGATCTCTACGGGAGGGGGTTGAAGAAGCAGCCGGTGACTACTGAGGAAGGCCCTGTCGAGCTGCTCCCTCAGCTTGTCGAGGCGCTTGAGGGCATTGCTGACGGAGTCGTTCCCATGGTGGAGGGGGAAGCCCCCGCGCTGTCCGCTTCAGCCATGACACACGTCTTCAACCACCTTGTAACGCCCCGAGACCAATGTGCCAGGTGTTCTCCAGTTATTCGCTGTTGTTGCCTTTTCATTGCTTGCTTGTCATGCATTGCATATCATGCCATCATGTGCATTTCATTTGCATACATGTTCGTCTCATGCATCTGAGCTTTTTCCCCGTTGTCCGTTTTGCAATCCGGCGCTCCTATGTCACCCGGTGTTCCTTTCTACCCCTTTTTCGTGTGCGGGTGTTAAAAGTTTTCGGATAGGACCAAGACTTGTCATGCGGCCTTGGTTTACTACCGGTAGACCGCCTATCAAGTTTCGCGCCATTTGGACTTCGTTTGATACCCCAACGGTTAACCGAGGGACCGAAAAGGCCTCGTATGTGTTGCAGCCCAACACCCTTCCAATTTGGCCCAAAACCCACCTAAACCCCTTCTATCATCTCGGTCGTTCGATCACGACCGCGTGGCCGCAAACCGCACCTCATTTGGACTCTCCTAGCTCCCTCTACCTATAAATATGTGTCTCCCTCCGAAATTCTCGCGCAGATAAACCCTAACCTTCGTCCACCTCGCGCCGCCGGACAAATTCGTCCGCGCCGGACATGTCCGCCGCCTCAGCCATGTCGCCCGGACCAATCCCGGGGCGACACGTCAGCTCCGCCGCCTCCCGCGTCCACTCCCATTGCGCCACCTGTCGCCAGCGCGCCCTCCGCCGCCGCCGGCCCACGCGGCCCGCAGCAGGCCCGCGGGGCCCATCCCACGCCGCCGCCCGGCCCATGCATCGCGCCGCTAGCCCGCCTCGGCACCCTCCCCGCCAGCCGCCCGTTCCTCCGCTCGCCGCCGTCCTCGCTATCCGCCACGCCACGCCGCCGACCGCCGCCCACCACTGCGCCTCGCCGCCCGGCGCACCTCGCTGGCCTCCGCCCACGCCGTCCCGGCGAGCGAGCCGGCCACGCCGCCCCGGACCTCGCCGGCCCCCGGCTGAGCCGCCCCGACCTCTCTCCGGCGGGATCTCGCTCCTCCCCAAGCTCCGGCCGCCGTCTCCCTCCCCTCCGGCGACTACTCCGGCGATCTCCTCGAAGTCCGCGCCGGCCGACCCGGATCCTGATCCGATCTGGAACCCTAACTTCTCGGGTTGACTTTTGGCCCCTCCTAGTTATCTTTTTTGCATTTTGCAACGCATCATAACTTTGCATTCGTAGCTCCGTTTTGCGCATGTAGCATATCAAAATGTTCGTCTCGACGAGTACATCATTTCATCTCTTTGCATCATTTTCATTTGAGCTCATCTTGATGCCCGAAATGTTGTTGGAAGAGGGCTATGTGAGTAATTTGTCAGATATGTTTCATGAAATAGCTATTTGTCATTTTTGCCATGATTAATGTGTGCATGCTATGATCCTGAGCTCTACATGTGTTTTGTTATCTGTCATGCCATCTTTACAGAGGTGCTTGCCATGTATTTTTGTGATATTTGTGGTAACTAGCACAAGCTTGCCAAGTCGCGTAATCGTTAATGTTGATTTCAGGGACTTAGAATTTCACTACGTCCTTGTCTTGTTTTTGTTTTTATGCCATATGTTCATGTTGTTTCCTAGTGATTCGTGCCTCTTTTGAGGATGATCAGTAAGGATGTTTTGTTAACATTGTGGTGCTCTATCCATCCATGTCTTTGTTTGCATATATGGAGCATCCTAGCTTGAGTCAATCGAGCTCTACTTTTGCTATAAAGTGAATCCTGGCAGATCGTTGACATGTTTAGCGATTTTGCCGAGGATGTTGCTATTGATCCGTGCATGCTATGTTGTTGTTCTTGCCATGTCTAGCTTCTATGACATGTCTTCTTAATGGGTGTATGCTTAGTTTGTCATGCCATGCTCTGTAGTGAGTGCATCGAGCTCGTAAACATGCCTACTCGTTAACTGTTTTGCCATGCTCCAGTTTTTCACTAAGTCTGAATCTGTTTATGTTTTTGCCATGTTCACATGCTTGCAATTGTATTTTCTGATCCCTTTTGGCTCAAGGTCACTAAGGGACTTTTGTTAAGTGCATTGAGTAGCTTCATCCCCTGCCTTGCTTTTCCATGTTAAGTTCCTGTAGCATGTAGTTTTCATGCTCTAAAGTGTGCTTCCTGATGATAAATTCTAGACTTGTGTTAATTTCACTAAGTCTGAAACCTGTTATCATTTGCCCTTTTGCCATGCTTGTTTGAACCTGTCATTGAGTGAATTATCCGTAGCTCAATGTTCATCTTTTGTCAAGCATATTGAGTGGATTCCTGCCCTGTATTTTGTTGCCATGTTTGAGTGCTGTAGCTTATTTATCTTGATGCATTTAGATGGCTACTTGCTGTTAATCGCAGACCAGTGCCATATTTGTTTTGCTTCCCATTTCCAAACCGTGCATCCGATTCCGGTGATCTTTGTATCGATTTCGACCGAAATCACCTCACCTTTCCAGTGGCACTCTTGGATTTCCAAGTTGAGGCCAGGTTCAATCATTCCTTTCCAATTCATGCATATGCATCGCACACCGCATCCCACATATCATACCATGTTCATGTGTTGGTTGTTTACTATGTTGTGTGCTTCTTTCCGGTGTTTGCTTCTTCGGGCTGGTTCCGACAACGTCGCGTTTGTGAGGAACCGTTCGTCTACGTCCGTTTGTCTTCTTCATGGACTCGTTCTTCTTCCTTGCGGGATTTCAGGCAATATGACCATACCCTCGAAATCACTTCTATCTTTGCTTGCTAGTTGCTCGCTCTTTTGCTATGCCTATGATGCGATACCTACCACATTCTTATCATGCCTCCCCTATTGTTGAACCAAGCCTCTAACCCACCTTGTCCTAGCAAACCGTTGTTTGGCTATGTTACCGCTTTGCTCAGCCCCTCTTATAGTGTTGTTAGTTGCAGGTGAAGATTGAAGTTTGTTCCTTGTTGGAACATGGAGATGTTGTTCCTTGTTGGAACATGTTTACTTGTTGGGATATCACAATATATCTTATTTAATTAATGCATCTATATACTTGGTAAAGGGTGGAAGGCTCGGCCTTATGCCTGGTGTTTTGTTCCACTCTTGCCGCCCTAGTTTCCGTCATATCGGTGTTATGTTCCCGGATTTTGCGTTCCTTACGCGGTTGGGTTATAATGGGAACCCCTTGACAGTTCGCCTTGAATAAAACTCTTCTAGCAAGGCCCAACATTGGTTTTACCATTCGCCACCTAGCCTCTTTTTCCCTTGGGTTAGGCCAGCCCAAGGGTCATCTTTATTTTAAACCCCCAGGCCAATGCTTGTCTAAGTGTTGGTCCAAACTAGAGCCCCTTGCTGCGCCACCTCGGGGAAACTCGAGGGCTGGTTTTAGTTTTACGGATTGCTTATCCGGTGTTTCCTTGAGAACGAGATATGTGCAGCTCCTATCGGGATGTCGGCGCATCAGGCGGTCTTGCTGGACTTGTTTTACCATTGTCGAGGATGTCTTGTAACCGGGATGCCGAGTCTGATCGGATTGTCTTGGGAGAAGGAATATACTTCGTTGACTGTGAGAGCTTGTGATGGGATAAATTGGGACACCCCTGCAGGGTTTTGAACTTTCGAAAGCCGTTCCCGCGGTTATGGGAAGATGGGAATTTGTTAATGTCCAATTGTAGAAAACCTGAAGTTGATCTTAATCAAAATGCATCAACCGCGTGTGTAACCGTGATGGTCTCTTTCCGGCGGAGTCCGGGAAGTGAACACAGTGTTGGAGTTATGCTTGACGTAGGTTGTTCTAGGATCACTTCTTGATCATAGTTGTTCGACCGTGCTTTTGCCTTCTCTTCTTGCTCTCTTTTGCGTTGGTTAGCCACCATATATGCTAGTCGCTTGCTGCAGCTCCACCTCATACCTTTTACCCTTCCTATAAGCTTAAATAGTCTTGGTCGCGAGGGTGTGAGATTGCTGAGTCCCTGTGACTCACAGATACTTCCAAAACCAGTTTGCAGGTGCCGATGTTACCGAGCAGGTGACGCAACCAAGCTCAAGGAGGAGCTCATTGAAGATCTTGTCCTTTGTGTCATTTCGTTCCAGTTGATCAGTAGTGGAGCCCAGTTGGGGTCGATGGGGGATCTGTGTAGCGTTTGGGGTAGTCTTCTTTTATTTGGGTTCCGTAGTCGGACCTTGATTGTATTTGGATGAATTTAATGCTTTATTCATGTATTGTGTGAAGTGGCTATTGTAAGCCAACTATGTAACTCTTTCCCTTATGTATTATATGGGTTGTGTGAAGATTACCTCACTTGCGACATTGCTTTCAATACGGTTATGCCTCTAAGTCGTGCTTCGACACATGAGAGATATAGCCGTATCGAGGGCGTTACAAGTTGGTATCAGAGCCTTCCCCGACCTTAGGAGCCCCTTGCTTGATCGAATCACTGGCGTTGATGAGTCTAGAAAAATGTTTTGAGTCATTTAGGAATTATATATATCAGAGAGTTTAGGAATTCTTTTTACTCCTCAGTCCCTTCGTCGCTCTGGTGAGGCATCCTGACATAGAGTTTCGACTCTTCTCTTCTCAAATTTCACTAAAAAATATTTAGGATCATGCGGGTATCTTGGAATCGTTCCGATGGTTTTGTGACGAGAACATTGTTCTTGGTGCCTCCGGACATTTAGGGGTTGTGGCAGTGTCCCGGGGAGTTGAGCTCCGAGGTGTTGTCATCACAAGTTTATCGTTGCAGTTCTGGAATACCTGAGAGTAGTTTCGCCGACATCGAAAATCTCTTTTATGTAGTTGTTGGTGAGATAACCTTGACGCCACCCAGTACTGGGGCAGGAGTTCGGGAGTATTGCCATAACTCGTATAACGGATGCTTTTCGAAGGTTGAGGTAAACGATTTCCGAAGGTTTCTTGGTTATGTGTTGAAGGATGGATACAGCTGGATGTAGGATTTGCTAGTTTTGGGTGAGATATTATGCTTCCCCTATATCCCCAACACCCGATTGGATAACCGGAAAGTTTCGGGAGTTTATAAGTGGGAATTCAAGTAGCTCGTAGGATATCTTTTCGACAGATGTATGATATGAAATTAGGGTTCGACGTCTAGTGGTCCGCCTATCCACGGTTGGTTTTACAGTGGTCTCGTTGTGTCTTAAAGAGTCCTTGGCTATGCCGACTCGGGGACGCTTCGTATGTCATGTGCACTGCCTTGTACATGATGGTGCTGTACGATCGAGCCCGTGTAGGCCCCACCATGAAAACTTCGGACGAAATCTCTATCATATGTTTGTTCCGGCTTATTCTGCAAGCCAATTCTTTGTTTTGTTTTGAGTTGTGGTATTCGAGTTGCTTCGAAGTCAAATGTTGATTCCATACCTATTCCTAAGCGGTGTTCTCATACTCCTATGTGAATACCAATCCTTCTTGATCATCGAGATTGTCTTGCCAATCCTTTTTTTTTCAACCGGTGTGTCTCTCTTCAAGTGGATCCGATCTTTTAAACATCCGCAAGATTCAATCTCAGGTCTTCTCAACGGTGTTTGTTTCATCTATCTCCAAGTTGCCTTTGTTTTTCCCACCCTCCCACCCTTGTTTCTTCAAGGACTCAGATTTCTTAATCAAGTATCCTTTTATTCATGTGAAGTCTCTCCATTCTTTTCCTTCATGTTCTTACCCGGTGATTCTCATGAAGGTTCTAATGGAGCTTCAAATTGTCATTCTCCATTCCTTTTCTTCTCCGGTGGATCCAATTCAAGCTTTGTGGATCATATTCTTTTCTCGTTTCAAATGCCTTCTCATGCCGGTGCACCTCTTAATCATCCACTCTTGCTATTCGATTATTCCGGAGTGCTAAAGATATCTTAGAAGGATCGTCTTGTCATTCTAGATCAGTTCAATCTATTTCGAGGTTGTTATCTCATTCAAGCCATTTAATTCAACCGGTGCAACCTCTCTTTTAAATCATTTCAACGGTGTTTCTTTTGAGTGGGCCCTAACTCACAGGTCTTTTCCCAGGATCTTACCTGACTCTTCTTATTTTCCCGGAGGTATTCTCAAATTGTTTTCGAAGTTTGACGTAAGAATGATTCACCATCAGTCAAATGTCTTTCTCCAAGATCTTTCAAAATTCTTTTCATCGTTGGCTCAACCTTTCTATTCTTCATTCCGGTGTGCCTCAATAATTCTTGGTGGTGTTTCCCGTTGGCATTCTCATCATTTGAAGACCGAAGAAGATTGTTTTCTCTCAATCTTGTTCTTGTCTCTTCAAGATTCATGATTCTAGCTTGTTGCCATCCTCTCATAATTGTTTTGATTGTGAGTAGTCTTTTCACCTATTCGGAGCATTACATGAGTTGTTTTCCAATTCTTTACTCCAGAGCCCATCATCTCAGAGTTATTCTTTCTCGGCTTTCAGCTATGGTTCTCCAAATCTTACCGGTGCATCGTTCAAGTGATCTCTAATCAGTCGTGATTCCTTCGTTCTCATGGTTCTAAATTCTCTCAAGCATCTTCGTTTATTTGCTAATTCTTCCCGGTGTCTCTTTATCTTCTCTTCGTTCATTTTCAATTCTTACGGTGGTTCGTTCAACAGTTCCTCTTCCTTTGTTTATCATATCAATCCATTCGTTGTTCCCAAATCTACCGATGGTTCGTTGAAGACTTTCCAAGTTTATGCTATATCTATTTTAAATCCTTTATACGAGAATAAGTAGTATGCCAAGTACATTGCTTGTCATAAATTTAATTGGTGAAGAATATGCATAATGTAATTATTATTCTTGTTTCATCAAGTGAACTTAATTCCTTATTCCGGAGGCTCATCAAATTTTTGTTTCCATTTGTTCATTTTTCTTTTCCGGAGTTCCAAGTTTTCTCTTTATCTAGTCGCAAAGCTTCATCTAATCATTGCAAGGCTTCAACCTTACTCTTCTCATCTTTCTTTTCGTTTGATCATTCTTTTGTTTACCGGAGTTCTTCATGAAGTTTCTGCATGATGGTACATAAATGACTTAATCCGTTCTCGAAACATTCATCAAGATTATTTTCAGAGGAGTTCAAGCTTTCTTCATATTGTAATCCGGAGCGCAATTCTTTCTTCCGTATCTTTGGAGGTGGTATTATGTCATTCTTGATAATTTGAATTCATGTTTCATGATTCACATGATGTCATGAATGAGATATTTTAAATCCATCAATCTCGTCATTGGATTTATCTTGGGTTATATTCCACCTAAAGCCTTCCCTAAGGTTTGTTAATATCTATGGTGCTTATAAAGGACCCAAGTTCTTTTTATCCTCCCGGTGAAATATTTTCTCGTCTCATTGTTCATACCAATCCAATTCTTTTTCCCGTGAGTGGTAGGTTGTCACCTCATAATTTGAGATGTATTCCATAAGACCATATCAAGCATATTCTTTTTGTTGTTGGTGTTCCAACAACTCCGCTCGATCCGTCTCCTAAGGATGCCTTCTCAAGCTCTTTTGTGGTATAAGATGGCATTTTCTTCTCCATTCTTTTATTTCAGTTATATATCTTATATTCTTTTGTTCCAGAGCCATTGTGATGTTGCTCTTTTCTTTCATCATCTTGGATTGTGTTCTTTTCGTGCTTATCCATTTAACCAGAGTGTCCTGTCCTTTTTTCTCAAGTTATTTTCGCCTTATCAAGCCTTGCATCTCTTCTCAACTGGAGTGCTGCCCAAACTTGTTCTTCTTTGTTCCTCTTTGCTAACAGAGTGTTTTCAACTTCATTTATCTCTGTTGTATTCTTTTCTCGAAATGGCTTAACCTTTTCAAGGTTCTTTGATTTCACACGTTTGTCAAAGGAACAACTTAGTTTTACCTCTTCTCTTTCTCTTCCGTTTTCCCTCCGGTGCCATTCTAGATCTCGGGACGAGATCCTCTCGTAGTGGTGGAGTGTTGCAATGCCCGAGACCAATGTGCCAGGTGTCCTCCAGTTATTCGTTGTTGTTGAATTGTCATTGCTTGCGTGTCATGCATTGCATATCATGTCATTATGTGCATTTCATATGCATACATGTTCGTCTCATGCATCCGAGCTTTTTCCCCGTTGTCCATTTTGCAATCTGGCGCTCCTATGTCACCCGGTGTTCCTTTCTACCTCTTTTTCGTGTGCGGGTGTTAAACATTTTCGGATAGGACCGAGACTTGTCATGCGGCCTTGGTTTACTACCAGTAGACCGCCTATCAAGTTTCGCGCCATTTGGACTTCGTTTGATACCCCAACGGTTAACCGAGGGACCAAAAAGGCCTTGTATGTGTTGCAGCCCAACACCCTTCCAATTTGGCCCAAAACCCACCTAAACCCCTTCTATCATCTCGGTCGTTCGATCACGACCGCGTGGCCGCAAACCGTACCTCATTTGGACTCTCCTAGCTCCCTCTACCTATAAATATGTGTCTCCCTCCGAAATTCTCGCGCAGATAAACCCTAACCTTCGTCCACCTCGCGCCGCCGGACAAATTCGTCCGTGCCGGACATGTCCGCCGCCTCAGCCACGTCGCCCGGACCAATCCCGGGGAGACACGTCAGCTCCGCCGCCTCCCGCGTCCACTCCCATTGCGCCACCTGTCGCCACCACGCCCTCCGCTGCCGCCGGCCCGCGCGGCCCGCAGCAGGCCCGCGGGGCTCATCCCGCGCCGCCGTCCGGCCCATGCATCGCGCCGCTAGCCCGCCGCGGCACGCTCCCCGCCGGCCGCCCGTTCCTCCGCTCGCCGCCGTCCTCGCTATCCGCCACGCCACGCCGCCGACCGCCGCCCACTGCTGCGCCTCGCCGCCCGGTGCACCTCGCTGGCCTCCGCCCACGCCGTCCCGGCGAGCGAGCCGGCCACGCCACCCCGGACCTCGCCAGCCCCCGGCTGAGCCGCCCGACCTCTCTCCGGCGGGATCTCGCTCCTCCCCAAGCTCCGGCCGCCGTCTCCCTCCCCTCCGGCGACTACTCCGGTGATCTCCTCGAAGTCCGCGCCGGCCGACCCGGATCCAGATCCGATCTGGAACCCTAACTTCTCGGGTTGACTTTTGCCCCCTCCTAGTTATCTTTTTGCATTTTGCAACGCATCATAACTTTGCATTCGTAGCTCCGTTTTGCGCATGTAGCATATCAAAATGTTCGTCTCGACGAGTACATCATTTCATCTCTTTGCATCATTTTCATTTGAGCTCATCTTGATGCCCGAAATGTCATTGGAAGAGGGCTATGTGAGTAATTTGTCAGATATGTTTCATGAAATAGCTATTTGTCATTTTTGCCATGATTAATGTGTGCATGCTATGATCCTGAGCTCTACATGTGTTTTGTTATCTGTCATGCCATCTTTACAGAGGTGCTTGCCATGTATTTTTGTGATATTTGTGGTAACTAGCACAAGCTTGCCAAGTAGCGTAATCGTTAATGCTGATTTCAGGGACTTAGAATTTCACTACGTCCTTGTCTTGTTTTTGTTTTTATGCCATATGTTCATGTTGTTTCCTAGTGATCCGTGCCTCTTTTGAGGATGATCAGTAAGGATGTTTTGTTAACATTGTGGTGCTCTATCCATCCATGTCTTTGTTAGCATTTATGGAGCACCCTAGCTTGAGTCAATCGAGCTCTACTTTTGCTATAAAGTGAATCCTGGCAGATCGTTGACATGTTTAGCGATTTTGCCGAGGATGTTGCTATTGATCCGTGCATGCTATGTTGTTGTTCTTGCCATGTCTAGCTTCTATGCCATGTCTTCTTGATGGGTGTATGCTTAGTTTGTCATGCCATGCTCTGTAGTGAGTGCATCGAGCTCGTAAACATGCCTACTCGTTAACTGTTTTGCCATGCTCCAGTTTTTCACTAAGTCTGAATCTGTTTATGTTTTTGCCATGTTCACATGCTTGCAATTGTATTTTCTGATCCCTTTTGGCTCAAGTTCACTAAGGGACTTTTGTTAAGTGCATTGAGTAGCTTCATCCCCTGCCTTGCTTTTCCATGTTAAGTTCCTGTAGCATGTAGTTTTCATGCTCTAAAGTGTGCTTCCTGATGATAAATTCCAGACTTGTGTTAATTTCACTAAGTCTGAAACCTGTTATCATTTGCTCTTTTGCCATGCTTGTTTGATCCTGTCATTGAGTGAATTATCCGTAGCTCAATGTTCATCTTTTGTCAAGCATCTTGAGTGGATTCCTGCCCTGTATTTTGTTGCCATGTTTGAGTGTTGTAGCTTATTTATCTTGATGCATTTAGATGGCTACTTGCTGTTAATCGCAGACCAGTGCCATATTTGTTTTGCTTGCCATTTCCAAAACGTGCATCCGATTCCGGTGATCTTTATATCGATTTCGACCGAAATAACCTCACCTTTCCAGTGGCACTCTTGGATTTCCAAGTTGAGGCCAGGTTCAATCATTCCTTTCCAATTCATGCATATGCATCGCACACCGCATCCCGCATATCATACCATGTTCATGTGTTGGTTGTTTACTATGTTGTGTGCTTTTCCGGTGTTTGCTTCTTCGGGTTGGTTCCGACAACGTCGCATTTGTGAGGAATCGTTCGTCTATGTCCGTTTGTCTTCTTCATGGACTCGTTCTTCTTCCTTGCGGGATTTTAGGCAAGATGACCATACCCTCGAAATCACTTCTATCTTTGCTTGCTAGTTGCTCGCTCTTTTGCTATGCCTATGCTGCGATACCTACCACTTGCTTATCATGCCTCCCCTATTGTTGAACCAAGCCTCTAACCCACCTTGTCCTAGCAAACCGTTGTTTGGCTATGTTACCGCTTTGCTCAGCCCCTCTTATAGCGTTGTTAGTTGCAGGTGAAGATTGAAGTTTGTTCCTTGTTGCAACATGGAGATGTTGTTCCTTGTTGGAACATGTTTACTTGTTGGGATATCACAATATCTCTTATTTAATTAATGCATCTATATACTTGGTAAAGGGTGGAAGGCTCGGCCTTATGCCTGGTGTTTTGTTCCACTCTTGCCGCCCTAGTTTCCGTCATATCGGTGTTATGTTCCCAGATTTTGCGTTCCTTACGCGGTTGGGTTATAATGGGAACCCCTTGGCAGTTCGCCTTGAATAAAACTCTTCTAGCAAGGCCCAACATTGGTTTTACCATTCGCTACCTAGCCTCTTTTTCCCTTGGGTTAGGCCAGCCCAAGGGTCATCTTTATTTTAAGCCCTCGAGCCAATGCTTGTCTAAGTGTTGGTCCAAACTAGAGCCCCTTGCAGCGCCACCTCAGGGAAACTCGAGGGCTGGTTTTAGTTGTACGGATTGCTTATCCGGTGTTGCCTTGAGAACAAGATATGTGCAGCTCCTATCGGGATGTCGACGCATCGGGCGGTCTTGCTGGACTTGTTTTACCATTGTCGAGGATGTCTTGTAACCGGGATGCCGAGTCTGATCGGATTGTCTTGGGAGAAGGAATATCCTTCATTGACCGTGAGAGCTTGTGATGGGCTAAGTTGGGACACCCCTGCAGGGATTTGAACTTTCGAAAGTCGTGCCCGCGGTTATGGGTAGATGGGAATTTGTTAATGTCCGGTTGTAGAAAACCTGAAGTTGATCTTAATCAAAATGCACCAACCGCGTGTGTAACCGTGATGATCTCTTTCTGGAGGAGTCCGGGAAGTGAACACGGTGTTGGAGTTATGCTTGACGTAGGTTATTCTAGGATCACTTCTTGATCATAGTTGTTCGACCGTGCTTTTGCCTTCTCTTCTCGCTCTCCTTTGCGTTGGTTAGCCACCATATATGCTAGTCGCTTGCTGCAGCTCCACCTCATACCTTTTACCCTTCCTATAAGCTTAAATAGTCTTGATCGCGAGGGTGTGAGATTGCTGAGTCCCCGTGACTCACAGATACTTCCAAAACCAGTTTGCAGGTGCCGATGTTACCGAGCAGGTGATGCAACCAAGCTCAAGGAGGAGCTCGTTGAAGATCTTGTCCTTTGTATCGTTTCATTCCAGTTGATCAGTAGTGGAGCCCAGTTGGGGTCGATCGGGGATCTGTGTAGCGTTTGGGGTAGTCTTCTTTTATTTGGGTTCCGTAGTCGGACCTTGATTGTATTTGGATGAATGTAATGCTTTATTCATGTATTGTGTGATGTGGCGATTGTAAGCCAACTATGTAACTCTTTCCCTTATGTATTACATGGGTTGTGTGAAGATTACCTCACTCGTGACATTGCTTTCAATGCGGTTATGCCTCTAATTCGTGCTTCGACACGTGGGAGATATAGCCGCATCGAGGGCGTTACACACCTCCATCTTTGCGACTCTAGCACCGACTTCGGAGCCCTTCTTGAGCCTATGGATGAGGAGCACTGCACCGCCACCGCCGAAGTCGTGAAGGACCAAGAGGATGCTCTGCCGCGGAAGTTCCTCGCCATCGACCTTGCGCCCCCGATTGACGGCACCCCGAACCTACAGCCACAGCCAACAGTACAGGCGACGGCGATGTTGTCAATGACGGGGCACTCCTCACGGGAGGTGGCAGGACCCAAGGCTGAAGCAGGGGCTCGCAGGCAGTGCTTCCCTCCATTTGCATTTCCTACAACCTGCACCATGCCTCGTGGAGGTGTTAAAACTTTATGTGTCTATGCTTTTAAGAGAACATTTTTGTAATAATCTGCTAGGATTTTGTGATTTCCATCCTGCTTGCTTGATGTTCTACGTCGGCAGGGCCCGACCCCGTGCATACCTCAGCCGTCGTTGGGTCATCCGGATCACTAGGACGACTCCAAGGGTTGAGGGGCTACGTGACCAGTTAGGCTCCTGAGTCGCGATGCTTAGGAGTCCCCCTTGATGCGTAAATGGCCCGCGGGAAGGAGATGCGAGAGTAGGCGTTAGCATTCTGCATCGGCAGGGCCCGACCCCGCGCGTACCTTAGCCTCCGTTGGGTTGTTCGGATCACCAGGACGAGACCAAGGGGTGAGGGGCTACGTGGACAGTTAGGCTCCTGAGTCGTGATGCTCAGGATTCCCCCTTGACGCGCAAACAAACCTCCATACCTTTCCTTGCCGAGGTCCCGCTCGGGAGGGGTGCGTGACGACCAGGTCCAAGGTACCTGGCAGGGTGGCATACACTAGGCGTGACCTGAGCGTAGCCCCCGTGCCTAGCCCCCTCGCGCGACCCTCCCGAGGGGAAAGCATTGCGACGAGGTTGGACACTAAGCCAGGTGGCTCCCTGAGGTTGATGCGGCCTTGGGGCCGCCCTCAGTTGTTTATCACTAGCGCGGAGCATGGCGCTTCCGCACTTGCATGGGCATAGCCGCGCCTCGACTGCCAGCACAGAGCATGGTGCTTCCACAGGTGCGTGGGTGAGGGCTCCCTCTGAGTGGAGCCTCTAGGGCGTGTACAGCCTCGCCCTGACACGTGGCTTGCACAACAGGGCTAGACGAGGTGTGTCTGGGCACTCATGAGGCAGCGCGGGACTCACGAGGCCCTACCTCAAGGCGGGTTGCGCCTGAATTTGATTCTTGATAGTTGTGATGGCCCTGCGAGATGGTTAGGCGACCTGCGCCGAATGAATCTCCTGAGGTGATCACATGAGAAGGCCAGACACCAACAACCCGAGGAGGTGACGTGAACGGGGCCGGCCCGCCTGACAGAGCTCAGTCGTTGGGTTTATCAGTGCTCCAGGGACGGACCCGAGCAAAGGCGTTGTGACAAGTCTTCTCATGCGAAAATCCTAAAGAAAGACAACAGGCGCGCAGCTCCCGTGGTGGCGAGGCATCGGGTTGCGTGCCCTGGCTCATCCGCCCATGATAAGCTCATGCGAGAACAAGGCACCAAGGGCCATGGGAGGTGACGTACATGGGAGCTGGCCCGCGAGCCAGAGCTCAGCCTCTTGGGTTTAGCAACGCTGCAGGGATGGACCCGAGCGCAAATGTCGTGCCTGTCCTTAATTATGAGGCGGTCGTGGGTGGGCTTGCAAGGGCGTACGACGTTCATGGTATCGAAGTACCGAACAGGCATGTAATAATCTTAGAGTAACTCACAGGAGGAGGTAAAACTAGTCCAGATAGATGCAAGAGCGATACATGTCGCGGGGACGGACCCATGCGACTTGGGGATGATGCAGCCCGAGGGGTGCCCCTAACAAGGTAAACTAAAGATGCAAAAAGGATAGGCATCGCAGGGACAGGCCCATGCAACTTGGGGATAATGTAGCCTGAGGGGCGCCCCCAACTGAATAAACTGGAAAATGTCACCTGGTGTCGTTTGTTGAAGAGGTGTTGGAGTAGCTGAAGATGCACCCTGAAGAGGTTGCCCCTCATGAGCCGCCTTGATCTTAGACCTCGGGAGGCTCTGGAGGCTCGGGAGGTCCACGAAGGACCGTGCCACCCCCGCCAGGACCTCGTGGTGCCTGGCCTCCTGAGCAGCCATGATGCTTCGTAGGTGACGCTGGAAGGCGGCAACCGTGTTCGGCAAGCCAAAGGGCATGCAAACATAGCTGTTAGGCGGGCCCTCACACCGACCAGCGCGTGAACGCCAGAAGCGCTCCTGAGCTTCGGCTCTGTTGAGCCTGGGGATGTTGACACAGACGCGCAGCCCGTTGTCCTCGCCAGGACAAGGAGCCGCGCCAGGTGGTAGGTGATGGTCGCCACGCATGACTCTCGCCTCTTGAATCTCTTCGATCGTCTTGGTGATGAACTCCTGAGCACCTGGCACCCTATGCCTAGTGCCCTCGTGAGGGAAGCGTGCGATGAAGCACGCCTCCATGTGGTGCCCGAGTGCCTCCCTCGTGTCGTTGGCTAAGTCTGAGGCCCTCTAGAAGAGAGCCCCCGAGCCCATCCTGAGGAGGGCGCCGAGCGCGCCTTCCTATGCATGAGAGGGAGGTGCCCCGTCCGTGGGCATTGATCCTGAGGTGGTGCCACTGGAGACACCGCTCTCCTGAGGCTCTTGGTGGAGTAGCTGCTTCTTCTTCTTGGGGACAACCTCAAGAGGGTAGATGGTGCCTTCGTTGTCTAGGTATTCTACTGTTGCAGCCTGGTAGGCGCGCTCGAGGGAGCACACCACGTCCTTCTCCTCGCAGCCGATTGTGATGATATCGCGGTTCCCTGGCATCTTGAGGACGTTGTAGCCATGGTGGGTCACTGCCATGAACTTGGCCAGGGCAGGATACCCAAGGATGGCATTGTATGGGAGGCGGATGTGAGCGACGTTGAAGTCGATGAGCTCGGTGTGGTAGTTGTCGCGCTGGCCGAAGGTGACAGGGAGGCAGATCTGCCCTATTGGGGTGGTGGAGCCATCGGTCACTCCTGAGAAGGGTTTGGTGGACTGCAGTTGATCGTACGACACTTGGAGGCGGTCGAGCGTATCGATGGAAAGACTGTTGAGCCCTGCGCCACCTTGGATGAGGGTCTTGGTGACAAGGACATTGCTGATGACGGGCGAGCAGAGCACTGGGAGAGCACCGGTAGTTGCCGCGCACTTGAGCTGGTTAGACGAGCTGAAGGTGATGGTGCACTTGAACCACCTGAGTGGGCGTGTGGCCTCGAGTCTGGGGAGGGCCATGTTCACCTCACGAGTAAACTGCTTGAAGATGCGGTGAGAGGCTGGGGCCTGAGCGCCACCCAAGATGTAGGCGACGGCGCGAGGCTCCTGGAAGCCCCCAGCCCCCTCGTCTTGCTGGTGGTCATCGTTCCTTCTTGGTGGTGGTAGCAGCGGAGGGAGGCCGACATTTCCCTGAGGACGGTCCTCACGAGGTTGGTCTCTCCAGGCGCCCTCGCGAGGCTGGCCTTGCGAACGATCCTCACGAGGCTGGTCGCGCCACTCCTGGCGGGGCCACGGTCTTCCCAACGTCCTCCACTTCTGCCTCCTCCGCGGCCTAGCCTCGGTCGTTGCGCTTGGGGCGTTGGCCGATGCGCCTGTCGCGGATGGCCCTGAGCTCATGACAGTTGTTGGTGTTGTGGCTGTGTACGTTGTGGAAGATGCAGAATGGACGGCTACCCTTGGACGACTCTGGGTGGTCGCAGCCGTGCTTCATCTCTGGTTCGGCCGCGAGCACGACAACCCCTTGTGCTTCACGTCCTTGACCTTGGCCTTCTTGTCTTCTAGGTCGACAGAGCTCGAGGAGGGAGAGGCGCCCCTCCTCAGCTCTCACGCACTTGGTAGCCATGTTGAACATTTCCAGAGCCATGCACATGTTCTCATGGATGGCGAGCTCCTCTTTCATCTTCACACTACGGACGCCATAGGAGAATGCTGAGATGATGGATTCATCAGAAACCTTGGGGATCTCGTGGAGAACGCTGTTGAAGCATTGGATGTATTCTCCAGGGTCTCCCCAGGCTGCTGCTTGATTCACTACAGGTCACCTGCGGCAGGCGGGCGGTCGCGAGTGCCCTGGAAGTTCGCGACAAAACCCTCGTGCATCTCGCCCTAGGAGGAGATCGATCCCGCGGGCAGGTTCAGGAGCCATGAGCGTGTGCCATCCTTGAGGGCCATGGGGAACCAGTTCGCCATGACCTTTTCATCGCCGCTGGCCGCCTCGATGCTCAGCTCGTAGAGCTGCAGGAACTCCATAGGGTCGGGCGTGCTATCGTAGCGTGGAGGCAGGTCAGGCTTGAACTTGCCTGGCCAGATGATGTCTACTACACAACCTTCTTCTTGTAGACGTTGTTGGGCCTCCAAGTGCAGAGGTTTGTAGGACACTAGCAAATTTCCCTCAAGTGGATGACCTAAGGTTTATCAATCCATGGGAGGCGTAGGATGATGATGGTCTCTCTCAAACAACCCTGCAACCAAATAACAAAGAGTCTCTTGTGTCCCCAACACACCCAATACAATGGTAAATTGTATAGGTGCACAAGTTCGGCGAAGAGATGGTGATACAAGTGCAATATGGATGATAGATAAAGGTTTTTGTAATCTAAAAATATAAAAACAGCAAGGTAACTAATGATAAAAGTGAGTGTCGGTGTCAAAACCGGCGGATCTCGGGTAGGGGGTCCTGAACTGTGCGTATAGGCCGGATGGTAACAGGAGGCAAGGGACACGAAGTTTTACCCAGGTTCGGGCCCTGTCGATGGAGGTAAAACCCTACGTCCTGCTTGATTAATATTGATGATATGGGTAGTACAAGAGTAGATCTACCACGAGATCAGAGATGCTAAACCCTAGGAGCTAGCCTATGGTATGATTGTTGATGTGTATGTTATCCTACGGACTAAAACCCTCCGGTTTATATAGACACCGGAGAGGGTTAGGGTTACATAGAGTCAGTTACAATGGTAGGAGATCTGAACATCCGTATCGCCAAGCTTACCTTCCACGCCAAGGAAAGTCCCTTCCGGACACGGGACGGAGTCTTCAATCTTGTATCTTCATAGTCCAGGAGTCCGGCTTGAAGGTATAGTTCGGCTATCCGAACGCCCCCTAATCTAGGACTCCCTCAGTAGCCCCCGAACCAGGCTCCAATGACGATAAGTCCGGCACGTAGATTGTCTTTGGCATTGCAAGGCGGGTTCTCCTCCAAATTCCGTGTACCTGTTTGAATAAAGTTCGGTTTCTTGTAGATGTTGCGCTCCTTAGCTTCTACGCCCAATAATGGCCGTTTCCCACTTGTCAAACGAATATGAAAAGTCTGGGTGTTTTTTCGTTCACACCCCTAGCCGCGTAAATGAGCTGCCCTATTTAAGGGGACGAGGATTTAGATCCAATCCACACCTTCTCGCCTCCACGAGTGTTCATCAGAGCGCATCTGACAAAGGTCCATTCCACCATGGCCAGCCACCGCAACTCCTCCGCTCGCCCTTCCAGCCCTAAGCCTGGATATTAGGAGAGATGTTCCACCCTGCATAGCGAGCTAGTGACGCTCCAGACCAAGGGATTTCTCCCCCCGGCCTATATGGTCCCGGTTCGAGCCGGTCTTGCCATCTACAACGGCGGAGAGCAAGCAGAGAATGCCCCTAATCCATCCAAAGGAGAGCGGGTGTGCCTTGTCCCTTACTTAATAAGTGGGCTCGGATTTCCCATCCACCCATTTCTCCGGGGGATGCTGGAGTTCTACGGCCTCCAGCTACATCATCTCACGCCTGCCTCAGTATTGCATATCGCGGGCTTTGTAGCCCTTTGCGAGCTGTTCTTGGGTATTGAGGCTCATTTCGGACTATGGAAGGAGTTGTTTTGCCTCGTGCCCCGTTCCAAGAAAGGGTCAATATATCAAGTGGGCGGAGCCGAAGTATGGCGCATCGCCGGGACCGGATATCTGTCCGAAACTCCAAAGAAGGCGTCCGAAGATTGGCCCTCGGAATGATTCTATATAGAAGACGTCCCGCTGCCTGATCCTGTCCGGATCGGCTTCCCAGAATTTGATAGTGCTCCCTTAAAGAAGCGCCTAAGCTGGCGTCCATGGAGCCCTCAAAGGGAAAGTGACAGGAACATCGTTTACCTGATGGGGAGAATAAGATTTTTGGCCCATTCCGGACTAACCATGATTGGAGTTATGGTCGAATGCATCATGCGGGGGGTGCAGCCTCTTCAGTATAGAAGCCACCCAATGTGGGATTTCAACGGGGAGGACGACGCCACCCGCTACGGCCATAAGGGGCCAGATTCAGTTGCCGCTCTATTAAAGATCTTGTCCACTTTGTACAAGGGAGAAGAGGATGAATTTCTCCGCGTCAACCCACAGGGTGGATTATCTATGCACAATCCCCCAAGCTGGGTAAGTGGTCGCATCTACTTGCTCATCTGTTTAGTGTTCCCATTGTTAAATACTTAGTCTGATGACCTCAACGCAGGAACTGCGCCGGGCTGTTAAGGAAATAAGCAGCCCGCCTCCACAACCCGAGGACCCAGGACGGTCTCTCAACCCGGCCTCTCAAGAGGATTCGGACATATCTGTGGAGCTGATTGATGGAGTGTTCCATCAATTGAGCGAGGACAACACCTTGGTGGCCATTACGGCCAATTACCCAGGGTTAATCCCGACGCCCCAGGTACCTGAGATCAAAGTCCCAGTACCCCGGATAGGGGTCCGTCCATGTGTGTTCAATTTCCTGATTGCAACCAAACTTTGCAGGGGAGGTTGTTGAGGCGGAAGGCCAAACCTGCGGCGACAAGCCAACGAGGGGCCGCAGGGCCCCGTGGGCAGAAAAGAGGTGCAGTCTGGACCGAGGCATCAGCGCAAAGGTATGGCGCGCCCCTCTATCCCAGTTGTTATACCTTCGAGGCACATTTGACACGCGCGCCCTCTTTAGGACAAAGAGACCTCACCGGACTATATCCGGAGAGGCTGCCAATCATGCCTCCACCAGCCAGGCTCCAAAGCCTGGTCCGGGGGCGAAGGCAAACGCAAGGCGCGTGCCGGACGTTCCTCCGACGGAGGATGCGGACGGGTTGTCTGCCACCAACTCTGAGGTGGAAAGTGCCATGAACCACAAGCGTCGTCGGACAATTCTTCGCGACGCTTGCTTCTCCCAAGAGGCATTAGATGCCTTCAAAATGGTCTAGCCAGAGCCACAGAGCAATATGTAAAAGACATACGGGTAAGAAAATTTTGGTAAATATATATGTAGCAGTAGCCCCCGAGACTTGAAACAGTTAGAATAACTGGTTTAAGGATCATTTGATATGCAGGTTCTTACAAAAAAGAATTCCCTACTGTCCCAGGAGCTGGAAGAGTGAAAAGCCCAACTAGAGGCCGCACTAGCCGCGGCAGGGGAGCCTAAGGAGGTGTCAGGACCCCGACTCAATGCCACATCGATCTAGCGTGTAACACCTCATATCACTTTGCGGCCTCACGCACGGTATCCCCACGGGTGTCGCCTTACCTTTGCCCGGGACCGTTTGCGCCTTTTGGCACACGTATATGATGGTGTTGCTAGCATCCATATGATAAAGAGCCCGGGCTGACATGGCTAGTCGTAAACCCAAAGTGGCACTAACTTACAGGGACAGGCATCCATGACCCAGCATCGAACGTGTCGGTCATCAGTGAGTGAATCCAGGCTGTAGCACTGGGCTAACAGGACTCCGGAGAACCGGGCTGTAGCGGGCTGACAGGACTCCGGTATTCATCGCGTGACATTTCCCTGAAGGGACAGACACAGGAACGAAGAAGGACACATGCCGGCCAGCCTAAGTGTTCCGTAGCAGTAGCACGCTACCATGGCTCAGTGGAAGCACTAGGAGACATTTCCCGGTAAGAGAGGCTACTAAGGATAAACAACTAGATAGTCAGATCCCACACATAACAATACACATTACACGTACGAATAATATGCAAGTATGTGTTGTACAACATGGCATCATAGCATAACTCAACAACTCATATAGATAAAGGCTTAGAAGAGCCATCGTAGCATTTATTACAAACAGGGGTCACATGACCCAACATTCAGAGCAATCAAGCAACACACGGAAGCATTACATGTCTGAGTACAGACATCTATAAATGGAAAAGGCTGAAAGCCTGACTATCTACAACGTCCGATCAAGATCGTAGCTGAGGTACAAGCTACTTGTCGAAGTCCATGAGAACACTAGTAAGACCGAAGTCTCCGCTGCAAAAACATAAATAAAGCAACATGAGTACAAAGGTACTCAGCAAGACTTACATCAGATCCTATCATACATGCATGTGTATCAAGGGGGTAATGTGGGGTTTAGTTGCAGCAAGCCAGCTTTGACTCTGTGGCTATCCTGTTCTACGACTACCAGAAACTCTTGAGGTGATATGGCGCACACGAGTCCACTAATCACCACACAATACACTACTATGGATACGTCCCCGTCTCCCTACGGGAAGGCCATCCATAGCACTCACACTTGTCTTGAGCATTTTAGAGTATCCACTTCAAGTTGTCTATGTACCATGTAAGCATCCAAGAAGTCCATAACCGTGGACCCGGCTATTCGAATAGATCATGTTAACCCTGCAGGGGTGTACTTCTTCACACACGCTCTCGCCACTTACCGCCATGTACACGTCATGTATCTCGGCAACCTTCAAGAGGAAGCCTGGCGAGGGTGTCGGCCACGACCTGACTAACCACACAAGACTCTAGCCCAGGTTTATCGCCTATTCGGGTTCCATCCGCAAGGAGATCCGGCCGGGGTGTCGCTCACGGCCCCAAACGATGTGTGCAGGGTTCCCGAGCCCACCATCCGGGTGCCACTCGGTACACCAGGCCACGTGTGCCTAGTCTGTCCCAAGCCCACCCTGCCAGGTGCCACTTGGTAGAAAATAGCACTACCTACAAACACCAGAAAACTAGTTGCGACTCCTAGACAGAGAACAGGTCGGTTAATAAGTCGAGAGGGGCACTTAAGCATTCCGATGTGTGGTAGTATCGAGTCATTGGACAAATACATAGAACTCGGTGCTTAAGGACGGTTCCAATGAGACAACCCACCATGTACTCCTACATGGCCTCTCACCGCTACCTTTACCAAATCGTGTTCACACACTTCACTCTCAGTATCAGAACATATCGTAACACTCCAATTCATTCCCAATGAATCAGACCTGACACAACTCTAAGCAATAGCAGGCATAGCATGGTAGGAACACAACAATGGCTTCAATCAACTCCTACACATGCTAGTGGGTTTCAACTATTTACTGTGGCAATGACAGGTCATGCAGAGGAATGGGTTCAACTACCGCAGCACAAAGTAGCAGAAGAATCGTTGTTGTCCTAATGCAATAACCGAGAGCAGGAGCGAGAGAGTAGGATTGTATCGGAATGAACAAGGGGGTTTGCTTGCCTGGTAAATCCAAAAGGGAGGCACTGCTTCACAGACAGGTACTCTGGAACGTCCTCCGGAGTAGGACCTATCGAGAAGGAACGGTGCCAACAATCAATACACAAGCATATGCAACAATATGATGCATGAACATGGCATGAAGTTGTGATGTTGTTTGAGCTAATGCAACTGGTATCCATTTGGTTTGAAGTCCATTTGAACCAAAGGTTCAAATGCATCTCCAAATTAAGCTCCTATATATGCCATAATGTGTTTTCTCATATACAGAATGTATAAGTTAGTTTGTCATGCATGAAACTAGTACAGATGGAAAGGTTGCATTTTTCTGATAATTTTTCATATATAAATTATTTTAATCTGAGCTACGGTTGAATTGATATGAATTTTTGAAGTTTAAATCAATTTCTGGAATTTCCTGATTTAATTTAAATCCAGAAATCATATTATTGCGCCAGCATGACGTCAGCACGACGTCAGCCGTCAACTGCGGCTGACTGGGGTCAAACCTGACGTGTGGGGTCCACACGTCAGTGACAGGGGGTTAAACAGGGTTAGTTTAACTTAATTAAAAGATTAGGGGGCACCGGGGCCCACTGTCACTGTCAGGGGGGGTTAGTTACTATTTAACTAAAATTAGCAGGGCCTGGCCCCACTAGTCAGCGACCCTGGGGGGTCAAACCCCAGGTCGAACAAGTCAAACCCGCCGGCGGTTAGTCGTCGGCGAGGTCCGCGGCGTACTTGTGCCCCGGGTTTCCTTTGTGGTGCTCCAAATGGCGCGCGGCTAGGCACGTTGGAGAGCTAGCTCGATGGCGCGTCGGGCGGTGGCCGTGGCTGGGCCTGGGGTGGCCGGAGTCGACGGCGGCGAGCTCGGCTGCGGCTGCCGGAGTTTGGTCGTGCACGAGAGCGCGTTTGGAGCGCGAAAACGGGAGAAGCAAAGCACTAGGGATGCTCTACGTGGCCCTACGAGCTTGTTGGACTCGCCGGGGTGACCAAATGGTCACCGGAGCTGCGTCGACGGCGAGCTCGGCGGCGGCGAAGGTTCGGCTGTGGTGGGGAAAGGGCTACGGCATGCGGGTGACTAAGCGGAGAGGGGGAAACGGTGGCGGAGCTCACCGCGGTTGCAGCGGGCGTCGAAGCGGGCTCGGGGACGTCCTGCGTGCGGCGAATCGACGGCGGTGGTGGTCGGAGCCCGAGGTGGAAGACGACGGCGACGGCGGCTCCACAGGGCGTCCGGCGTCTTGTGGCTTGACGGAGGAGACGAGGAAGTCGTGGCGGAGCTTCTGCGCGTGTCAGAGAGGCGAGGGGAGGCCGGTGGCCGCGGTGGTGCTGGTCGGTGGCGACGGCGTTTGGTTTCGGGAGAGAACGAGGGGGGGAAGGAAGAGAGAGCGAATGCGAGGGAGAGGAGAGAAGAGATGCGGGGCGTGCGTGGCGTCGCGCGGGATCGTCGAGAGCAACGAGGGGGGGAGAGGGCAGGCAGGCAGAGAGGGAGGAGGTGGCGCGGCGCGGTGGTGCACGCGGCACGCAGCTGCTTGGCGAGGGGGAGAAGACGACAGAGGAGGAGGCGGGCTGGGCCGCCTGCTGGCTGGGCCGGCCTACTGCTGCTGGGCTGCACAGGGAGGAGGCCCAGGTAAGTCTCCCTCTTTTATTTTTTGTTTTCTAATTTTTCTGACATTTGTTTTGATTTAATTAAAATATTAAATCATTTAATTACCTTATGCCAATTTTTGCAGGAGCTAGCTATATTATTCCAGAGCTCCCCAACAGGTGGCATAATTTTTGGACATATATTAATATATATAACTAATATATTTCCAATGCAAATATTTATGCATTAATTCCAAATGCCCAAAATAAATATCCATGAGCTCCTAAAAATATTGGTTTGATTTTTATCTCTGTCCAATATTTTCAGAGAGCAACATGAGCATTTTCTTGGACCCTTTTGGAGAAATTTTTATTTGGGTCATTTTCAGAGATGATTCTGAGGGTTCCACCAATCCTCATTTCAAATTCAAATGGAATATAAACATGATGCACAAATGACTAGCTAGTCTAGGTCATACCAGACTAGGGATGTGACAACTCGCCCCCACTTGAAAGAATCTCGTCCCGAGATTCAGGGGTCGACGGAAAGAAAGCGGGGTACTCTAGTCGAAGACGATCTTCTCGCTCCCAAGTAGCTTCTCTCTCGGAATGATGAGACCACTGAACCTTGAGAAACTTGATGTTCTGACGTCGAGTGACACGCTCTGCTCGATCAAGAATGCGAACTGGGTACTCTCGATATGTGAGGTTATCTTGAAGATCAAGTGTTTCGTGGTCCACTCCGCGGATATGATCCGAGAAGCAACCCCTGAGTTGAGAGACATGGAAGACATCATGAACTCGAGAAAGATGTGGGGGTAGTTCCAACTGGTAGGCAACCTCTCCTCGTTTAGCGAGAATGCGAAAAGGACCAATGTAACGAGGAGCCAACTTGCCCTTGATACCAAAACGACGGGTACCCTTCAAAGGAGTAACCCGAAGGTAAGCTTGGTCGCCAACTTCATAAGTCATATCCTTATGATGACGATCGTACTGGCTTTTCTGATGAGACTAGGCTGTTTTCAAATTCTCACGAATGATGCGAACTTGCTCTTCTGCCTCCTGGATCATGTCCGGTCCAAAGAATTGTCTTTCACCGGTTTCTGACCAGTTCAAAGGTGTTCGACATCTTCGTCCATAGAGAACTTCAAAAGGAGCCATTTTGAGGCTGGATTGATAGCTATTGTTATAAGCAAACTCGGTGAAAGGAAGACATTTCTCCCAATCCATACCGAATGAGATAACGCAAGCTCTGAGCATGTCTTCGAGAATTTGATTGACCCGTTCCACCTGACCACTCGACTGAGGGTGGAAAGCAGTACTGAAGGAAAGATGGGTTCCCATGGCAGTTTGGAAACTCTCCCAGAAATGAGAAGTGAAAAGACTGCCATGGTCTGAATTGATCTCCAGTGGAACACCATGGAGTGATACTATTCGAGAAATGTATAAGTCAGCAAGCTGACTAGCAGTGATACTCTCTCGAACAGGAAGGAAGTGAGACACTTTGGAAAGACGATCAACGACTATGAAGATAGCGTTATTCCCTCTCTTGGTCCTGGGTAAGCCGGTGATGAAGTCCATACCAACTTTATCCCATTTCCATTAAGGAATAGCTAAAGGCTGAAGGGTGCCAGCAGGTCTTTGATGTTCTGCCTTAACGCGACGACAAATGTCACATTTAGCAATGAACTCAGCGATTTCTCTCTTCATCCTAGTCCACCAGAACCTCTGGCGTAGATCCTGATACATCTTAGTGCTACCGGGATGAATCGTGAGAGGAGATTCATGCGCCTCCTTAAGAATCAACTGTCGCAGATGTTGATTCTTGGGAACCACCAAGCGATTCTCAAAGAAAACAACACCACGATCATCCATAGAGAAACATCCACCAACTCCCATCTTAATGTTTCTCTTAATGCGGATAACACCCCTATCAAACTTCTGGTCAGAGATGATCTGATCCTCAAGGGTAGGTTTCGCCACCAAGGTAGAAAGGAATCCATGAGGAGCCATGTGAAGGTTAAGCTTACAGAATTCCTCATGGAGAAGTGGTTGGCCTTGCTGCAACATGAGATTGTTGCAATAGGATTTACGGCTTAGAGCATCAGCCATGACATTGGCTTTGCCTGGGGTGTAGGTAATCCCTAGATCATAATCTGTGATCAACTCCAACCAACGTCTTTGCCTAAGGTTCAGATCCGGTTGGGTGAAGATATACTTGAGACTCTGGTGATTAGTGTAGATCTCGCAACGTTTACCAAGGAGGTAATGTCGCCAGGTCTTGAGTGCATAGACTACGGCTGCAAGCTCTAGATCATGTGTAGGATAATTATCCTCATGTGGATGCAACTGTCGAGATGCATAGGCAATCACATGACGATCCTGCATAAGAATGCAACCTAGTCCTTGTCGTGAGGCGTCACAATAGATAACAAAGTCTTTAGTGAAATCCGGTGGCACAAGTATGGGAGCAGAAGTCAGGCGTCTTTTCAGTTCCTGAAAACTGTACTCACACTGTGGGGACCACTCGAACTTTTTATCCTTCTTGAGAAGTTCCGTGAGGGGTTTGGCTACTTTGGAGAAGTTTTCAACAAAGCGGCGACAATAGCTGGCTAGACCAAGGAAACTCCTAACTTGTTTAACGGTTTCAGGTGGAGTCCAATCGAGAACGGCCTTAACTCTCCCGGGATTGACAGCAATGCCCTTACCAGAGATTACGTGGCCTAGGTAGGTCACTTCTGGCAACCAAAATTCACACTTGGAGAACTTGGCATAAAGGTGATGCTCTCTGAGTTTTTCTAACACAAGTCTAAGATGTTCGGCATGCTCTTCCTCGTTCTTCGAGTAAATAAGAATATCATCGAGGTAAACCACGACGAACTTATCTAAGTACTCCATGAAGATCGAGTTCATCAAGCGGGAGAATGTGGCTGGGGCGTTGGTTAGGCCAAAGGACATGACGGTGTACTCGTACTGGCCATAACGAGTGACAAAAGCTGTCTTGGGAATGTCCCCGTTTCTGATCTTAATTTGGTGGTATCCTAACCTCAAATCCATCTTGGAGAAGACTGAGGATCCAGCGAGCTGATCATACAGATCGTTGATCCTGGGGAGCGGATACTTGTTCTTTATCGTGACCAAATTAACGGGACGATAATCTACAACCATCCGGTCCGTACCATCCTTCTTCTTGACAAAGAGGACGGGGCAAGCCCAAGGAGAAGAACTAGGACGGATGAAACCCTTTTGCAAGGACTCATCGAGTTGTTTCTTAAGCTCGGCTAGTTCTAGGGGTGCCATCTTGTAAGGTCTCCTAGAGATTGGAGCTGTTCCTGGGATAAGATCTATGACGAACTCTACATCTCTATCAGGTGGAACACCTGGCAGTTCCTCTGGAAAGACATCCGGAAAGTCACGGACTACCGGGATATCTTCAAGGTCTGGAAGAGGGCTGGCATTAAGAGAATAGAGCTGACGCTTTGCAACTCTAGTGGAGACGGTGACTATCTTGCCAGATGGGTGTGTAAGCTGAACAGATCTGGTGTAACAATCAATCTTGGCATGATGAGCTGTCATCCAGTCCATACCCAAGATGATGTTAATATCTGAGGACTTGAGGGCTACAAGTGATGCAAGGAATACAAGTCTATCAACAAGGATTTCATTACCATAGCTGATTCTGGTGGTCTGCCATCTAGACCCTGGGGTTTGGATTTCAAGCGGAGTTGGCATATCACAAAATGATATGTCGTGCAAACGAGCATAGCCTTCAGAAATGAAGGAGTGAGATGCTCCGGTATCGAATAGAACTGATGCTGGGTGACAATTGACAAGGAGTGTACCAAGAACGACATCCGGATCATCATGAGCGTCTTTAGCTGAGACATGATGCACACGTCCACATTCAGTGGGGGCTGACTTGGCACTAATCATCTTGCGTGATGGCTTAACACAGCCAACAGTCTTCTCGGGCTGGGGTGGAGCATAACTAGCCTGAGAGCAGTCACGTGCATAGTGTCCTGGCTTCCCGCATGTGAAGCAAGTCCCTGAGGTTGGACGTGGACCCGCACTGACAAGCGGTCTACCAGTAGGCCTGGGTGGAACATATGACTGAGCTGGGGGAGGCACCACATGGGATGGCCTCGGTGCATATCCGGAAGGAAGAGCGGAGTTTGGAACCCAAATCCGGCGCTTCTGGGAACTAGAGCCAGAGGAGGATCCCAAATCACGGGTGTGCTTACGAGACTCCTCGTAAGTGAGTTGAGATGTCTCTGCATTGATGGCCTTGTTCACAAGGGCTTGGAATGTATCACAATGATGTAGGTGGAGATCACGACGCAACTTGGGGTTGAGACCCTTCCGGGACCTAGCTTGCTTCTTGGCGTCCGTGGACACTTCTTCTGTGGCATAGCGAGCGAGGTTCTCAAACTCTCGGCTGTAAGCATCAACAGCCATCTTACTTTGGGTGAAACTACAGAACTCTTCTCTCTTGCGATCAAGGAGGGCCTGGGGAATGTGATGCTCGCGAAAAGCCTCAGTGAAATCCTTCCAGGTAGGAATCTGGCCAGCTAGAAGCAAAGCCTCATAGTTCTGCCACCAAAGACTAGCAGGACCTTCCAGGTGATATGTGGCATAAGTGACCTTGTCATCTTCAGCTACGCTCGCGGAACGCAGCTTATGAGTGATGCTACGGAGCCAGTCATCTACATCGAGTGGCTCGATGGAATGATGAAAGGTAGGTGGGTGCAAGCGAATGAAGTCATGAATGGTAGGAGATCGTTTGAACTGATGTGCGGTGTTCTCCTCGATGCGTGCCAACAAACGGTTAGACTCGCAGTTGTTCCTCTCCATCGCTAACATGAACTCTGTCAACGAAGGTTGATCGGGAGGATCCTCGTCCCTGCCATCTCCGTGGTTCTGGCTACGAACAATAGAACTAGATGACATCCTGTGAAACGAAACCAAGGACGGAATCAGCATCAATCTATAGGCTATAGAATGTAGGATAAAGAAATTAGTATCTCTCGAATTCCTAGGGCAATTCCGGTAGCATAACAGCAGTAAAATGCTCAGAATGATACATCCTACTAAAAATGGGGTGGTACATGCTCAACATCATCACTCAAGGTTCTGAGATCATACTAAGCAGACTACACCGGAAATACTCAAAACTGGGGTATGACTCTGATCAACCAATCCTATGGGACTACGGAGTGGTAACACGTGATCCTGATAAACGGAAGAGAAGCCTAGTTCCTTAACCCCGTAGGAAAGATAGGATGAGTCAGATCAGAAGGCCATGAGGTATAAGGAGTAAAAAGAGCCTTACGTTCCAACCCACAATCAATTCCCTTACATAACTACAGAATTTCTAGACTCAACTTCGACCAATTGGCTTGGTAATCCTACAGGCAGTCAGGCTCTGATACCAACGCTGTCAGGACCCCGACTCAATGCCACATCGATCTAGCGTGTAACACCTCATATCACTTTGCGGCCTCACGCACGGTATCCCCACGGGTGTCGCCTTACCTTTGCCCGGGACCGTTTGCGCCTTTTGGCACACGTATATGATGGTGTCACTAGCATCCATATGATAAAGAGCCCGGGCTGACATGGCTAGTCGTAAACCCAAAGTGGCACTAACTTACAGGGACGGGCATCCATGACCCAGCATCGAACGTGTCGGTCATCAGCGAGTGAATCCAGGCTGTAGCACTGGGCTAACAGGACTCCGGAGAACCGGGCTGTAGCGGGCTGACAGGACTCCGGTATTCATCGCGTGACATTTCCCCGAAGGGACAGACACAGGAACGAAGAAGGACACATGCCGGCCAGCCTAAGTGTTCCGGAGCAGTAGCAAGCTACCAGGGCTCAGTGGAAGCACTAGGAGACATTTCCCGGTAAGAGAGGCTACTAAGGATAAACAACTAGATAGTCAGATCCCACACATAGCAATACACATTACACGTACGCATAACATGCAAGTATGTGCTGTACAACATGGCATCACAGCATAACTCAACAACTCATATAGATAAAGGCTCAGAAGAGCCATCATAGCATTTATTACAAACAGGGGTCACATGACCCAACATTCAGAGCAATCAAGCAACAACGGAAGCATTACATGTCTGAGTACAGACATCTATAAATGAAAAAGGCTGAAAGCCTGACTATCTACAACGTCCGATCAAGATCGTAGCTGAGGTACAAGCTACTCGTCGAAGTCCACGAGAACACTAGTAAGACCGAAGTCTCCGCTGCAAAAACATAAATAAAGCAACATGAGTACAAAGGTACTCAGCAAGACTTACATCAGATCCTATCATACATGCATGTGTATCAAGAGGGTAATGTGGGGTTTAGTTGCAGCAAGCCAGCTTTGACTCTGTGGCTATCCTGTTCTACGACTACCAGAAACTCTTGAGGTGATATGGCGCACACGAGTCCACTAATCACCACACAATACACTACTATGGATTCATCCCCGTCTCCCTACGAGAAGGCCATCCATAGCACTCACACTTGTCTTGAGCATTTTAGAGTATCCACTTCAAGTTGTCTATGTACCATGTAAGCATCCAAGAAGTCCATAACCGCGGACCCGGCTATTCGAATAGATCATGTTAACCCTGCAGGGGTGTACTTCTTCACACACGCTCTCGCCACTTACCGCCATGTACACGTCATGTATCTCGGCAACCTTCAAGCGGAAGCCTGGCGAGGGTGTCGGCCACGACCTGACTAACCACACAAGACTCTAGCCCAGGTTTATCGCCTATTCGGGTTCCATCCGCAAGGAGATCCGGCCGGGGTGTCGCTCACGGCCCCAAACGATGTGTGCAGGGTTCCCGAGCCCACCATCCGGGTGCCACTCGGTACACCAGGCCACGTGTGCCTAGTCTGTCCCAAGCCCACCCTGCCGGGTGCCACTTGGTAGAAAAATAGCACTACCTACAAACACCAGAAACTAGTTGCGACTCCTGGACAGAGATCAAGTTGGTTAATAAGTCGAGAGGGGCACTTAAGCATTCCAATGTGTGGTAGTATCGAGTCATTGGACAACATACATAGAACTCAGTGCTTAAGGGACGGTTCCAGTGAGACAACCCACCATGTACTCCTACATGGCCTCTCACCGCTACCTTTACCAAATCGTGTTCACACACTTCACTCTCAGCATCAGAACATATCGTAACACTCCAATTCATTCCCAATGAATCAGACCTGACACAACTCTAAGCAATAGCAGGCATAGCATGGTAGGAACACAACAATGGCTTCAATCAACTCCTACACATGCTAGTGGGTTTCAACTATTTACTGTGGCAATGACAGGTCATGCAGAGGAATGGGTTCAACTACCGCAGCACAAAGTAGCAGATGAATCGTTGTTGTCCTAATGCAATAACTGAGAGCAGGAGCGAGAGAGTAGGATTGTATCGGAATGAACAAGGGGGTTTGCTTGCCTGGTAAATCACAAGGGAGGCACTGCTTCACAGACAGGTACTCTGGAACGTCCTCCGGAGTAGGACCTATCGAGAAGGAACGGTGCCAACAATCAATACACAAGCATATGCAACAATATGATGCATGAACATGGCATGAAGTTGTGATGTTGTTTGAGCTAATGCAACTGGTATCCATTTGGTTTGAAGTCCATTTGAACCAAAGGTTCAAATGCATCTCCAAATTAAGCTCCTATATATGCCATAATGTGTTTTCTCATATACAGCATGTATAAGTTAGTTTGTCATGCATGAAACTAGTACAGATGGAAAGGTTGCATTTTTCTGATAATTTTTCATATATAAATTATTTTAATCTGAGCTACGGTTGAATTGATATGAATTTTTGAAGTTTAAATCAATTTCTGGAATTTCCTGATTTAATTTAAATCCAGAAATCATATTATTGCGCCAGCATAATGTCAGCACGACGTCAGCCGTCAACTGCGGCTGACTGGGGTCAAACCTGATGTGTGGGGTCCACACGTCAGTGACAGGGGGTTAAACAGGGTTAGTTTAACTTAATTAAAAGATTAGGGGGCACCGGGGCCCACTGTCAGTGTCAGGGGGGGTTAGTTACTATTTAACTAAAATTAGCAGGGCCTGGCCCCACTAGTCAGCGACCCTGGGGGGTCAAACCCCAGGTCAAACAAGTCAAACCCGTCGGCGGTTAGTCGCCGGCGAGGTCCGCGGCGTACTTGTGCCCCGGGTTCCCTCTGTGGTGCTCCAAATGGCGCGCGGCTAGGCGCATTGGAGAGCTAGCTCGATGGCGCGTCGGGCGGTGGCCGTGGCTGGGCCTGGGGTGGCCGGAGTCGACGGCGGCGAGCTCGACTGCGGCTGCCGGAGTTCGGTCGTGCACGAGAGCGCATTTGGAGCACGAAAACGGGAGAAGCAAAGCACTAGGGATGCTCTACGTGGCCCTACGAGCTTGTTGGACTCGCCGGGGTGACCAAATGGTCACCGGAGCTGCGTCGACGGCGAGCTCGGCGGCGGCGAAGGTTCGGCCGTGGTGGGGAAAGGGCTACGGCGTGCGGGTGACTAAGCGGAGAGGGGGAAACGGTGGCGGAGCTCACCGCGGTTGCAGCGGGCGTCGAAGCGGGCTCGGGGACGTCCTGCGTGCGGCGAATCGACGGCGGTGGTGGTCGGAGCCCGAGGTGGAAGACGATGGAGACGGCGTCTCCACAGGGCGTCCGGCATCTTGTGGCTTGACGGAGGAGACGAGGAAGTCGTGGCGGAGCTTCTGCGCGTGTCGGAGAGGCGAGGGGAGGCCGGTGGCCGTGGTGGTGCTGGTTGGCGGCGACGGCGTTCGGTTTCGGGAGAGAACGAGGGGGGCAAGGAAGAGAGAGCGAATGCGAGGGAGAGGAGAGAAGAGATGCGCGGCGTGCATGGCGTCGCGCGGGATCGTCCAGAGCAACGAGGGGGGGAGAGGGCAGGCAGGCAGAGAGGGAGGAGGTGGCGCGGCGCGGCGGTGCGCGCGGCACGCAGCTGCTTGGCGAGGGGGAGAAGACGACAGAGGAGGAGGCGGGCTGGGCCGCCTGCTGGCTGGGCCGGCCTGCTACTGCTGGGCTACACAGGGAGGAGGCCCAGGTAAGTCTCCCTCTTTTATTTTTTGTTTTCTAATTTTTCTGACATTTGTTTTGATTTAATTAAAATATTAAATCATTTAATTACCTTATGCCAATTTTTGCAGGAGCTAGCTATATTATTCCAGAGCTCCCCAACAGGTGGCATAATTTTTGGACATATATTAATATATATAACTAATATATTTCCAATGCAAATATTTATGCATTAATTCCAAATGCCCAAAATAAATATCCATGAGCTCCTAAAAATATTGGTTTGATTTTTATCTCTGTCCAATATTTTCAGAGAGCAACATGAGCATTTTCTTGGACCCTTTTGGAGAAATTTTTATTTGGGTCATTTTCAGAGATGATTCTGAGGGTTCCACCAATCCTCATTTCAAATTCAAATGGAATATAAACATGATGCACAAATGACTAGCTAGTCTAGGTCATACCAGACTAGGGATGTGACAGGAGGCCCCCTCTGGTAATATACATTTCGAAAGATAAGTATTTTGCGAAGCATGGCTTTGGTGTGAATCTGACAAATAAAATTGCAGAAGGCGCCGGATTGAATCCAGAAAAGCAACATCTCCTACGCTAGCTAAAGGCTGGTGAGAGGGTGCTATTAAAGGTGATGGGGGAGAAGAACATTCTCCAAGATGCCAACACCCGGCTGGGCGTCGAGCTGAAAGATGTTCGTGCCCAGCTATCAGACTCCGTGAAGGAGAATCAGCGGCTTCGGCGCGGCATATTTAGTAAGTGCTTGAACGAACCATTTGAAAGAAAGTTGGGCGGGGAAGTCGACTGACAGAGCAATGTCTGTAGGTGTGTTAACAGGTTGTCCGACAGAGGAGATGCCCGGTTCTACGGGTGACCTTCTTCCCGAGCTCTCGCAACTGCTCGATCAAGTTTGGCAGGCGATGCGAGGCGTCGCCCAGGCCCTGTGGCCATCCGTCTCCATGCCCGAAGGTATTGGAGAGCTTGCAGAGAAGCTAAAGGGAGCACGGCGGCGCTTCCAATTGTGGAAGATATCAGCCTGTCATCAAGGCGCTAGGGAGGCCTGGGCCATGGTGAAGACGCGGTACTCAAAGGCTGACCCGAACCACATGGCCGAGGTCGGTCCTATAGGGCCCGATGGGAAGGAGATCCCTATAAGCTTAGTGTACGGCCAAGTAGAGTTGGCCGCAAAGTACTCCTAGCAGGACTGTAAATTAGACAGCCTGTTAGATGGTATTGAAGAGGAATACAATCAGTCAAAATGACTATGTAATCGAATTGACATTTATAATGCCTTCTAGCCGGATTGTAGATCATTTGTCATAGCCGACCTTTTCGCTTCAACCTCGGGGCCTGACGGTCCGGAGTGTGTCCGAATTCCCATGCAGTTATATAGGAACCGGGGAATGCATAGAGACCAGGCATAGGGGTCATTAGTGTGTGAACAGACAAGTGCCCGACTAGTTATGTTATATTACATGGTTAGTAAGAAACATCTTCCAGGGAGAATAGTTCCGTTAGGGGTTCCTTTCCCTGGGGGGCATGCCCTAAAGTGCATGTCCATGCTGTGAAAAGAAACGCAGGAAAAACGCCTGGGGGCACATAGATAAAGAAAAAGATCATCTTTAGTTCACCGACCGAATATTCTCTTAAGAACGCTAGCTTTCGGCTTCACCCAGTCTGAGGTACATGTCCGGCTGATCCGGCAGTAACAATCGCAGAGGTGCTCCCTTTACCACCTAGCCGAATAATCGGGAACGTAGGGGTAAGCACAGGAGCCAGGCAACCCATCTTGGCCAAAACTTAAGTCATATCGATGCATATAATGGTGAATAAAAGGTACATGCGGAAGTTTGACACATGTGTTAGGCATGAAGCCCGTATAAATAAGCTTCTGTTTAAAGAAGCCCCCAGGTTTACTGAGCGCGGATAGTGCGTCAATTTGTGAGCCTTTAAAGGTTATAAGAGAGAGAGAGAAAGGGAGAAGGAGAGAAATGTAAGACAGACAGTATATAAAAAATGGACAGAGTAAGGAGACGAACATAGGATCCGACACTAGGCATAGAATCTTCGGAGACGGGCTGCGTTCCATGGGTTCGGCTCGAGTCGGTTATCCGATGCGTTTCGCAGGCGGTATGCTCCACCAATCAGGACTTAGTCAATTATGAAGGGACCTTCCCACTTGGGCTTGAGTTTGTCCTTTTTCTCGTCCGGCAGGCGTAGAACTAATTCGCCAACATTGTAATTTTTGGCCCATACTTCTCTGCTTTGGTATCTTCGAGCTTGCTGTTGATAGAATGCGGAACGGGCTTTCGCCACGTCACGCTCCTCTAATGCGTCCAAACTGTCCTGCTGATCGAGCTCGGCTTCTCTTTCCTCGTACATGTGCACTCGAGGTGAGTCATGAATTATGTCGCAAGGTAGAACTGCCTCTGTGCCGTACGCCATGAAGAATGGTGTGTATCCAGTGGTGCGATTCGGCGTGGTCTGCAGCCCCCAGAGTACGGAGTCGAGCTCCTCTACCCAGTGTGTGTTAGATTCCTTGAGGGACCGCACTAGTCTGGGTTTGATGCCACTCATGATAAGACCATTTGCATGTTCGACCTGGCCGTTAGTTTGTGGGTGATATACGGAAGCATAATCGAGCTTTATGCACATGTTTTTGCACCAGAGTTTTACCTCGTCGGCCGTAAAGTTCATGCCATTATCAGTGATGATGTTGTGGGGGACGCCGTAACGGTGTAAAACCCCGGATATGAAGTCTATCACACGTCCGGATTCGGCCGTCTTAACAGGCTTGGCTTCTATCCATTTGGTGAACTTATCCACCATGACCAGTAATTATTTGTGCTTGTGGGTTCCGCCTTTAAGGGGTCCAACCATATCAAGCCCCCAGGCCGCAAAGGGCCAAATGATGGGGATAGTTTGGAGGGCGGTGGGTGGCATATGGCTTTGGTTTGCAAAGAGCTGGCAGCCGGTGCATCGTTGGACTAAGTCCTGAGCGTCTTCCCGGGCTGTCGGCCAATAAAAGCCTGTACGGAAGGCCTTGCTTACTAGGGACCGGGCTGCAGCGTGATGACCGCCGAGTTCGGCATGGATTTCGGCCAGGAGATTCCGCCCCTCCTCTTCGGAGATGCACCTTTGAAGGACTCCGGTAGTGCTTTTCTTATAAAGATCTCCCTCGTGGACTCTGTAGGCTTTGGATCGCTGCACTATGCAGCGTGCCTCATTTTGGTCCTCAGGGAGTTCCTGCCTAGTAAGGTAGGCGAGGAATGGTTCTGTCCACAGGGCGATGACGGCCATTATTACGTGGGCTGAAGGTGTTATTTCAATGGCAGAGCCTCCGATTGTGTCAGAATGTTTGGTGTCGGGCAGTGTGGTTGGGTCCGGGCTATTATTGTTCGGCTCCCCTTCCCATGCCACGGATGGCTTGAAAAGCCTTTCCAAGAAGATGTTGGGGGGGACTACATCTTGTTTTGCGCCGATGCGTGCCAGGACATCTGCCGCCTGATTATTTTCCCGAGCTATATGGTGAAATTCAAGTCCCTCGAACCGAGCTGGCATTTTTAGGACGACATTGCGGTAAGCTGCCATTTTCGGATCCTTGGCATCGAAGTCTCCATTTATTTGGGAGATTGCGAGGTTCGAGTCCCCACACACCTCTAGGCATTGGATGCCCATGGATACTGCCATCCGGAGACCATGTAGAAGGGCCTCATATTCGGCTGCATTGTTGGAGTCCGTGTACAGAATCTGTAGTACGTATTGAACTGTGTCTCCTGTGGGGGACGTCAAAACGATGCCAGCCCCCAGTCCAGCCAACATTTGGAGCCGTCGAAATGCATGATCCAATTTGAATATGTGTCGTACTCTCTAGGGAGTTCGGCCTCCGTCCATTCTGCGACGAAGTCGGCCAAAACTTGTGACTTGATGGCTCGTCGTGGCTTATAAGTTATGTCGAACGGGAAGAGCTCGATGGCCCATTTCGCAATCCGGCCCGTTGCGTCACGGTTGTTTATAATGTCGTTAAGTGGTACTTCCGAGGCTACTATTATTGAACACTCTTGAAAGTAGTGTCGTAGCTTCCGAGATGCCATGAATACCGCGTACACAATCTTTTGATAATGCGGGTACCGTGATTTGCAGGGAGTGAGGACAGTGGACACATAATAGACCGGCCTTTGAAGGGGGAATTTGTGTCCGTCCGCTTCTCGTTCGACGATGAGCACTGCGCTTACAACCTGATGTGTTGCTGCGATGTACAATAGCATTGGTTCACCGGTGTTTGGCGCGGCCAAGACTGGGTTTGTTGCCAGTATGGCTTTTATTTCGTCGAGTCCGGCCGTGGTTGCATTCGTCCATTTGAAGTGTTCGGTGCGCCGAAGGAGGCGGTAAAGGGGAAGGACCTTTTCTCCCAAGCGGGAGATAAAGCGGCTTAGAGCCGCCACACATCCGGTTAACTTTTGTATTTGTTTGAGGTCCTTTGGGATATCCAGTTGCGATAGAGCTCAGATCTTGGCTGGATTTGCTTCAATTCCTCTGCTGGATACAATGAAGCCCAAGAGCTTTCCGGCTGGAATGCCGAAAACGCATTTTTCCGGGTTGAGCTTGATGTCGTATGTTCGGAGATTATCAAATGTGAGCCTCAAGTCGTCTACTAGAGATTCAACATGTCTTGTTTTGATGACCACATCATCTATGTATTCCTCCACTGTTTTACCGATCTGGCTTGCCAAACATGTCTGAATCATGCGTTGATATGTTGCGCCAGCGTTTTTGAGCCCGAAGGGCATCGTGTTGGAGCAGAATGGCCCGTATGGTGTGATAAATGCCGTTGCGGCTTGGTTTGGTTCTGCCATCTTGATTTGATGGTAGACAGAATATGCGTTGAGGAAACACAACGAATCGTGTCCTGCGGTCGCATCGATAATTTGGTTGATGCGGGGGAGGGGGAAGGGATCCTTTGGGCAAGCCTTGTTAAGGTCTTTAAAATCAACACACAGGCGCTAGGATTTGTCCTTCTTTGGTACCATCACTAGGTTTGCTAGCCAGTCCGGATGTTTTATATCTCTGATGAATCCGGCCTCTAATAGCTTTGCTAGCTCCTCTCCCATAGCCTGTCTCTTAGGTTCGGAAAAATGCCGGAGAGCCTGTTTGACAGGTTTGAATCCTGTTTGGATATTTAAGCTGTGCTCGGCCAACCTGCGTGGGATTCCTGGCATGTCTGAAGGGTGCCAGGCGAAAATGTCCCAGTTCTCTCATAGGAACTCTCGCAATGCGGCGTCGACATCAGGGTTTAACTGTGCCCCGATGGAAGCTGTTTTATTGGGGTCCGTTGGATGGACTTGGAATTTGACTATTTCGTTCGCTGGTTTAAAGGAGGTGGATTTGGATCTTTTGTCGAGTACCACATCATCCCTATTCACCGTAGAGCGCAGCGCAGTCAGCTCCTCAACCGCTAGGGCTTCGGATAGTGCCTCGAGGGCCAGTGCGGCTGTCTTGTTTTCGGCGCAGAGTGCTATGTCCGGATCACTAGCGAGAGTGATGATCCTGTTAGGCCCGGGCATCTTGAGCTTCATGTACCCGTAATGGGTTATTGCTTGGAAAATTGTGAATGCTTCCCACCCTAGCAAAGCGTGATAACCGCCGCTGAACAGGGCCACATGGAACGTGACCTCTTCGGACCTGTAATTGTCTGGTGTGCCGAACACCACATCTAGTGTGATTTTTCCTGTACAGCACGCTTCCCGACTGGGGATTATTCCTCTAAAGGTTGTGCTGCTTCGCATGATGCGGTTCCAGTCTATATCCATTTTTTGAAGAGTTTCCTCATAAATGAGGTTCAATCCGCTGCCGCCGTCCATGAGTACCTTGGTAAGACGAAAGCCATCCACTATTGGACTGAGGACCAATGCAGCTGGTGCTCGGGCTGTTCGGAATTTAGGTTCATCACTGGCGTTAAAGGTGATGGCCGTGTCACTCCATGGGTTTATTGTTGCTACTTGGTAGACCTCGGCAAGGCTGCGGAGTGTCCTTTTTCGCATATTATTTGATGTGACGGTCTCAAAGACTATTAATACCGTATTGGTGTCTCTGGGGTGGCTTTCTGTGGCCTCCGGAATTAGGAGGTTTTCGCCAATTTTGGCCACCTGCCGGAGTATCCAACATGCTCTAAGGCTGTGAGTTGGTGTGGCGTCCTCTGTACTATGAATTTTACAGGGTCCATTAAGCCATCCTTCCAGTATGGTTCCATGCCCTGTAGAGGGTTTTTGCCTTTTGGTGTTTGACCCGGGTGTCTGGCGATGATGCACCCTTTTATTTCAGACTGGGCTTGCCTTAAGGGCCGGATTGTCCCAAAATTTTGTTTCGGTTTTCCGGGCGCTTTCCATCGCACAGTACTTTCGTACTATGGACGCTAAGTCAGCGAAGCGTGTAATATCACAGCGACTTATGGCGTTGAGTATTCCCTTGTCCGTGCAATTATTACAGAAGAATGAAATTGCATCTTCCTCGCGGCAGCCCTTTATCCTGTTCATAACCAGGAGGAATCTGGCCCAGTAATGATGTACTATTTCTTTGGGCTCTTGCCTAATTTGGGATAGATCGCTAATGTTCGGGTGGGTGGGTGGAATTAAAACCGAAGCCTTACCCCTTCTGAGGCTCAGAGGCCGAGGAATTTCTGAACTCGAAAATTTGGATTCCTAGATGTCGTCCAATGAATCCAGTCTATCGCCTGATTCTAAGTTCAGGTCTTGAGTGATATCCTCCCCTCCGCGGACATCCGGCTTGGAGGGATCGGGAATCCGGACGTAGCAAGTCCTTAAGATAGATGAAGGGTCGCCGCACTGTCCCTCTACCACGACGACGTGATGGGTGGCTTGGGGAGAGTTAATCTCTCCCAGATCGGATTTAGGCCCAATCTAGTCGTAATCCGTAGCGACTCCCAGGGCGGCGAAGCGATCCAAGAGCTCGTTTATGGAGGAAAGCTCTATTGGATCTAACTGCTCGGCAAGTTCCGAGTTGACATGAAGATTGTTTTCGATGGCTCGAGAGGTCATCATCGGCGTAGAAGCCGAACAGGTGGTCATAAGAAAACCACCTAGCCGGAGGGTTTGGCCGACAGCCAAAGCTCCCTTAGCAATGGTGTCGTCTTTAAAGACGGGGCGAGGCATCCTTCCTGATGGCGACGACACAGAGGAACTCTCAATGAAAGCACCAATGTCGGTGTCAAAACCGGTGGATCTCGGGTAGGGGGACCCAAACTGTGCGTCTAGGCCGGATGGTAATAGGAGGCAAGGGACACGAAGTTTTACCCAGGTTCGGGCCCTCTTGATGGAGGTAAAACCCTACGTCCTACTTGATTAATATTGATGATATGGGTAGTACAAGAGTAGATCTACCACGAGATCAGAGAGGCTAAACCCTAGGAGCTAGCCTATGGTATGATTGTTGATGTGTATGTTGTCCTACGGACTAAAACCCTCCGTTTTATATAGACACTTGAGAGGGTTAGGGTTACATTGAGTCGGTTACAATGGTAGGAGATCTGAACATCCGTATCGCCAAGCTTGCCTTCCACGCCAAGGAAAGTCCCTTCCGGACACGGGACGGAGTCTTCAATCTTGTATCTTCATAGTTCAGGAGTCCGTCTTGAAGGTATAGTTCAGCTATCCGAACACCCCCTAATCCAGGACTCCCTCAGTGAGTGTAAACGGTATTGCAATGAGTTGAAACAAGGCCTAGGGTTCATACTTTCACTAGTGCAAGTTCTCTCAACAACAATAACATAATTGGATCATATAACTATCCCTCAACATGCAACAAAGAGTCACTCCAAAGTCACTAATAGCGGAGAACAAATGAAGAGATTATGGTAGGGTACGAAACCACCTCAAATTATCCTTTCTAATCGATCTATCATAGAGTTCGTACTAGAATAACACCTTAAGACACAAATCAACCAAAACCCTAATGTCACCTAGATACTCCAATGTCACTTCAAGTATCCGTGGGTATGATTATACGATATGCATCACACAATCTCAGATTCATCTATTCAACCAACACAAAATACTTTAAAGAGTGCCCCAAAGATTCTACCGAAGAGTCAAGACGAGACGTGTGCCAACCCTAATGCATAAGTTCACGAGGTCACGGAACTCGCAAGTTTATCACCAAAACATACATCAAGTGGATCACGTGATATCCCATTGTCACCACAGATAAGCACATGCAAAATATACATCAAGTGTTCTCAAATCCTTAAAGACTCAATCCGATAAGATAACTTCAAAGGGAAAACTCAATCCATTACAAGAATGTAGAGGGGGAGAAACATCATAAGATCCAACTATAATAGCAAAGCTCACGATACATCAAGATCATGCCACCTCAAGAACACGAGAGAGAGAGATCAAACACATAGCTACTGGTACATACCCTCAGCCCCGAGGGAGAACTACTCCCTCCTCATCACGGAGAGCACCGGGATGATGAAGATGGCCACCGGAGAGGGATTCCCCCCTCCGGCAGGGTGCCGGAATGGGTCTAGATTGGTTTTCGATGGCTATGGAGGCTTCTGGCGGCGGAACTCCTGATCTATTCTGCTCCCCGAAGTTTTTAGGGTATATGGATATATATAGGAGGAAGAAGTACGTCAGTGGATCTCTGGGCTGTCCACGAGGCAGGGGGCGCGCCCAGGGGGTGGGCGTGCCCCCCACCCTCGTGGGCAGCCCGGGACTCTTCTGGTCCATCTTCGATACTCCGTGGGCTTCTTCGGGTCCAAAAATAAGTTCCATGAAGTTTCAGGTCAATTGGACTCCGTTTGATTTTCCTTTTCTGCGATACTCTAAAACAAGGAAAAACAGAAACTGGCACTAGGCTCTAGGTTAATAGGTTAGTCCCAAAATCATATAAAATAGCATATAAATGCATATAAAACATCCAAGGTTGATAATATAATAGCATTGAACACTCAAAAATCATAGATACATTGGAGACGTATCAAGCATCCCCAAGCTTAATTCCTGCTCGTCCTCGAGTAGGTAAATGATAAAAACAGAATTTTTGATGTGGAATGCTACCTAACATATTTATCCATGTAATTCTCTTTATTGTGGCAAGAATATTCAGATCCATAAGATTCAATACAAAAGTTTAATATTGACATAAAAATAATAATACTTCAATCATACTAACAAAGTAATCATGTCTTCTCAAAATAACATGGCCAAAGAAAGCTATCCCTACAAAATCATATAGTCTGGCTATGCTCTATCTTCACCACACAAAATATTTAAATCATGCACAACCCTGATGACAAGCCAAGTAATTGTTTCATACTTTTGATGTTCTCAAACTTTTTCAATCTTCATGCAATACATGAGCGTGAGCCATGGACATAGCACTATAGGTGGAATAGAATGGTGGTTGTGGAGAAGACAAAAAGGAGAAGATAGTCTCACATCAACTAGGTGTATCAACGGGCTATGGAGATGCCCATCAATAGATATCAATGTGAGTGAGTAGGGATTGCCATGCAACGGATGCACTAGAGCTATAAGTATATGAAAGCTCCACAAAAGAAACTAAGTGGGTGTGCATCCAACTCGCTTGCTCACAAAGACCTAGGGCATTTTGAGGAAGCCCATCATTGGAATATATAAGCCAAGTTCTATAATGAAAGATTCCCACTAGTATATGAAAGTGACAACATAGGAGACTCTCTATCATGAAGATCATGGTGCTACTTTGAAGCACAAGTGTGGTAAAAGGATAGTAGCATTGCCCCTTCTCTCTTTTTCTCTCATTTTTTTGTTTTTTTGTTTTTTTATTTGGGCCCTTTTTTATGGCCTCTTATTTTATTTTTATTTTTCGTCCGGAGTCTCATCCCGACTTGTGGGGGAATCATAGTCTCCATCATCCTTTCCTCACTTGGGACAATGCTCTAATAATGATGATCATCACACTTTATTTACTTACAACTCAAGAATTACAACTCAATACTTAGAACAAAATATGACTCTATGTGAATGCCTCCAGCGGTGTACTGGGATGTGCAATGATGCATGAGTGACATGTATGAAGAATTATGAACGGTGGCCTTGCCACAAATACGATGTCAACTACATGATCATGCAAGCAATATGACAATGATGAAGCGTGTCATAATAATGGAACGATGGAAAGTTCCATGGCAATATATGTCGGAATGGCTATGGAAATGCCATAATAGGTAGGTATGGTGGCTATTTTGAGGAAGGTATATGGTGGGTTTATGGTACCGACGAAAGTTATGCGGTACTAGAGAGGCTAGCAATGGTGGAAGGGTGAGAGTGCGTATAATCCATGGACTCAACATTAGTCATAAAGAACTCACATACTTGTTGCAAAAATCTATTACTTATCAAAACAAAGTACTACGCGCATGCTCCTAGGGGGATAGATTGGTAGGAAAAGACCATCTCTCATCCCCGACCGCCACTCATAAGGAAGACAATCAATAAATAAATCATGCTTCGACTTCATCACATAACGGTTCACCATACGTGCATGCTACGGGAATCACAAACTTCAACACAAGTATTTCTCAAATTCACAACTACTCAACTAGCATGACTCTAATATCACCATCTCCATATCTCAAAACAATTATCAAGTATCAAACTTCTCATAGTATTCAATGCACTTATATGAAAGTTTTTATTATACCCATCTTGGATGCCCATCATATTAGGACTAGTTTCATAACCAAAGCAAATTACCATGTTGTTCTAAAGACTCTCAAAATAATATAAGTGAAGCACGAGATTTCATCTATTTCTATAAAATAAACCCACCACCGTGCTCTAGAAGGATGTAAGTGAAGCACTAGAGCAAATGACAAAATACTCCAAAAGATATAAGTGAAGATCAATGAGTAGTCGAATAATTATGCAACTATGTGAAGACTCTCTAATATTTAAGAATTTCAGATCTTGGTATTTTATTCAAACAGCAAGCAAAACAAAATAAAATAAAATGACGCTCCAAGCAAGACACATATCATGTGGTGAATAAAAATATAGCTCCAAGTAATGTTACCGATGAACGAAGATGAAAGAGGGGATGCCTTCTGGGGCATCCCCAAGCTTAGGCTCCTGGTTGTCCTTGAATACTACCTTGGGGTGACTTGGGCATCCCCAAGATTAGGCTCTTGCCACTCCTTATTCCATAGTCCATCGAATCTTTACCCAAAACTTGAAAACTTCACAACACAAAACATAACAGAAAACTCGTAAGCTCCGTTAGTATAAGAAAATAAATCACCACTTAGGTACTGTTGTGAACTCATTCTAAATTCATATTGGTGTAATATATACTGTATTCCAACTTCTCTATGGTTCATACCCTCCGATACTACTCATAGATTCATCAAAATAAGCAAACAACACATAGAAAACAGAATCTGTCAAAAACAGAACAGTCTGTAGTAATCTGTAGGTTTCGAATACTTCTGTAACTCCAAAAATCCTGAGAAATTAGGAATTCCTAGGCAATTTGTTTATTAATATATTTCAAGTGGAATTGGTATTTTATCGCTCTCTGGTAAAAAATGAAAATTATTCTCGTAAGCGGATACTTTCTGTTTTTTTACAGCAAGATCAAATAACAATCCAAGAAGATCCTAAAGGCTTTACTTGGCACAAACACTATTTAAAACATAAAAAACACAATCATAAATCAGGATAGATTATTAATTTATTACTAAACATGAACAAAAATCAAGGAGCTAAAACAAAATTGGGTTGCCTCCCAACAAGCGCTATCATTTAACGCCCCTAGCTAGGCATGATGATTTCAATGATGCTCACATAAAAGATAAGAATTGAAACATAAAGAGAGCATCATGAAGAATATGACTTGCAAATTTAAGTCTAACCCACTTCCTATGCATAGGGATTTTGTGAGCAAACAACATATAGGAACAATAATCAAGTATCATAGGAAGGCAAAACAAGCATAACTTCAAAACTTTAAGCACATACAGAGGAAACTTGATATTATTGCAATTCCTACAAGTATATATTCCTCCCTCATAATAATTTTCAGTAGCATCATGAATGAATTCAACAATATAACCAGCACCTAAAGATTCTTTTCATGATCTACCACCATAGAAATTTTATTACTCTCCACATAAGCAAAATTCTTCTCATTCGGAATAGTGGGAGTATCATAAGAAACTCGAATACTCTAAATTGTTTCCACATTAAAAGAGTAATGTTCAAAAAAGGGTAATCATAATCATGACAAGTTTTATAAATATAATCATGACTACTTTTCATAGCATATGTATCATCACAATAATTATCATAAGTAGCAACTTCGTTCTCATCATAATCGATTGAAACCTCTTCCAAGATAGTGAAATCATCACTAAATAAAGTCATGACCTCTCCAAATCCACTTTCATAATTATCACAATAAGATTCAACATCCTCCAAAATAGTGGGATTACTACTTCCTAAAGTTGACACTCTTCCAAACCCACTTTCATCAATATAATCATCATAAGTAGGAGGCATGCTATCATCATAAAAAAATAGCATATCAAAACTTGGGAGGCTAGAAACATCATCTTCATTAAACATAGCCTCCCCAAGCTTGGGACAGACATTAATTGCAGCAAATATATTCTCAAACATGTCATCCTCATTAAACATATCATCCCCAAGCTTGGGCCTTTACATATTATAAGCATAATCACTCTCATCGTTAATAGTATGGATAGCACTGATAGTATAACAATTATCATCATCACAATGAGTAATAGGAGCAACATCATTTGGGAGGGATACCTTTTTACCTTTGCTTCTCCGTCTTTTCTTTTTCTTCTTCACATCATGTGTGGGTTTAACCCTCTTTTTGGAGCTCCTTATTGATGAGATTGGTTGAATAGAAGGCTCCTCCTCGTTACCTGATTCATCATAAGAAATAATAGGAGGATATTGGGAAGTCTCTTCCCTTTCATTAGTATTCTCTTCATCTTCTATTTTTTTTCTTTTCTTTATGTAATTGGCAATATAAGGATTTTCAATGCAATGCACCGCACAATACATATAAATTTCCTCAAGATCAAAATTAAGAACTCTATGAAGGGCAAATTCTGGAATAACCTTAGATATATGTTTCATTTCTTCATAACCCAAGAGCAAACTAAGTTCATTATGATGTGCAAGGGAAATCAAGTCATCACAATTTTTGGACATGATACGATCATGAAACAATTTGCATTGGGTACTAAAATGATCATGTTCATTGCAAAGTTCACAAGTAGGGCCAAGAAAGTTTAAATTTTCAGCACAAACATCTAGCCTCTCTCGCAACCATTTAGTTTCTAAATACTTATGCCTCTTGCAAAATCTATCTTCCCTATTTGGTATGTACTTTCAAACTCTATGCACTCCACAAAAGTTGACATGCTTATAAGAGACATTTTCATCATGACTGGTGCAATCATCATTAGTACTATGGAAATTCAAGGAGTTCATACTAACAACACTGCAATCATGCTCATCATTCATAGATTTAGTTCAAAACATTTTATAGACTTCTTCTTCCAGCATTTGAGCATGATTTTCCTTTCCATCATTCTCACGAAAGATATTAAAAAGATGAAGCGTATGAGGCAAACTCAATTCCATTTTTTGTAGTTTTCTTTTATAAACTAAACTAGTGCTAAAACAAGAAACAAAAAAATTCGATTGCAAGATCTAAAGATATACCTTCAAGCACTCACCTCCCCGGCAACGGCGCCAGAAAAGAGCTTGTTGTCTACTACACAACCTTCTTCTTGTAGACGTTGTTGGGCCTCCAAGTGCAGAGGTTTGTAGGACAGTAGCAAATTTCCCTCAAGTGGATGACCTAAGGTTTATCAATCTGTGGGAGGCGTAGGATGAAGATGGTCTCTCTCAAACAACCCTGCAACCAAATAACAAAGAGTCTCGTGTGTCCCCAACACACCCAATACAATAGTAAATTGTATAGGTGCACTAGTTCGGCGAAGAGATGGTGATACAAGTGCAATACGGCTGATAGATAAAGGTTTTGTAATATGAAAATATAAAAACAGCAAGGTAACTAATGATAAAAGTGAGCATAAATGGTATTGCAATGAGTTGAAACAAGGCCTAGGGTTCATACTTTCATTAGTGCAAGTTCTCTCAACAATAATAACATAATCGGATCATATAACTATCCCTCAACATGCAACAAAGAGTCACTCCAAAGTCACTAATAGCGGAGAACAAATGAAGATATTATGGTAGGGTATGAAACCACCTCAAAGTTATCCTGTCTGATTGATCTATCATAGAGTTCGTACTAGAATAATACCTTCAGACACAAATCAACCAAAACCCTAATGTCACCTAGATACTCCAATGTCACTTCAAGTATCCGTGGGTATGATTATACGATATGCATCAAACAATCTCAGATTCATCTATTCAACGAACACAAAGTACTTCAAAGAGTGCCCCAAAGATTCTACTGGAGAGTCAAGACGAAAACGTGTGCCAACCCTAATGCATAAGTTCACGAGGTCATGAAACTGGCAAGTCGATCACCAAAACATACATCAAGTGGATCACGTGATATCCCATTGTCACCACAGATAAGCACATGCAAGACATACATCAAGTGTTCTCAAATCCTTAAAGACTCAATCAGATAAGATAACTTCAAAGGGGAAACTTAATCCATTACAAGAAAGTAGAGGGGGAGAAACATCATCAGATCCAACTATAATAGCAAAGGTCGCGATACATCAAGATCATGCCACCTCAAGAACACGAGAGAGAGAGAGAGAGAGAGAGATCAAACACAAATCTACTGGTATACATACCCTCAGCCCCGAGGGAGAACTACTCCCTCCTCATCATTGAGAGCACCTGGATGATGAAGATGGCCACCAGAGAGGGATTCCCCCCTCCGGCAGGGTGCCGGAACGGGTCTAGATTGGTTTTCGGTGGCTATGAAGGCTTCTGGTGGTGGAACTCCCGATCTATTCTGCTCCTCGAAGTTTTTAGGGTATATGGATATATATAGGAGGAAGAAGTACGTCGGTGGATCTCCGGGCTGTCCACGAGGCAGGGGGGCACGCCCAGGGGGTGGGCGCGCCCCCACCCTCAAGGCATTCCGGGACTCTTCTGGTCCATCTCCGATACTCCGTGGGCTTCTTCTGGTCCAAAAATAAGTTCCGTGAAGTTTCAGGTCAATTGGACTCCGTTTGATTTTCCTTTTCTGCGATACTCTAAAACAAGGAAAAAAATAGAAACTGGCACTAGGCTCTAGGTTAATAGGTTAGTCCCAAAAATCATATAAAATAGCATATAAATGCATATAAAACATCCAAGGTTGATAATATAATCGCATGGAACAATCTAAAATTATAGATACGTTGGAGACGTATCACCAGACGACGCTACATAGCTTAGGGGTGAAGGCGTGGCAGCCTGCGGTGGTCACCGGAGCCCGTCGTGGAAGTGGAGCCTGCTCTTGGTGCTCACGCACCACCACTGGAGGCGGCGCGCGGTCTTGATGTGGTGGTGGAGGGAGCGCTGGGGCACCTTCTTGCGGCCGCTGGACCTCCCGGCAGCTTTCTTCTTCGTGCACGCCCAGCATGGAGGATCACGCCATTGGGCCGCGCGTCTTGGACTGAGGGTGACGTCATGACAAGGAGGTGGCGGAGGCACTCCATGTGCTACGTCGCCGGCAGCAGGCAGCGGACGAGGCAGCGAGAGGGACGATGCAGGCGAGCCCCTAGCCGCGCTGGCTAGCTCGGTGATGCGGTCCAGCCAATCCTCGTTGAGGTCGTCGACTGGGCCATGAGCAATGCAGCCTGCGCGTTCTCCGGGCCATGACGAGCGTGGGACGACAAGCCGGCTAGGGTTAGCGACGAGGTCGCGGTGCGTCCGTCCTGCCACACGGAGGGACACTGCGACGAAGCTTGCTGCTCGTGCCCCGCCGGGCCGGTGATGGTGTTGGCAGTTGGTGATGGAGAACAACGGGGAGGCCCGCCGACGGACGCTGTCTGGGCGACGCGCGCGGCGAGAGCAGCTTGACGCTCAGCACGGGCTCGGCGTGCATCTTCCATGGAGACGGGGGAGCGGCCGCGAGTCGATCGATGGAAGAGAAGCTTCGATGCACCCCTACCTAGCGTGCCAAATTTCGGATTCAGGGCTCCGCAGACCCTTGAGAGGTTTGAACACTGCGGTGCGTATGAAGAACTCCTTCTCCCTGACCTGCCAGCCCAACAATCCCACAACCTAGCATGAAGAACCCAAGGGAAAAGAGACTCGACAGTTTATCTTGGTTTGGGCCACCTTGTGGTGTAATACCCTACTCCGGCTTTGTGGTGGATTGCCTCTCGGGGCTGAGGATGAACTAGTACAATGGATGAACAGCCTCAGGAGGTGAGGTGTTCTTGAGCTCGATGAGCTGGTGGGTGTGAGGATGGTCTCAATGATCCGATCCCTCTCTCTCTCTCTAGATCGACTGACTCCTTGCTACGGTGGTGGCTAAGTCCTATTTATAGTGGCCTTGGTACTCTTCCAAAATGTAGGCGGGGAGGGATCCCACAACAGCCAATTTCGAAGGAAGACAACTAGTATAAGTTATCCTGACAAAAGTAGTCTTCGCCTGCAAAGGCTCTAGTGGTGACGTTGTCATGGGCTCCATGATGACCTCCGCCCGGTCGTCCTGGCGGTCTTGGTCTTGTTGCACCAATATGGAAACATTTGCCTGATTCCTCAAGACTCCGCGCCTACGCTTGCTCCCTTGGCACCAAAGGGGAAACTGGTATGCTGTGCCCGCTGGCGCCCGCCTGGCCTTGGTCGTCATGGCTGACATCATGTGAACCTCGCGAGGTGCACCTTGCCTTGATATCTCCGCTCCTCGGGAGCCAGCCTAATGAGCCCCCCAGGAAGGCCTTGGTGCCGTCCACCTCGCAAGACTTGGCCCCTCGCGAGGGTCTTGTGTTGTCGCTGCTGAAATCCGGCCGTACCAGGCCACTCATGGAGCCACGTCGTGGGCTGCAGGCAGGCAAGTCTGGGTACCCCCATTCCCAGGACGCAGACAGAGGGGGCAGCTGCCCACGAGGCCACTCTGACCCTAATTCCAATGCTATAAAATCCTATTTTCCAGAAAAAAATAGGAGAGGAAGTTTTATCATGTTTTATAATACGGAGCCGCCGCCACCTCCTGTTCTTCATCGAGAGGCCAGATCTGGAGCCCGTTCGAGGCTCCAGAGGGGGGGGGGTCTTTGGTCTTCGTCATCACCAACCATCCTCCATCACCAATTTCATGATGCTCACCACCGAGAGTGAGTAATTCCTTTGTAGGCTCACTGGTCGGTGAGGAGTTGGATGAGATTCATCATGTAATCGAGTTAGTTTTGTTAGGGCTTGATCCATGCTATCCAATATGTTCTAAGATTGATGTTGCTATGACTTAGCTATGCCTAATGATTGTCACTAGGGCCCGAGTGCCATGATTTCAAATCTGAACCGTTTATGTTTTCACCATCATATCTATGTTCTTGATCCGATCTTGCAAGTCATATGCACCTTTTATGTGTTATGATCCGTAAACCCCAAGGTGACAACAATTGGGATACTTTCTGGTGATGACCATAGTTTGAGGAGTTCATGTATTCACTATTTGTTAATGCTTTGTTCCGGTTCTCTATTAAAAGGAGGCCTTAATATACCTTAGTTTCCTTATGGAGCCCGCTGCCACGGGAGGGTAGGACAAAAGATGTCATGCAAGTTCTTTTCCATAAGCACGTATGACTATTTACGGAATACATGCCTACATTATATTTATGAACTGGAGTTAGTTCTGTGTTGCCCTAGGTTATGATGCATATCATCCAAACGAAATCACCAATCCAATGCTTATGAGCTTTTCATATATTGTTCTTGCTAAAATTACTATTTCTATTGCTATCGTTACAACTGCTACAAAACTGTTGTTGTTGTTGTCGTTACCACTGCTATCGTTACTACTACTATCAAACTATCATATTACTATGCTACTGATCACCTTGCTGCAGATATTTAATCTCCAGCTGTGGTTGAATTGACAACTCAACTGCAAATATTCTTTGGCTCCCCTTGTGTCGAATCTATAAATTTGGGTTTAATACTCTTTCCTTGAAAACTATTACGATCCCCTATACTTGTGGGTTATCATGACTATAAATAGCCACCCTGCTCCAATGTTGATCGTTGGCTACTCTACTTCAGATTATGAGAAGATTGGTTGAGCACCCCTCTTGAGAAATTTGAGTTTAAGATCTACTAAGAGAAAATCAAGAGCCAAAACTTAGATAGTGGTTGAGCATCACGGTAGATCTGAGTTAGATTTCCTGTACCTATTACTCTAGAGAGCTACACACACTCCAGATGGATAGGTGTCAACTTGAGTGTTGAAGAGTAATTGTCTTCACAAAGCAAAGTCTTCAGCAACCAAGACTAATTGTGGTTCATGAAGAAGTATATCGAAGGTTTGGAGATCGCCGACAAGGATCTACCTCGAGTGAATTCAACCAAAGTCTGATCAGCTTCCAGTTGAAGGAGAATAGCACTACAAAAAATACACTTCCGTGATGATACGTGTTTCTCACAGTAGGTCACCTTTTATTTCATGTATGTACATCCATGACGATTTTATGACAGAATCAAGATAGTCATACATGCGCTGTCGTAGAAGTGTTCCATGACAATACCAAAATTATCGTCACGGAAGTGTTCACTTCCATGACGATAAATGATGCATCATGTAAGTGCTTTCCTCAAGGGTAACCGGCACGTGGCATCTACCATAACGGGTCGCCGTTAAGCTATCGGGTCCGGTATTGGATCCGATAACCCATTAATAGCCCAGACCAATGGGGATTTTCCACGTGTAAAATTCTCATTGGCCAGAGGAAACACGTGTCAACTCGTCATTGGGTCATATAGGCCCCTATGATATGTTGACACGTGCGACGGCCCACTACTGGCCCATTTAGCTTACAAAGGCTGACCTGTTTGACTTGGTCAAAAGTTAGCAGGCCGTCCCATGAAAAGCCTGTTTAACGGAGTGTTCGCAAATAGCCCATTTTACGGCCCGGTAACTCACGGCCCGTTAGGGCCTTCCTGAAATCGGCCCAACAACGTCATGTGGGATGTCGAATATAACACCAGCCCATTTCACTTTCGGCCCATGTATGGCCCACAACGTCTTTCAGCCCACATGAGGCCTTTCGTAACTTTAGGCCCTTTAGTGGCTCACGGTGACTCTAGCCCATAAAGAACAGTAAATTTCTTTGTACCCATTAACGACTCATGATTCACATGGGCTGTTTCTAGCCCGTATTAGCTTTCGGCCTACTGATGGCCCATACGTTCTTAGGCTCCTCTCCGACCCTTGATTACTTCTGGCCCATTACTGGCATGTTCCTCTAATGGGCCAAATTCGGCCCGTGGCAAGAATTAGCCTGTTTGTGGCATGTTAACCCATTGCGCCGATTCCAACCTGTCCTATATTCTGGCCCATTAACGACCTGTTATGCCTGTGAAAGAATTAAGCCTTTGCTGTCCTCTGACATGTTAACAGCGTGTTACCGTGCTAGGCGGATACCAATTACACCTATTTACGGCCCATGTGGACCCATTTATCTGATGGCCCAAGGCCCACGGATTCTACGGGCCGTTGGAGGCCCATTTATCCGACGGCCCGTAGGAGGTTACCACGGTCCGTATATGGCCCATGGTTGTTGCGGCCACTAGCAAACCAGGGAAAAAGAAGACTAGGAAATAAATAAGCCTAAAACTAATGCTAGGATATTAAGGCAATTGCACAGATTACATCCACTGGGCATCAAAGATAGCCACCAGTGCAAATATAGGGAACACCCTACACTATACAAAAATGGCTTGATGTTTTCTTCAGCTGGCGGCTACACATTAAGAACAAATTTTGTATCGCAACAAAACAAATTACAACCATAAAACAAAAGGAAGGTTGGCATAAAAGTTAATAGTCTGGCCGATAAATGCACCACCAGAAGTTTAGAAGCTCAGTTCATTTGACCTGACTTTTATGTTTTGATGCTGTATTGTCTGATGGAGCACCCTTCGCCTTCAGTTCTCCTAGGCTCCTGAACAACATAGCAAATGTCTGATAGTGTGGTTTCAAAACCATGCATATCTTGACGACATCAAACAATGTATGTCATTGTTTCACCAAGGGTCTCTGTTAGGGAATGGACTTGTGTCTGGAGTGCAGATATAACATTGGTTTGAGCTTGCATATCTTGATCATGAGGCAGTTTGGACGAGATTGCCTTAACAACCAACCCAGTATTACGCAGGAACGTGCTTTTGGCACTGTTAGTGGACAGGTACTAACACACTGCAGCAAGAGGTGACATTGCGGTTATAGTTGCCTCGTCACCTTCAAAAGGTGGCGGTTCCACCATTTTTTCCATAGCTTGCTGAAAAGTTGAGTTTTTATCTTAGTAGTACCAGAACAGAAGATATTAAGGAGGAAGCAAGACCAAACAAAATAGCTTTGGTCTACAGAACTTATTCTGGTGAACCCATGTAAAATATTAGTTGTATTTTACTGCAAAGTACATAATAAAACCAGGTTCCAAACATATGAACATGTACCATGGCTAATGTATTGTCTATTTCTTCACATTGTATTAACAACTAAGGATAAATAGACAAAGTTTATAATACGATAAGCATAGTATGGCATCATTCATATCACAAAACAACTGAGAACAGACAAACAGGTAATTGTAACGTTGTGTGGGCAAGTCCAGCACGAAACTAGATTATAGATCAAGATCAAAGGAACATCACTCCTCTCTTTTAAACCTTGTAAGGTGCAATGATACTCTAAGACAATTGTGTATAAAATTGAAAAGAGTAATAGACATTGGATGCAAACCATGCAGTTCAATGCACAAGTCAGAGTAAGTTGTAGTTAAAAGGCATGAGGGTTAAGGACTTACAACAGCGGATTTGACTGGTGTAGTCATGCCCTTCGTCTTGCTGGTGTGACGGTCCTTGAAGATTTCCACAGCATTTGGTTCAAGTACTTTTTGGTCCTTGTGGGCTTTCCTCTGCATTTGGAACAAGTCAATATAGATCTAATAATATGGTACAGCAAAAAGAGTGAAACAACAGCTAATTACAAGAGCCTTGCAGTGTGCAATATAGCTACGAGATCCCGTCGTCTGTTGGAATTTCACTTTCGTATGGTTGGCCTTGTTCATTCAATAGTTCACCTACAAGAAGATAGATTTGTGAGGCACATGCATAAATATGACTTCAACATGTGATCTGATCACATATATATAATGTACCTGATACTTTGGATCAGACCAGTGTTTAACGAGGCCTCTCTAGTCTTCATCTGATATATTTTCCACTGGAGATGTTTGGGCAAGTTCACTGTTAGCCTTGCCTTCAAAGTGAGTTTTCCTTAAGTTATACCGATACTGTCACAGAGCAGACTTGAAAACATGGATGCAAGCTTATCTGGTTGCATCATCTTGGCTATCCAACTTGAACCTCATCTATTGAAAATTATGGGAGTCTCATTATCAACAACCTAGAAGGTATGGGACAGAGTAAGACGATATAACTAGTTTCCATACATAACCATACTTACAGATAAATGGTCGAGGAAGGTGTTGAACTCGGTTTCGTCTTTGTCATTTCTGTACTGAATCCATGTTGGGAGGATACGTACATGACAACTAATGGCAACCGTTGCCTCTGATACTAACTTGGCTGACTCTGTAGCATCACATGGCATTTTTATACCTACCTCAAAATGGATCTCCATTCTTCCTCCTCTAGATTTAGTTAACCTATTGAGCATTATCCCTAATGTTTGTTTCCTCTTGCGCCTAGGTGCTAGTCCAACAACAAACATAGGAAGTGTTAGTGTACATCAAACTATGAGACTACATATAAAGAAGCATGCAACTATAACTTGACTCTAGCAACTACCTTCTTGTTGTTGAAGCTCACAAAGTTCATCTGATCTTGCCAACTCGTCTTGTGTCAAGAGTGCTTCGGAAGTAGTGTCAGGTGGCAAGGGAGCTTGGGAACATGCTGCTAGCTGAGTTGACAAACGAGTAACTCATGCAGCTGGTGGTACTGTGGAAGGTTTCGCAACAACTAGGGTTGTCTCTGCTTGTTTGGTGGCAGCTATTTGTTTCTGTTTGGCTTGTTCTGCAGTTCGTGTAGCACAGGATACCCTGTTTGTACAATTTTCCGCTAGACTTTGACCTTCTATTGCACCATCAGTACCAACAAAATCTGCAGGATTCTTCCGCTTCACTTTCCGTGTGTCCTTAGTACTAACACCATCCCCTTTCATTCTGTGTTCCTTCCTATTTCTCTGTGCCATGTTAAGTCAAGCCGACAAGAAAAAGGAAAAACAATTTAGTTCTTCAGAACAAATTGATGCGTGATACAGACGAACTAAACTTTGATGTTAAACAACCACATGATAGGAGGATGTAATATGTACGAAAAACAGGACGGCATGAGATAACCAGAACTATGATGTGTAAACTAAGCAAAAGACATTTCACTAAATTAGAAGCAATGCAATAGAAGGTAGACACCATATGAAAGATGCTACAAATATCGCTCTGCCAAGTTAACAGTGTCTCGTCATAACTGGCTTTTAAACAAATGTGAATCAGTACAAGGAATAAATCATATGCAAGATGCAAACAACATCACACTACCAATTTAAAGGTCTCTCGTCATTAGTGCCATTGCATATTCACAGCTTATGATGTGTAAACTAAGGAGAAGGAATTTCAACAAATTAGAAGCAAAGAAAGCTAGACACCATATGAAAGATGCAACGAATATCACTCTACCAAGTTAAAATTGTCTCGTCATAAGTGCCATTTCAGCAAATTAGAAGTAGTACAAGCTAGAAAACAATGCGAGATGTAACCTATATCACACTCCCAAGTCAAACATGTCTTATAATAAGTGATTGTTGCAGGTTACACAACAGTAGTACTTTGATGTAAGAACATGGTGTGATAGACAAATATTGTATGTTCTAGAAACAGGAAGACGTGTCTTATTCACAAGTATAATGTGTAAAGTAAGCAGATGGAATTCAACAAAATTAGAAGCAATACAAGCCAGACATCATACATAACATGCAACCACATATAACAGTGCCAAATTAGAGGGAGCACCTGTGGTGGTGCACTAGGGGAGACGTGATCATCATCAACACATCTACGTTGAGTGTCTATGCATGTGTTGTCTTGCAAATCATCTTGGGGGGTTGGAGGAGTAGAATCTGTAGAGGCCCTCTGTTTGGAAGGAGCACCTTTATCATCTGCCTTGCTAAATTCCTTCCACTTTATTGATTTTGAATTTTCAAGTAAAACTGACAAGAAAAAGCAATAAAATTCACTCTTTAGAACTCATTCGTGCATGATACTGACAATCACTACTTTGATTTAAGGCAAACACATGATACCAGGATGGAAAATGTATGAAAAATAGGACGGCATGGCATATTCACAACTATTTGTGTAAACTAAGAAGAAGCCATTTCAACAAATAAGAAGCAATGCAAGCTAGACACTGTATGCAACATGCAAGACAATATCACACTGCCAAGCTAGAGAAAGCACCTGGGATGCCGCTTTCGCCGAAAGACCGCCATCAGTCCCTGCCTTATTTTTTTCCTTCCCGCTTCATAGTTTTATTGCCTTGTCAATTCAAACCCACAAAAAATGAATAAAAATCTTCTTTTCAGAACTCATTGATGCAGGATGCTGACGAGCACTACTGTAATGTAAGGCGACCACATGATAGGATGATTGAATGTGTAACAAAAAAGGACAGCATTGCATATTCATAGCTATGATGTGTAAACTAAGGAGAAGGCATTGCAACAAATTATAAGCAATGAAAGCTAGAGACCATATGAAAGATGCGATGAATATCACTCTACCAAGTTAAAACGGTCACGTCATAAGTGCCATTTCAACAAATTAGAAGTAGTACAAGCTATAAAAGAATGTGAGATGTAACCTATATCACACTCCCAAGTCAAACGTGTCTTATGATAAGTGATTATTGCAGGTTACACAACAGTGGTGCTTTGATGTAAGAACATGGTGTGATAGATAGATATTGTATGTTCTAGAAACAGGAACACATGTCTTATTCACAAGTATAATGTGTAAAGTAAGCAGATGGAATTCAACAAAATTAGAAGCAATACAAGCTAGACATCATACATAACATGCAAACATATAACAGTGCCAAGTTATAGGAAGCACCTATGATGGTGCACTAGGGGAGACGTGCTCATCATCAACACAGCTGCGTTGAGTGTCTATGCATGTGTTGTCTTGCAAATCATCTTGGGGGGTTGGAGGAGTAGAATCTGTAGAGGCCCTCCATTTGGAAGGAGCACCTTTATCCGTTTCCTTGCTAACTTCCTTCCGCTTTAATGATTTTTAATTGTCAAGTAAAACCGACAAGAAAAAGCAATAAAATTCACTTTTCAGAACTCATTCGTGCATGATACTGACAATCACTACTTTGATGTAAGGCAAACACATGATACCAGGATGGAATATGTACGAAAAACAGGACGGCATGACATATTCACAACTGTTTGTGTAAACTAAGTAGAAGCCATTTCAACAAATAAGAAGCAATGAAAGATGCAACCAATATGACTCTGCCAAGTTAAAAGTGTCCCATCATAAATGGCATTTCAACAAATTAGATGTAGCGCATGCTATAAATCATATGAAAGATGCAACTAATATCGCACTACATATACTAAAAGTGTCTCATCATATTGATTGATGCGGGATACAAAAAAACAATAGTTTTATGTAAGGACAGATGTAGTATGTACTAAAAACAGGAAGGCATGTCACACTAATAGGTATAATGTATAAACTAAGGAGAATAGCACATGCAATTTAACCAGATTGGAAGAATTACAATCTAGACACCATATGCAACATGCAACCACATATCACACTGCCAAGTTAGAGCAAGCACCTGTGATGCTCGTGTAGGGGAAATGCGATAATCAACTACAGAGCTACGCTCACTATCTTCATCTAGCCTTGTTGTTTCTTGAGAATCATGTGGGGAGGCTGATGTTGCATTCTTTAAATGAGGATCTTTACTCATAGTAGTCCACTGGCATGACTGCCTCATCATAAGTGATTGATGAGGGATACACAAGAACATTTGTTTGATATAAGAACAAGGTTAATAGACAGATGTACTAGTATGTACCAAAAACAGGAAGGCATCTCATATCCAAAGGTATAATGTGTAAGCTAAGCAGATGCAATTTAACCAAATTGGATGCAATACAAGCTAGACATCTGGCTGGAGTGCTGAGCATGATCATCTAGAACCTGGGAGCCTGGTGGTAGGCGGGCTGCTTTGCCACCATCGTGGCTTTTTAGTTGGCTTCCAGGTGACGCCTGTCTGTGCTGGGCTTGCCACTGGCTCGGCCAGTGCCCTGACTAGCTATTTGTCTTCTGGTGCTCCCGGGATGGTGGTTCATGTAAAAATTATCTTTCCTTATCTTAATAAAGACAAACTTCGGCCTTTCGAATACAAGATAGACACCATATGCAACATGCAACCACATATGACACCGCGAAGTTAAAGCAGACACCTGGGATGGTGGTTCATTGCGAGTGAGATCATCAACTCTAGGGCTATCTTTACTGTCTCCATCAGCTGACACTACACCCTTTAAAGTGCTGAAATGTGTCTGGCCTAGCCGCGTACGAAGCTGGAGCGACTTCTCTCTTTTCTTTTCTGCTTCTTTCAAGGCAGAGTCTGAAATACCCTTGCATAAAAACACAATAGTGAGAGTATGGGTGAAGTGTGTGCAAAACTAGTGCACTGTAAAAGTAGCAGATAGTAGGTGGCTGAAAAATAAATGATAGGAGACATATGATAGCTCTACAACATTGCATGGCAAACAAAATTAGATTCTAGTCCGTATGAATTTGTAATATATGAGCACGGGGATGGCTGGGAAATGCAGGTACTCCTCCAGCACACCACCACATATAGTCCTATCAAAATAACAGTCGACTGAAAATAAATAGGTCAGTCGATTTTTTTATGAACCGTCTGATCTGTAAGGAACGGGCAGATGGCCTTCGTCTACCTCCCGCCAGTCACTGTTGGCGATCTTTCTCGAACCGCCAGCGACCATCGGCCTAGACCCCTACCTCCGCCGCCCCACCCTCCCCTTGACCTCACACCACCGTCGTGCTTGGCAGCGCCCCCCGACCATCCCTTTAATCTCGGCCAACCTCCAGATCGGGCGCCAGCAGCTCTAGGCCCCACACACCCTAAGATAAACACCAAGGCGCTGCTTCACTGGCGTAATAGGCATACTAGCGCATGTTACGCCAAGGAATTCTTCCTTTAATTGGGAATCAACTGACCAGGAATTGAAATCCAGGGGGTGATGGACCTCTAGCTAAGGTGAAATAGTATATGAGGAGAAACCTTGTGCATCGCGAGCTACTAGGAACATCTAGTATTAAGAAGAAGCGGTCAACCAGTGTCTTCTGTCGATGAATATCGTGCAAGCATACATGTCAGATTTGCACGAATAAGGGAAGAGGAGTACCATTTCCGGTTGCCAGTGTTGTGTCCTCCATATGTTGCAGCGATTTTCTTCTTTTTGCCGGGGGAACCGATGTTTTGGAGGAGGGTGCAGCTTGGACAAACCCATGGACAAATTGTTGACAGTGTTGTCGTGGCCGTATGTCGGCGAAGGGGAAGCAGACCCGAGGCGGCGAAGGACGGCATAGCAGGAATATCTCCGGTGCGGTGGACGGTGGCGAAGTTGGAGCGGAAGCGGTGAGGCACAGGACGGCGTGGTTGAACTGGCTCGGGTACGGACAGGTTGGCCTCGGCTTCAACTACTAGCCATGTAGGGCATTGCGGTTGAGGTTGTGGTGGACGACGACGATGGGGTATCGGCTCCGGCGTGATGGAGGAGGGCGGCGGTTGATGGTTGGGATGGGTGTCGGTGTCAAAACCGGCGGATCTCGGGTAGGGGGTCCCGAACTGTGCATCTAAGGTTGATGGTAACAGGAGATATGGGACACAATGTTTACCCAGGTTCGGGCCCTCTCTATGGAGGTAATACCCTACTTTCTGCTTGATTGATCTTGATGAATATGAGTGTTACAAGAGTTGATCTACCATGAGATCGTAATGGCTAAACCCTAAAAGTCTAGCCTGTATGACTATGATTATGTGGATGTGTCTATGGACCTAACCTCCGGTTTTTATAGACACAGGAGGGATCTAGGGTTACATAATATAAGGTCGGTTACAGATAAAGGAATCTTCATATTTGATCGCCAAGCTTGCCTTCCACGTCAAGGAGAGTCCCGTCCGGACACGGGAGAGAGTCTTCGGTCTTGTATCTTCACAACCCATTAGTCCGGCCCATGCCAACAGGCTGGACACCCGAGGACCCCTTAGTCCAAGACTCCCTCAGTAGCCCATGAACCAGGCTTTCAATGACGAGGTGTCCGGCGCGCAGATTGTCTTCGACATTGCAAGGCGGGTTCCCCTTTCCAAATACTCCAAGATAGTCTTCGGATGAAACAAAACATGTCCATATCTACAACACAAGTACCACACACACACAGCTATAGACAGTATAATATTTCATGAGTCCAACCTGCTGACAACTTTTGTAACGTGACATCATGTTTGCCCAGTCATTATTTCGAACTGTTTCCTATCCGCTGTTCCACATTTCGAGGCATGGTTTTTATTGGCACATCCTGTCAAAGCAGAGATCGTGTCCCCTTATTGCGGGATCCTCATTAATACGAGCATGGGTAACCCAACCTTTCTACTAGAAAGATTCCTTAGGAATAGGCAGGTTTTCAGGCTTAGGATGAGGCATTCAATACCCGTTGCATTTATAAAGGAACCAAGGGTCGTCTTTTTACGCCAAACCTCTCCTCAGCCTTTCCAACCTCGAGTTCTAGCACCCAAGTTTCGATTTCATTGTTTCAAGCTTCCCCATCATGTCTGGACCCAGCCCTCAAGGCCGATGGGTGGCTTCCTCCGTCACATAGGAGGATATTGCAAAGCTTAGGGTGGCCAGATACCTGACCACGGAGATCCCCCACAGGCTTCCTGCTCAAGGATAGGTTATTCCGACCCCCAGATTTAGCGAGAGGATCGTATTCATCTCTCACTCCCTCCGAGGGCTAGGGTTCGCAATCCACCCCTTCGTCCGGGGGCTAATGTTTTATTACAGACTAGATTTTCACAATCTAGCTCCGGATTCTTTCCTTCATGTCTCGGCGTTTATTATCATGTGTGAGTGTAAGGATCGAGAAGAGGTGTCTAGAGGGAGGGTGAATAGACTTTAACTAAGAAAAGTTGTAGTTTTTAACTTCTTTAGGTTTAAGTAGAGTTTTAGCACAAGTTTAATACAAATCAAGCAAGCATGACAACAGTATATGAGAAGCAGAAAGTAAAGCATGCAAGTTGCAAGAATGTAAAGGAATGGTATTGGAGTGTGCAAACGAAATTGGAGACACGGAGATTTCGGCGTGGTTCCGATAGGTGGTGCTATCGTACATCCACGTTGATGGAGACTTAAAACCACGAAGGGTAACGGTTGCACAAGTCCATGGAGGGCTCCACCCATGGTGGGTCTATTGATGTTTTGGGAACGGGGGTCCCCAGACTTGCCTACCAGCGGCCTGCGGCGTGGCTCAAAGGGGGCCCAGCACGGCCCGTCTTCATCGACGCAAACCCAAGACCCTCGCGAGGGGCCAAGCCTCGCGGGGCAGACGACACAGAGCTTCCTCAGGCAAGGCCACATCAGGCTTGCTCGTGAGGAGGCGGAGAGATCAAGGCGGGGTACCTCACGAGGTGCCCGTGACGCAAGCCATGACAACCAAGGGCGCCAGGCGGGCGCCAGCCCGTGCAGTGTCCTTCTTTCCTCTTTGGTGCAAAGGGAGCAAGCACAGGCGAGAGCATCAAGCAAAGGCACCCGTTTCGGTGCAACAAGACCAAGACCAGTCCAATGGCAGGAAGGAAGTCATTGTGGAGCCCATGCCAGCGTCACCACCAGAGCCTTTGGCAGGCGAGGACCAAGTTTAGTCAGGATAAGTGTACCAGATGTTCCCCTTCAAAATGGCCAATTGTTGGCGCCCTTCCCGCTCAATATTCGGGAAGAGGCCCAGGGCCTTTGCCTATAAATAGGACTAGCCACCCACAGGGTGAAGGGATCGAAGGTCGGAAATCAGAGAGAGAATCGAGAAGAGAGAGAGAAGGGTGACTGAACTCCTCCTAGCAGTTCATCCTCCCAACCAAGAGCAGACCCTCGCGAGGTTGTTCTTCCTTGTATTGCTCATCATCATCAGCCCAAGAGGCAATCCACCACACCACACACTGGAGTAGGGTGTTACACCACAAAGGTGGCCCGAACCAGTATAAACCCTGTGTCTCTTGTGCTGTTCTTTCCCTAGCTTAGATCTCAGCGAGGCGGAGGGGTGCAGGTAGGTAGAAGGCGAAATCTCCGCGCGCACCCCAGTGTTCGAACCTCAAGGGTCTGCCGGAACCCGAAATCCGACATTTGGCGCGCCAGGTAGGGGTGCGCCAGAATCCACCTTCTACCACTTCGTGCCCCGCCGTGTCGTCATCACCATGCCCGGCGACTAGGCGGGCAACCCAGATCCATGGGCGGCGTGGCCCGCCCGTGCAGAGCCGCTCGCCTCGGGCGACCCCGTGCCCCAGGCAGCTCGCGGTCCGCAGGGCGCTGCGGGCCACGGGCAACGCGGACAGGCTTCGATAGCTCTCACACCACGGCAAGCGCGGTCGGCAGCAAGGGCCTCCAATCACGCTGCGACCACGACACCGTACACCCGCCGGGAACAGGCGAACTCGAGGGCCGTGCTCACGATGGCTCGAGAGCTTCTGCAGTGCAGGCTGCTGGAGGGCGGCCGCGACGTGCTGCTAGAGCGGGTGGCAGAGCTCCTGGGCTTCGCCGCCTCGGGGGCTCACCCCTTCTGCACCCAGCTCCCATCTCAAGTCCAGGGCGGCCCGCGCGGGGGCTCCGCGCGCGCCCGCGGGCTCCAAGGCTACTCCAACGCCAGCGAAGCTGTCGGCACCGGACCGGCGGCAGCGCTACCCCCGCTCCCGGTCCGCGAAGAAGAAGGACTCGACGCGACCCACGGCCCTAGTGGGCAGCCGCGCTACCACCCCACGGTGGGCGCGTCAAGCAGAGCTGCGTGGCACGCGGAGCACTACGACATGGCCTTCGGGATGACGGCGCCAGAAGAATACGTGCCCCTCATGATGGACCAAGGACACCCTTACCAGGGCGAACAAGGCTCGCTCCTTAGCCCAAGCTGGGGGGACGAGGCACCATAAGCTGAGCCCTTCCAGGAGCCCCGGGACGGTCCCACTAGCCACGCTGGAGGCAACGATTATCGGGTACCGCTAATTCCTCAGGAGCAAGCATACGCTAATCATGGATCACAAGAGGTGCAGGTCGCCACAGCGAGCAGCAGCTCCGCTCCCACAGTCTCCTACCCCTCGGGAGGAGGGCGCAGGGGGCTGTAGGAGAGGGGCCGAGATCCGACATCACCATTGCGGCATTCGGAGCAAGGTGTTCTCAGGAGGTAGGCCCTCTGCTGGGGAGGTGCCTCAGGGCCTGCCCCTGGCGGAGGACCCATGGTCGTCGGGGGAACCGCTTGTGGCCACTCTACCCCATCGGTGGCGTCCTGGTTTCCGGTCGTCGTTGATGGCACTAGAGTGTGGCGCAAGGCAGGGCCCTCGTTTGGCGATATGAAGCAAGGCCGGTTCCTGGGAAGAAGGCCCAGCGCCTGTGAAGCTCGCCGCCCCGTGACACTCTCACGTAATAATGAGTGGGGCTGTACACGCCCCGGAGTCTCAGGGGTGCCGGCCTCAGGCCCTGGGGGTCCCTCCCACGCCCAGTGGCAGCACTTAGCTCCGCGCTGGTGAGAAGACATCCAAGACTAGATTAGGTGCCGGACGCGGCCTTTTGTCTGCTTTCATTGCTTTTCCCTTTGGTTGTCGCTTTCCCCCGCTGGATTTAAGTTGGATTCGAATTTGAGATTTGTGTGTGTTCGGGGAAGGGGTGCTTAGTCTCGTTCGAGCAATTTCTCGAGTTTTGGTTACCACTTCGCCTCAGCTGCCTCCCCTCGTGAGCCCCTCGCGAGCCGGGTCAGGCCTAGCTTGCGCGTAGCCCTGACTGCCGCCGCCGTGTCCTCTCAGGAGGGTTTTTACTGCAGATCCTACGGATTCGACCAGGGAGCACTCGGGACACCACAGCCTCCCACAGGCTACCTCACGACCCGCACGGGATAAAGGTAAACTAGCCAACCAGCGCGTCGCTTAAGCCAACCACTTGGCGTGGGCACATGGGCAATGTAACGTCTACTAATACGATGAACACAAGTTTTACATGAGGGGCTCCCCCTCCAAAATGCTCGCACAGCCATCAGGCCAAAACCTGAGTTCTATTCATGCAGGGTAAGGGAACAGGAACGATGCATGATCAGTCGGACAAATCCCCCAATGCATCCTCAGGAGCACCACCCAAACCGTTGCTGGTGTCGCTGAACTCGCCATCACTGTCTGCGTCGCCGCCAGCGGCATCAGGGCCGTTCACCACACCGCCCTCGTCAGCAGCCACGATCACGCCGTCATTGTCTGAAGCAAAGGCCCTGAAAAGAGCATCCACATTGTCTTCCACCCAGTGCGCCAGGTCGTCTCGGATGGCCTGGGGGACTGGGGCGATGGCGGCGTCGAAGTCGAAGTGGGGGTCTATGTTCCGGAGATGGCTGAAGACGCGAGAAAAGGCGCGCCCGAGTAGGGCGCGGCTCCTCTCCTCCACCAACCTGTCGGCCCTGACCGACCGTGCCTCCAGTTGCGTCACCATGTCGGTGAAGAACTGAAGGTTGCCAGCGTAGTTGACTGCATGCGGCTCGCCAACAGCCGCCTCGCAGAGGTTGCCCAAGGCTGTGTTGGCTCTCTCCCGGAGCGTGGTGAGCATGGGGCCATGCTCATGCTCCAGGATCCGCCGCTGACGTATCTCGTCCGCATTCTGGCGCGCGACGACCTCGGCCTCCTCCACCCGCTAGCGAAGAAGGAGCACCTCGGCCTGGGAGGTGGTTGACTCCCCTTGCGCTACCTCAAGGGCGGCCCGAAAAGCATCGGCCCGCCGCGTCGCTTCCTCCAGCTTGGCCCTCAAGGTAGCAGTCCTACCTTCAGCCTCGGCCCGGATCAACTCCAGCCTCTCCTCGAACTTGTGCTTGAGGCTCAAGCGCGCCATTGCCACCCGATGTCCGACCTCCTCCATGACACATGCTTCCCGTGCAGCGACATCATCCTCCGCCTGCGTCACCAAGCGCTCCCTCGTCTCCAGGCGCTCGTACTCGCGGGTACGTTCGGCGGCTTCCAGCGTCAGCGCCTCCTCGCGCTTCTGGAGCTCTGCTGGGTCGCCAGAGGCCACCTTCATCGACGTGAGGGCTGCCTCGTGCAGCTCCACTTGCTCCTCTAGTGAGTGGCACCAGGCCAGGAGCTCCCGAGCCCGCTCCTCCGCCGCCTCTCGCCACCGGTCGGCTTCTCGGGCCTCCTCAGCGGCCCGAGATCGGGCCTCCCGAGAGGCCACCAGCGACGCCTTGGCCTCTGCGTTGTCAAGATCGCGCTGACGGTGCTCAAGGGCGATGGCGCCCTCCAGCTCGCGCCTCTCTGCAGCCAGGCGCAGGCCCTCGGCCTCAAGGCGCGCGTCTTCATCAGCAAGCTCCTCACCAAGCAGGCTCACCGCGTTAGCCACCCTTCGAAGGAATCCTTGGCGAAGAGCGTGACGCTCCCGGGCACGCTCGAGCACGTCTTCCACACCATCATCTGCCCCGAGCAAGCGCCGGGGGCCACGAATCAGCACTCCCCCTCCGGGCAGGGGGCTGGGGGCTGGCACCCTCGCGACGGTCGGGCACGTCGCGCCAGAAGCCCGGCCTGGAGCCAGCCCGTCCCCAAATGAAGAGCGCAGGGAGCGCCTCAGCCAATCACAGTCCACGATCAGGCGAGAAGCCCACGGCAGGCTGGCTATGCCACGAGAGGGCCCGCGAAGGAGGATCGCGAGGTGCGCAGGGCCACGATGCGCCTCGGGACGGTTTGCCTCTCCGATCGCCCTCACCACAAGGGCTCTGCTGCTCGGAGCGCTTGAGGACGGTGGAGGGGGCGGAGCCAAGGGGGACGACACCTCAGCCGTCCCCGCAAGCTCGGCTGGAAGGGGCCTGCGGAGCAAGGATCAGTAAAAGCAACAGAAGGATCGGGAGCTAGGAAAGGAGAAGGCTTACTCATCAGTGGCGAAGTACTTCCTACGCTTCAGCAGGCGACAAGGGTAATCGTCGCCCAGGGCCTCCCTTCTCTTCCGGAGGGCCTCAAAGTCCACGCGAAAGCGTCCCAAGAGTTGAGCGCAGGGATCAACCTGCGATGAAGACGGAGCGTCAAGGCGATCCGCGTCAGGGGCACCTGCCTGATGCGCGCAACCGATCGCCTCGCCAAGAGAAGCGGCTGGAGCCTCAAGGGCCTCAGTCGCAGGCGCTGAGGGTAGCTACTTGCCACCCTCAGCCTCAGTGGCACGTGCCCCAAGAGCTGCTCCCTCATGAGCATCGCCCGGCGTTGTCACCCCGCCGGGAGCCCCCTCGGCCTTTGGCGCCTCATGCCTCCCTGCTCCGCCACTTGAGGAAGAGCTGCCTTGGCCGACTGGAAGGGCAGTCACCATCACTGGGTTCTCGCGAGGCCCCTAGAGGCCGGCGGGGCGCGGCCCCCACTCATCAAAGATAGGCATTTGGTTCACAAAATCGCCCTTGTTCTGGCAGAGGTACAGCAAGGCCCCTCCCTGCTGGATGGTGCCGGGGTTGGGGTCTCCAGTCAGGATCAAGAGCACTGTCCTCGGCACTTTAGGCGTCAGGTCCTCTCCCTGGAGCCTCATATGATCATCACGCCCGTTGAAGGCCCACATCCGGCGGGAGTGGCGTTGGAGAGGAGCAATGCGGAGAAGCAGGAACTCCTTCACCACCTTGGGCGCTGTCACGCCAAGCGACCTCAAGAACGCGAAGCGGTGCCTGACGAAGACGAGCCAGGGGCTCTCAAGCGTCTCCTGGCCCCAGCCCGAATTGGGGACAGCAGGCGAAGTTGGCTCCGATAGCAGGGGGCCAGGTACCCCTGCATCCACATACAGCCAGCTCTCACGGAAGCCAGCCGCGGGCAGAGGGAGCCTGAAGTCAATCCCTGAGGCCGCTGTCTTGGACGCGGCAACGAAGCTCACGCACGCCCAGCATTGGGTAGGGTCGACAAGGCGCAGAGAGAAGAAGTGGCGCAGCAAGGCAACCGAAGGAAGGATGCCCATCATTGCCTCGCAAACAAAGGCGAAGACCGAAAGAAGGGTGATGGATTCAGGACCCAGATGCATCATGTGGATCTGATAGTGGGAAAGCATGGCATTAAAGAAATCGGAAAAGGGGGGAACCAGACCCGCCCACAGGGCGTCGGCAAAATACGGGACCTCGGTGGCTATCGTGTCAATGGAGAAGTGGGATGCGGGCCAGGCCGTCGTCCTCCCGCATTCGTTGAAGATAGTAGCCAGAGCCAAGCTAACCTTGCCCAAGCCCTCGGCGGGGGCCGCCAGCGGCGGCGAGCAAGGCGGAGGCATGGGTTTCTTCCCTCTTCCCTTCTTCGTCGGAGCCATGGCGATAGGAAGGGGGGGAGGTAGATATTGGGTTGAAGACGGAAGCTGGAGTTCGAGCGGAGGAAGGACAGAGGGCGCTCGAGCAACAGAAAGGGGAGCGGCTGTGTACGACTACGAGTCGGCCTAGCAAGGCGCAAAATAAGGGGGGCGTGGGGGAACAGTGCCGCCCACATCCAATCAACCACCACGCGGCGCCCAAGGCCGCAGGCTGTTAGGGCCCCCGGCGCTTCGCCCTTGCCCTTCCGCCTCCCTACACGGCCAAGTCCGGGCGTGCCTTGGGCCTAGGGGCTACTGTCGGCGTTCTGGGAACGGGGGTCCCCAGACTTGCCTACCAGCGGCCTGCGGCGTGGCTCAAAGGGGGCCCAGCACGGCCCGTCTTCATCGACGCAAACCCAAGACCCTCGCGAGGGGCCAAGCCTCGCGGGGCGGACGACACAGAGCTTCCTCAGGCACGGCCACATCAGGCTGGCTCACGAGGAGGCGGAGAGATCAAGGCGGGGTACCTCACGAGGTGCCCGTGACGCAAGCCATGACGACCAAGGGCGCCAGGCGGGCGCCAGCCCGTGCAGTGTCCTCCTTTCCTCTTTGGTGCAAAGGGAGCAAGCGCAGGCGAGAGCATCAAGCAAAGGCACCCGTTTTGGTGCAACGAGACCAAGACCAGTCCAACGGCAGGAAGGAAGTCATTGTGGAGCCCAAGCCAGCGTCACCACCAGAGCCTTTGGCAGGCAAGGACCAACTTTAGTCAGGGTAAGTGTACCAGATGTTCCCCTTCAAAATGGCCAATTGTTGGCGCCCTTCCCGCTCAATATTTGGGAAGAGGCCCAGGGCCTTTGCCTATAAATAGGACTAGCCACCCACAGGGTGAAGGGATCGAAGGTCGGAAATCAGAGAGAGAATCAAGAAGAGAGAGAGAGAAGGGTGACTGAACTCCTCCTAGCAGTTCATCCTCCCAACCAAGAGTAGACCCTCGCAAGGCTGTTCTTCCTTGTATTGCTCATCATCATCAGCCCAAGAGGCAATCCACCACACCACACACTGGAGTAGGGTGTTACACCACAACGGTGGCCCGAACCAGTATAAACCCTGTGTCTCTTGTGCTGTTCTTTCCCTAGCTTAGATCTCAGCGAGGCGGAGGGGTGCAGGTAGGTAGAAGGCGAAATCTCCGCGCGCACCCCAGGGTCTGCCGGAACCCGAAATCCGACAGGGTCCACGAAAAAGCAACCTTCTCTATCCCACCATGGCCGTCGCCCACGAAGGACTTGCCTCACTCGGGTAGATCTTCACGAAGTAGGCGATCTCCTTGCCCTTACAAACTCCTTGGTTCAACTCCACAATCTTGACGGAAGCTCCCAAGTGACACCTAACCAATCTAGGAGACACCACTCTCCAAGAGGTAACAAATGGTGTGTTGATGATGAACTCCTTGCTCTTGTGCTTCAAATGATAGTCTCCCCAACACTCCACTCTCTATCACGGGATTTGGATTTGGTAGAAAGAAGATTTGAGTGGAAAGCAACTTGGGGGAGGCTAGAGATCAAGATTTATGTGGTTGGAGTGGAATATCTTGACCTCAACACAAGTGTAGGTGGTTCTCTCTCAGAAAATGAATGTTGGAAGTGTAGGCATGTTTCTGATGGCTCTCTTCACGAATGAAGAGTGGGTGGAGGGGTATAAATAGCCTCCACACAAAATCTAACCGTCACCAAACTCGGTGGGACCGAACCATGAAACTCGGTGTGACCAATTTAGTTCAAAATGTGAACATTAGGATTCTCCGTGGGACCGACATGTCAACTCGGTGGGGCCGATTTCGTTAGGGTTAGGGCATAACGTAATCTCAGTGAGACCGATTACACAAACTCAGTGAGACCGATTTTGGTAATGGACTAACAGAGAGTTGGTCAGGCAAGCTCGGTGGGACCGATTCGCTCATCTCGGTTGGACCGATTACACAAACTCGGTGGGACCGATTTTGGTAATAAGCAAAACAGAGAGTTGGCCAAGCAAACTCGGTGGGACCGATTGCATGTCTTGGTGGGACCAAAATTATTGCAATGGGCAATAGAGAATTTGCAAGCCCATCTCGGTGAGACCGAGATCCCATCGGTGAGACCGAATTGATTAGGGTTTCTGGCAGTGGCTATGTCAAGAGAACTCGGTGGCGTCGGATGGAAAGTTTCGGTGGGGCCGAGTTTGACTTTTGGGTTGGGACATATGTGGATGTGAGAAAGTAGTTGAGGGTTTTGGAGCATATCACTAAGCACTTTGAGCAAGCAAGCCATTAAGCAACACCTCATCCCCTCTCAATAGTATTGGCTTTCCTATGGACTCAATGTGATCTTGGATCACTAAAATGAAATGTAGAGTCCTGAGCTTTGAGCTTGAGCCAATCCTTTGTCCTCAGCATCTTGAAGGGGTTCCACATCCTCTAGTCCATGTCACTCCACAGTTGAACTTATCTAAAACATACTAGGTAGAAGCATTAGTCCAACAAGAGATATGTTGACATTAATTACCAAAATCACCCAGGGAGCACTTGTGCTTTCAATCGCCCCCTTATTGGTAATTGTTGACAACATACATCAAAGCTTTAGATAAAGATATAGGGAATAACAAGTAAATCTTTGGAAAGACATGTAACATGCATAGGCTCCCCCTACATGTATGCAATCATGTAAATATGGAATATAGGAGCATGTGAATGCATAATCATGACAGAGTAAGCAATGTGTTACATGTAGCTTGGTTATATGCATCAGAGAAAATGATGTGAATATAGGAAATGTACCTTCATGCTCATGAATCCTTCTTGCAAACAATATGTACAACAGCAAGAAATCCTCATACGCCTGACTGTGATGCATATACTTACCTTGTGGTCTTGAGTTGGCTTAGGAAGAAATGAACCTAAGTAAACAAGATTAGATAACACAGATACACCTACTAGCCGGCGCAAACAAAAGAAACCACAAGAGTACCAAGACTGGGATGACATGTAGAGAGTGAGTACTGAGTACTCTATTGGATATAGACATGTCCCCAAAGGTAAAGATGTGCAAAGAATTCAAGGATTTCCTTCCCTTAGATGTCTTGCTCCCCTTGAATCTTGCATGGGATATTGGGAGAAGATAAGGAACAGAAAACCAGAGCAAAGAAAAGAAACAGAGCTAATGCAAACAATCAACTATGAACATGTCTTTCCCCTCTTTAAGACATGTGACTTCTCTCCTCTGGAATACCAAGCATCTGGGGTTTCGTACACACTCCTTGAGTATGCTCTCCCCCTATGGAAATGACTAAGCTTTAAGCTTTGATGTGATCTCTCCCCCCCCTTTTCTCTTTCTCCCCCTTTGAAGATAATAAGCTTTGATGTGATATCTCTCTCCCCCTTTGACATCAATTTCCAAGAAGGGATCTTCTGGATTGTTATTACAAATGGGTTTGGTCCTTGAGTCACAAAGCAAAGCAGCAAGTCGAATGTAATGCTGGTAGAAGATAAGAAACATTGAGTGGAGCTGGAGCAAAAAGAATGCAGGAATCAAGTGGCAAGTTGTCTTTCCTGTAGTGAAATCGGTGGCACCGAGTTGTGTACTTCAGTGGCCCCGAAAGAATTCAGTTGGACCGAAGGAAACAATCGGTGTGACTGAGTCCATCACAAAGAAAACACTTTTCACCTCAGCTCACTAGGCAATTTAGATCTCACAAGGATTTGCAAGGAATTTGCTGAAGGATTTGCAATGAATTGGATGCAGGGAATGCAGAACACAAATAAACAGAAAGGAAATCTAGATGAAGTTTTTTTTGAAAGGGGAAACAAATATGCATGAGACAAATGCAAGAGCACGGAGAAACACAAGAGAACTTCATCTAGAATTGGTCGGTGACAAAGTCACCTATGTTAGAGTATATTGACTTAGGAGTCAAGTGAGGACACTTGATCATAGGTCATACTCATCGTTTAAGCTCAAAATGGGGTTACCATTTTTCGTTTAAGCATCTTGATGTATTCACATCTTGTTGAGTTGCTTTGATCCATGTCTTGGAGTAAAGCTTCTCTAAGATGGAATGACATACCTTGGGTGGTGGTGTTGATCTTGATCTCGTAGTTGAACTTGTGTGGGTTGCTCAAGGTTGATGTAGCTCATCAGGAGTTGGGAGCACCACTTGTAGTTTGAGTTCCTCTTCCTACATGGGTTAGCTTTGCAAGGAAGAGCACTTGTATATCCAAGATGAAAATCATAAAACTTAATGTAGAATTTGTCAAAGGATATGTTTGAAGGGTTTTGTGCTTCATTGACTTCAACCACCACTGTGTAGAGACTTGGTGATGTAGAAATTGCTCATGATGTGAGTGGGTTGCAATCTCATAGGTTTAGGTTCATCCAAGTACCTAAAAGGGTTAGATAGCATGCAAGGGTGCAAGTATATCCAAGACATAGCATCATGAAAGAAATATCAAGGATTAGTCAAAGGCTCATGCCTTGCATGTATCCAAATGGAGTTTCTACTCCAAGTTGAAGCATCGATGATGTTCAATTCTCCTCTCAGACGGCAAAAGACTTTCTCATCAAGCGGTTTGGTGAATATATCCGCCAATTACTTATCGGTGCAAACATGCTTAAGATCAATGTCCCCTTTGGCAATGTGATCTTGAATGAAATGATGACGAACTTCAATATGCTTAGTTCAATAATGTTTCACGGGATTGTGAGCAATCTTGATATCACTTTCATTGTCACAAAGCAATGGAACATGTTTCACATATATCCCATAATCTTTAAGAGTTTGGGTCATCCAAAGTAACTGAGCGCAACATGAACCAGCGGCAATGTATTCCGCTTCGGCGGTGGATAAGGATACCGAGTTTTGTTTCTTGGAAGACCAAGACACAAGAGATCTACCAAGAAATTGACAAGTACCCGAAGTGGACTTTCTATCAACCTTATCTCCGGCATAGTCCGAGTCGGAATAGCCAACAAGATCAAAGGAGGACCTCTTAGGAAACCAAATGCCAAAATTTGGTGTATGTATTAAGTATCTCACTATCCTTTTCACAGCCTTAAGATGACATTCTTTGGGGGCCGCTTGATATCATGCACACATGCACACACTTAACATAATATCAGGACGAGAGGCACATAGATATAGCAATGAACCGATCATACAGCGGTAAACTTTTTGATCAACCGGTTCACTGTCCTTAGTCAAGTCAAGATGTCCACTAGTAGGCATGGGTGTAGTAACACCTTTGCATTCTTGCATGTTGAACTTCTTGAATAAGTCCTTGGTGTACTTCGTTTGAGAAACAAAGGTACCTTCCTTAGTTTGCTTGATTTGTAAACCAAGAAAGAATTTGAGTTCACTCATCATAGACATCTCAGACTTCTCCGACATTAGCTTTCCAAACTTTTCACTAAAATGAGGGTTAGTCAAACCAAATATGATATCATCGACATAAATTTGGCACACAAATAATTCTCCGTTAACCCTTTTAGTAAAAATAGTGGAATCTATTTTTCCAATTTCAAAGCCTTTTTCAATAAGGAACTTGGTCAAGCATTTATACCATGCTCTAGGAGCTTGTTTAATACCATAAAGAGCTTTCTGAAGTTTGTAAACATGATCGGGTTTCTTAGGATTGATGAAGCCGGGAGGTTGTTTAACATAAACTTCCTCCTCGATTTCACCATTTAGAAAAGCACTTTTAATGTCCATTTGGTATAAAGTGATATCATGGTGATTAGCATAGGCAAGCAAGATGCGGATGGACTCAAGTCTAGCAACAGGGTCATATGTCTCACCGTAGTCCATACCTTTGACTTGAGTGTAGCCTTGGGCGACGAGACGAGCTTTGTTGCGGACGACTTGACCATCTTCGTCTTGGTTGTTGTGAAACACCCATTTGGTACTAATGATGTTGTGGTTGTTGTCGGGCTTCTCGACCAATGTCCACACTTCATTTCTCTCAAAGTTGTGTAGCTCTTCATGCATGGCGTTTATCCAATCCGGATCTTCCAATGCTTCTTCAACCTTCATAGGTTCAATTCTAGAGATGAATGAGTAATGTTTGCAAAAATTAGCCAAACGAGTTTTAGAGCGAGTGATTCTCCCGGTTTGGATATCATTGTAGATTTGCTCGATGGGATGATCTTCAGCGACTGTTGCTCGAACTCGTGGGAGGTTTTTCTTGGCTCGGTGTGGAACATCCTCTTCATCTTATTCTTCTTCTTGGCTTTCTTCATTGTTGACGTTGTCGTTCTCTTGTCGTGGTGGAGAAGGAGGTTGTTGATGTTCATCTTGGTGTACTTCCTCGTTTTCTTCGTCTTGGTGTGTCCCACTTGTGGATGCTTCCGCATCAACTCTTGGTTCACCTTGTCGTGAGGTGGAAGCTTCCACTTGGATGGACGAGGTACTCTCCTTGACCTCTGTTGGACGAATCATCCCAATATAAAAGTCTTGGATTGCTTCTCAAAGGTCTTTGTCTCCTACATCAATTGGCAATTGCTCTACTTGCGAGCCGTTAGATTCATCAAACTTCACATCTACCGTCTCTTCAACCTTTCGGGCGAAATTGTTGTAGACACAGTAAGTGTGAGAGTTTGAGCCATAACCAAGTAGGAAACCTTCATGAGATTTAGGAGAAAATTTAGAACAACGATGCTTATCAAGAATGTAGAACTTTGAGCCAAATACTCGAAAGTATCCAACTTGGGGTTTGTTACCAGTGAGGAGCTCGTATGCCGTCTTGCCGAGTAGCTTGTGAAGATACAAGTGATTTGTTGCATGACAAGCTGTCTCAACCGCTTCCGCCCAAAAGTGTTTTGGGTCTTGTACTCATCAAGCATCATTCTTGCCATCTCAATAAGAGTTTGGTTCTTCCTCTCAACAACTCCATTTTGTTGAGGTGTGTACGTAGCCGAGAACTCGTGTGAAATCCCCTCTTCGTCAAGAAAGGTGTCCACATTTGCATTCTTGAACTCCGTTCCGTTGTTGCTCCGAACCTTCTTGATCTTCACGTCAAATTGATTTTGGGCCTTCCTAGCGAAGTTTTTGAAGATCTTTTGGACCTGCGATTTATCATCAAGAAAGAACACCCACGTAAATCTTGAAAAATCATCAACTATGACTAGACCGAATGAGTTACCACCAAGACTCTTGTAGGCATTGGGACCAAAGAGATCCATGTGAATTAGCTCGAGCGGTCTTCTCGTGGTCATGATGTTCTTCACGGGGTGGCTTCCTCCAACTTGTTTCCTGCTTGACAAGCACTACAAAGCCTATCCTTGTCAAATATAACATCTTTTACTCCAAGGATATGATCACATTTAATAAGCTTATCAAGATTTCTCATGCCCACATGACCTAGCCTTCTATGCCACAACCAGCCTTTAGAGGATTTAGCAATTAAGCAAGTTCTAGGTTGAGCCTTTTTAGTGAAATCAATAATGTAAAGATCACCTCTACGTATACCGGTAAAGACCATTTTATGATTGTCTCTTCGAAACAATTGGCATTCTACTTTAGTAAATAGGACATTGAAACTGAAATCAGCAAGTCTAGATACTGAAAATAAATTGTACCCAAGAGATTTAACGAGCATGACATTTTGTATGGAGCTATCATGTGAGATGGCCACCTTACCGAGGCCAACCACCTTACCCTTTGAGTTATCACCAAAAGTGACATACTTTCGAGGGTCGTCGTTTTCAGCAAGCTCACGAAACATATCTTTGTCTCCGGTCATATGATCAGTGCATCCACTATCAAGAACCCATTCCTTTCCTCCAGCCATGTAGCCGTGAAGATTAGCCATAAGACCAAAGTGTCTCATTGCATCATCAAGATCATGTTCACTATCATCCTCATCATAGTATCCATGTTCAACATCATCATGTGATGGATCAACTCCTAGAGATGGTAATTCATTAGAAGTATGACCGTAACAATGTTCATCTCTATGGATTCTAATGACTTCGGAAATGATATTGCTAATGATTCCAACATCTCCTTTGGCACTCGTAATATTAGTAAGCTCAAATAAGCAATCACCAAATTTGGGATCATTGGAACTCATCTCTATCAAGGCAATGGATTTATGAAGAATCTCATCTAAGTTCTTCAAGGAATAGTTCGGAAAACGTTCCTCAAGGAATCTCCATATGGTGTAGGCACAATCAAGAGCATGCAAGCTATTAAGCAAGTTTCTAGGAAAACCTCTAGTGATTAAATTGACCATTCTAAGATTACGGATCATGTCAATAGACTCATGAAGGGTAGGATGCAAAGGATCAACAATGCGAGCACCAGGAGTAGTAATGTACTTGGTCAAATGATATTCATTGAAAATCACAAGCATCTCATTTTTCCACTCATGAAAGAACTCTCCATCAAGAATAGGCACTCTACGTCTAAGACTCCCCAACGTAGACTCATACATATTCCTCCAATGGTGATTAAACCAAAGCAATGGAAACCAATGCTCTGATACCAATTGTAAGGATCGAGAAGAGGTGTCTAGAGGGGGGTGAATAGACTTTAACTAAGAAAAGTTGCAGTTTTTAACTTCTTTAGGTTTAAGTAGAGTTTTAGCACAAGTTTAATACAAATCAAGTAAGCATGACAAGAGTATATGAGCAGCGGAAAATAAAGCATGCAAGTTGCAAGAATGTAAAGGAATGGGATTGGAGTGTGCAAACGAAACTGGAGACACGGAGATTTTTGGGGTGGTTCCGATAGGTGGTGCTATCGTACATCCACGTTGATGGAGACTTCAACCCACGAAGGGTAACGGTTGCGCGAGTCCACGGAGGGCTCCACCCACAGAGGGTCCATGAAGAAGTAACCTTGTCTATCCCACCATGGTCATCGCCCACGAAGGACTTGCCTCACTCGGGTAGATCTTCACGAAGTAGGCGATCTCCTTGCCCTTAAAAACTCCTTGGTTCAACTCCACAATCTTGACGGAGGCTCCCAAGTGACACCTAACCAATCTAGGAGACACCACTCTCCAAGAGGAAACAAATGGTGTGTTGATGATGAACTCCTTGCTCTTGTGCTTCAAATGATAGTCTCCCCAACACTCAACTCTCTCTCACAGGATTTGGATTTGGTAGAAAGAAGATTTGAGTGGAAAGCAACTTGAGGAAGGCTAGAGATCAAGATTTATGTGGTTGGAGTGGAATATCTTGACCTCAACACAAGTGTAGGTGGTTCTCTCTCAAAAAATGAATGTTGGAAGTGTAGGCATGTTCTGATGGCTCTCTTCATGAATGAAGAGTGGGTGGAGGGGTATAAATAGCCTCCACACAAAATCTAACCATTACACACAAATCACCAAACTCAGTGGGACCGAATCATGAAACTCGGTCAGATCGATTTAGTTCAAAATGTGGACGTTAGGATTCTCGGTGGGACCGACATGTCAACTCGGCGGGGCCGATTTCGTTAGGGTTAGGGCATAACGTAATCTCGGTGAGACCGATTACACAAACTCGGTGAGACCGATTTTGGTAATGGACTAACAGAGAGTTGGTCAGGCAAACTCGGTGGGACCGATTCTCTCTTCTCAGTTGGACCGATTACACAAACTCGGTGGGACCGATTTGGGTAATAAGCAAAACAGAGAGTTGGCCAAGCAAACTCGGTGGGACCGATTGCATGTCTCGGTGGGACTGAAATTATTGCAATGGGAAACATAGAGTGTGCAAGCCCATCTTGGTGAGACCGAGATCCCATCGGTGAGACCGAATTGATTAGGGTTTCTGGTAGTGGCTATGTCAAGAGAACTTGGTGGCGCCAGATGGAAAGTTTCGGTGGGGCCGAGTTTGACTTTTGGATTGGGACATATGTGGATGTGAGAAAGTAGTTGAGGGTTTTGGAGCATATCACTAAGCACTTTGAGCAAGCAAGCCATTAAGCAACACCTCATCCCCTCTCAATAGTATTGGCTTTCCTATGGACTCAATGTGATCTTGGATCACTAAAATAAAATGTAGAGTCCTGAGCTTTGAGCTTGAGCCAATCCTTTGTCCTCAGCATCTTGAAGGGGTTCCACATCCTCTCGTCCATGCCACTCCATAGTTGAACTTATCTGAAACATAATAGGTAGAAGCATTAGTCCAACAAGAGATATGTTGACATTAATTACCAAAATCACCCAGGGAGCACTTGTGCTTTCAGTGAGGCCTTCCTTCGAATCCCCCCACACTTCGGCTTAGGGCTCAAGACCTTTAGTGTAAAGCCGAAGGTTGTCGATGGGGAACAGGCGGAGTGCGGCGGTGTTGTAGTAAGCAAGATTACCAACACTCCTTGGCCAAAAGGCTCTTTCACCGAAACTTCCAACCAATGGCAGCAAGAGTGGTTTTACGTCACGGAACCCTGTAATACCAAGTGGGCAGCTATACCTCATTCTGTTCCGGCCCTCCGCTACAACTTGCATCATGGATCAATAAGGGGTTGGACTGGGGATCAGTTGATGAAGTGCAGACTCTATAGAGCCGCATCCGAACCCTCCTCGAGAAGGACATCGATCTTGTCAACGTGATTCAAGTAATGCTAGTCCGCCGAATCCTGCCATGCCAATGTATGCCTCTCCGCATGTGGGATTTTAATCCGGAAGGTCCACGAACCCTCCAACACTTCTTCGGTGCTACACACAAAGGGATGTGGAAGATGTTTTTCGGGAAACGAAAACATTGGCTAGACACCACTAAGGACGTCGGCCTTGACTGCAACCGTCTGGATACCCCGGTAAGCACTTGTCTTCCGAATACTTTGTGGTTAAGTATATCGTAATATGTTACCGAGCAAACTGTCTTCTTCCAGGGCTGGATAAAGAAAGTGGAACTAATTAGGTGTTTGGCCCCTCTTCCCAAAGCCTCAGCGGATCCCGTATTAACAAGGATGCTAGCCCTGGCACCATACCATATGCCTTTGAAGGAGGGCAAGGCAGAGAGTGGGAGGACCAAAGATGGCCTCTATCCCGGAGGTATATCGGACATTGTTTCCAGGGGAATCAAGATTCCATCATCCGAGGACAAAAGTGAAGGGGAAGTCAACGTCTCTTCCCCCCATGGAAAGAAAAGGGGCGCCTCCGAAGGTTGGGAGGAAAAGGCTCCTAAACGAGGCAAGATGCCTCTATCGGGTGGCTCGGGCTTGGAGGACGACGTCATCGCGTAGTCCCATGACGAGGATAAGCCTCAGGCCGAATCATAAGTGGACAAGGGTGTTTTAAACATGTCCCGTTCCTTTCTTGTAACATCTAGAATATATGTTTTTTGCAGTTCGGCATGCAGTCTTCCTCAACAATCATCTTCCTCGGGTGATCTCCTCCCAGAGATGATGGAAAGCGAGACGCCTCCACCAATCTCCTCGCCCAATAGGGCGGACGACTTCGAGGTGTCATCACGGAGGGTCTCCCCCGATCAAGTGGTGCGAGGGATGACGAAGACACTACCCGAAGGTGATACTTTAGTGGCCCAGGGTCCGGGGGCCAACAATGAAGTTCCCGAACAGTCCGGTCTAAAGTCGAAGATGAATAAACAGATCCCTTCAAAGGGAGGCCGTACTCCTACAGCAGTTTCCGGAGATCTAGAGGCGCCGAATATATTGACGAACATGCTGTGACGGGAGTCCGTCTCAGAGGAACATCGTACCTTGATGGGTACGCCTCTTGAGCACTTTGTTGGTTTTCCCCAAAGAGGAAGGGATGATGCAGCAAAGTAGCGTAAGTATTTCCCTCAGTTTTTGAGAACCAAGGTATCAATCCAGTAGGAGGCTACGCGCGAGTCCCTCGTACCTGCACAAAACAAATAAATCCTCGCAACCAACGCAAATAGGGGTTGTCAATCCCTATAAGGCCACTTACGAGAGTGAGATCTGATAGATATGATAAAGATAATATTTTTGGTATTTTTGTGATAAAGATGCAAAGTAAAATAAAGGCAAAGTAAAAAAGCAAAGGAAATAACTAAGTAGTAGGAGATTAATATGATGAAGATAGACCCAGGGGCCATAGGTTTCACTAGTGGCTTCTCTCAAGAGCATAAGTATTCTACGGTGGGTGAACAAAATACTGTTGAGCAATTGACAGAATTGGGCATAGTTATGAGAATATCTACGCATGATCATGTATATAGGCATCACGTCTGAGACAAGTAGACCGACTCCTGCCTTCATCTACTACTATCACTACACTCATTGACCGCTATCCAGCATGCATCTAGAGTATTAAGTTAAAAACAGAGTAACGCCTTAAGCAAGATGACATGATGTAGAGGGATAGACTCATGCAATATGAAGAAAACCCCATCTTGTTATCCTTGATGGCAACAATACAATACGTGCCTTGCTGCCCCTACTGTCACTGGGAAAGGACACCGCAAGATTGAACCCAAAGCTAAGCACTTCTCCCATTGCAAGAAAGATTAATCTAGTAGGCCAAACCAAACTGATAATTCGAAGAGACTTGCAAAGATAACCAATCATACATAAAAGAATTCAGAGAAGATTCAAATATTATTCATAGATAGACTTGATCATAAACCCACAATTCATCGGTCTCAACAAACACACCGCAAAAAGAAGATTACATCGAATAGTTCTCCACAAGAGAGGGGGAGAACATTGTATTGAGATCCAAAAAGAGAGAAGAAGCCATCTAGCTACTAACTATGGACCCTTAAGGCTATGGTGTTGATGTAGAAGCCCTCCGTGATCGATGCCCCCTCCGGCGGAGCTCCGGAACAAGCCCCAAGATGGGATCTCGTGGATACAGAAAGTTGCGGCAGTGGAATTAGGTTTTTGGCTCCGTATCTGATCGTTTGGGGGTACGTAGGTATAAATAGGAGGAAGGAGTACGTCGGTGGAGCAACAGGAGGCCCACGAGGCTGGAGGGCGCGCCTGGGGTCGGCAGGCGCGCCCCCTACCTCGTGGCCTCCTCTTTTCTTTCTTGACGTAGGGTCCAAGTCTCCCGGATCATAATCTTCCTGAAAATCACGTTCCCGAAGGTTTCATTCCGTTTGGACTCCGTTTGATATTCCTTTTCTTCAAAACCCTAAAACAGGCAAAAAATAGCAATTCTAGGATGGGCCTCCGGTTAATAGGTTAGTCCCAAAAATAATATAAAAGTGGATAATAAAGCCCAATAATGTCCAAAACAGTAGATAATATAGCATGGAGCAATCAAAAATTATAGATACGTTGGAGACGTATCAAGCATCCCCAAGCTTAATTCCTGCTCGTCCTCGAGTGGGTAAATGAGAAAAACAGAATTTTTGATGCGGAGTGCTACTTGGCATAATTTTAATGTAATTCTTCTTAATTGTGGTATGAATATTCAGATCCAAAAGATTCAAGACAAAAGTTCATATTGACATAAAAATAATAATACTTCAAGCATACTAACAAAGCAATTATGCCTTCTCAAAATAACATGGCTAAAGAAAGTTATCCCTACAAAATCATATGGTCTAGCTATGCTCTATCTTCACCACACAAAATATTTAAATCATGCAAAACCCCGATGACAAGCCAAGCAATTGTTTCATACTTTTGACATTCTCAAAACTTTTTCAATCTTCACGCAATACATGAGTGTGAGCCATGGATATAGCACTATAGGTGGAATAGAGTGGTGGTTGTGGAGAAGACAAAAAGGGAGAAGATAGTCTCACATCAACTAGGCGTATCAACGAGCTATGGAGATGCCCATCAATAGATATCAATGTGAGTGAGTAGGGATTGCCATGCAACGGATGCACTAGAGCTATAAGTATATGAAAGCTCAAAAAGAAACTAAGTGGGTGTGCATCCAACTTGCTTGCTCATGAAGACCTAGGGCATTTTGAGGAAGCCCATCATTGGAATATACAAGCCAAGTTCTATAATGAAAAATTCCCACTAGTATATGAAAGTGATAACATGAGAGACTCTCTACTATGAAGATCATGGTGCTACTTTGAAGCACAAGTGTGGTAAAAGGATAGTAACATTGTCCCTTCTCTCTTTTTCTCTCATTATTATTGTTTAATTTGGGCCTTTTCTCTTTTTATGCCCTCTTTTCTTTCTTTCTTTTTTATTTTTCGTCCGGAGTCTCATCCCGACTTGTGGGGGAATCATAGTCTCCATCATCCTTTCCTCACTGGGACAATGCTCTAATAATGATGATCATCACACTTTTATTTTTCTTACAACTCAACAATTACAACTCGATACTTAGAACAAAATATGACTCTATGTGAATGACTCCGGTGGTGTACCGGGATATGCAATGATGCATGAGTGTGTCATAATAAACGGAACGGTGGAAAGTTGCATGGCAATATATCTCAGAATGGCTATGGAAATGCCATAATAGGTAGGTATGGTGGCTTTTTTGAGGAAGGTATATGGTGGGTGTATGATACCGGCGAAAGGTGCGCGGTATTAGAGAGGCTAGCAAAGGTGCAAGGGTGAGAGTGCGTATAATCCATGGACTCAACATTAGTCATAAAGAAATCATATACTTATTGCAAAAATCTACAGGTTATCAAATCAAAGTATTACACCATGCTCCTAGGGTGATAGATTGGTAGGAAAAGACCATCGCTCGTCCCCGGCCGCCACTCATAAGGAAGACAATCAATAAATAAATCATGCTCCGACTTCATCACATAACGGTTCACCATACGTGCATGCTACGGGAATCACAAGCTTCAACACAAGTATTTCTCAAATTCACAACTACTCAACTAGCATGACTTTAATATCACCATCTCCATATCTCAAAACAATTATCAAGTATCAAACTTATCATAGTATTCAACACACTCATAAGAGAACTTTTTTTATTCTTGAATACCTAGCATATTAGGATTTTAAGCAAATTACCATGCTATTAAGACTCTCGAAATAATCCAAGTGAAGCATGAGAGATCAATAGTTTCTATAAAAAAAAATCCACCACCGTGCTCTAAAAGATATAATGAAGTACTAGAGCAAAATTATATAACTCAAAAGATATAGGCGAAGCACATAGAGTATTCTAACAAATTCCAAATCATGTATGGCTCTCTCAAAAGGTGTGTACAGCAAGGATGATTGTGGTAAACTAAAAATCAAAGACTCAAATAATACAAGACGCTCCAAGCAAAACACATATCATGTGGCGAATAAAAATATAGCTCCAAGTAAAGTTACCGATAGAAGTACACGAAAGAGGGGATGCCTTCTGGGGCATCCCCAAGCTTTGGCATTTAGGTGTCCTTAGATTATCTTGGGGGTGCCATGGGCATCCCCAAGCTTAGGCTCTTGCCACTCCTTGTTCCATAATCCATCAAATCTTTACCCAAAACTTGGAAACTTCACAACACAAAACTTAAAGTAGAAAATCTCGTGAGCTCCGTTAGCGAAAGAAAATAAAAGACCACATCAAGGTACTCTAATGAACTCATTATTTATTTATATTGGTGTTATACCTACTGTATTCCAACTTATATATGGTTTATAAACTATTTACTAGCCATAGATTCATCAAAATAAGCAAACAACACACGAAAAACAGAATCTGTCAAAAACAGAACAGTCTGTAGTAATCTGTATCTAGCGCAAGATATGGAACCCCAAAAATTCTAAAATAAATTGATGGACGTGAGGAATATATCTGTTAATCATATACAAAAAGAATTAACTAAATATCACTTTACAAATAAAAATGATAGTAGTTCTCGTGAGCGCTAAAGTTTCTGTTTTTTACAGCAAGTGTAACAAGACTTTCAACAAGTCTTCCCAACGGTTCTACTTGGCACAAACACTAATTAAACACAAAAAGAACAACCAAACCATAGGCTAGATAAATTATTTATTACTAAACAGTATAAAAAAGCAAGGAATAAAAATAAAATTGGGTTGCCTCCCAACAAGCGCTATCGTTTAATGCCCCTAGCTAGGCATAACAAGCAAGAATAGATCTAGGTATTGCCATCTTTGGTAGGCAATCCATAAGTGGCTCTCATAATAGATTCGTAAGTTAATTTAATGTTATTTCTAGGAAAGTGTTCCATGCCTTTCCTTAATGGAAATTGGAATCTAATATTTCCTTCCTTCATATCAATAATTGCACCAATCGTTCTAAGGAAAGGTCTACCAAGAATAATAGGACATGAAGGATTGCAATCTATGTCAAGAACAATAAAATCTACGGGAACATAATTCCTATTTGCAACAATAAGAACATCATTAATTCTTCCCATAGGTTTCTTAATAGAGGAATCCGCAAGGTGCAAGTTTAAAGAGCAATCATCAAAATCACGGAAACCTAACAAATCACACAAAGTATTTGGAATCGTGGAAACACTAGCACCCAAATCACATAAAGCATAGCATTCATGATCTTTGATTCTAATTTTAATAGTTGGTTCCCACTCATCATAAAGTTTTCTAGGGATAGAAACTTCCAATTCAAGTTTTTCTTCATAAGATTGCATCAAGGCATCAACGATATGTTTAGTAAATGCTTTATTTTGACTATAAGCGTGAGGAGAATTTAGCACTGATTGCAACAAGGAAATACAATCAATCAAAGAGCAATTTTCATAGTTAAATTCCTTGAAATCCATAATAGTGGGTTTAGCAACATCTAGGGTTTTAATTTCTTCAATCCCACTTTTATCAAATTTAGCATCAAGATCAACAAATTCCGAATTCTTGGAACGCCTTCTAGGTAAGGGTGGATCATATTCAGTCCCATCATTATCAAGATTCATATTGCAAAACAAAGATTTAATAGGGGACACATCAATAACTTTTAGATCTTCATCTTTATTTTCATAGGAACTAGAAGAACACGCTCTTATAAAGGCATCTTTCTTAGCACACATCCTAGCGGTTCTTTATTTGCACTCATCAATGGAAATTCTCATGGCTTTGAGAGACTCATTGATATCATGCTTAGGTGGAATAGATCTAAGTTTCAAAGAATCTACATCAAGAGAAATTCTATCAACATTCCTAGCCAAATCATCAATCTTAAGCATTTTTCTTCAATCATAGCATTAAAATTCTTTTGCGAAGTAATAAATTCTTTAATATTAGATTCAAAATCAGAGGGCATCTTATTATAATTTCCATAAGAATTGTTGTAGGAATTACCATAATTATTAGAGGAATTACTAGGATAAGGCCTAGGGTTGAAATTTCCTCTATACGCGTTGTTACCAAAATTGTTCCTACCAACAAAATCCACATCCATAGATTCATTATTATTCTCAATCAAAGTAGACAAGGGCATATCATTAGGATCAGAAGAAACACTCTTATTAGCAAATAATTTCATAAGTTCATCCATCTTTCCACTCAGAACATTAATTTCTTCTATTGCATGCACATTTTTATTAGTAGATCTTTCAGTATGCCATTGAGAATAATTAACCATAATATTATCTAGGAGTTTAGTAGCTTCTACTAAAGTGATTTCCATAAAAGTGCCTCCCGCAGCCGAATGTAAAAGATTTCTAGAAGGAAAATTCAATCCGGCATAAAAATTTTGAACAATCATCCACAAATTTAAACCATGAGTAGGGCAATTACGTATCATTAGTTTCATTCTCTCCCAAGCTTGTGCAACATGTTCATGATCAAGTTGCTTAAAATTCATAATATTGTCTCTAAGAGAGATGATTTTAGCAAGAGGAAAATACTTAGAGATAAAAACATCTTTGCACTTGTTCCATGAATCAATACTATTTTTAGGCAAGACGAAAACCAAGCTTTAGCACGATCTCTAAGCGAAAAAGGAAATAGCTTCAATTTAACAATATCATTATCCACATATTTCTTCTTTTGCATGTCACACAAATCAACGAAGCTATTTAGATAGGTAGTGGCATCTTCACTAGGAAGGCCGGAAAACGGATCTTTCATGACAAGATTCAGCAAAGCAGTATTAATTTCACAAGATTCAGCATCGGTAAGAGGAGCAATCGGAGTGCTAATAAAATCATTATTGTTGGTATTGGTGATGTCACACAATTTAGTATTATCTTGAGCCATCGTGACAAGCAAGCAAACTAACACACAAGCAAACAAAAAGCAAGCGGGCAAAAAGAGGCAAATAGAGAAAGAGAGGGAGGATAGAGAGAGAGAGGCCGAATAAAACGACAAGGGTGAAGTGGGGAGAGGAAAACGAGAGGCAAATGGCAAATAATGTAATGCGGGAGATAAGGGTATGTGATGGGTACTTGGTATGTTGACTTTTGTGTAGACCTCCCCGGCAACGGCGCCAGAAATCCTTCTTGCTACCTCTTGAGCACTGCGTTGGTTTTCCCCGAAGAGGAAGGGATGATGCAGCAAAGTAGCTTAAGTATTTCGCTCAGTTTTTGAGAACCAAGGTATCAATCCAGTAGGAGGCTACGCGCGAGTCCCTCGTACCTGCACAAAACAAATAAATCCTCGCAACCAATGCAAATAGGGGTTGTCAATCCCTATAAGGCCACTTACGAGAGTGAGATCTGATAGATATGATAAAGATAATATTTTTGGTATTTTTGTGATAAAGATGCAAAGTAAAATAAAGGCAAAGTAAAAAAGCAAAGGAAATAACTAAGTAGTAGGAGATTAATATGATGAAGATAGACCCGGGGGACATAGGTTTCACTAGTGGCTTCTCTCGAGAGCATAAGTATTCTACGGTGGGTGAACAAATTACTGTTGAGCAATTGATAGAATTGAGCATAGTTATGAGAATATCTAGGCATAATCATGTATATAGGCATCACGTCCGAGACAAGTAGACCGACTCCTGCCTACATCTACTACTATTACTCCACTCATCGACCGCTATCCAGCATGCATCTAAAGTATTAAGTTAAAAACAGAGTAACGCCTTAAGTAAGATGACATGATGTAGAGGGATAGACTCATGCAATATGAAGAAAACCCCATCTTGTTATCCTCGATGGCAACAATACAATATGTGCCTTGCTGCCCCTACTGTCACTGGGAAAGGACACCGCAAGATTGAACCCAAAGCTAAGCACTTCTCCCATTGCAAGAAATATCAATCTAGTTGGCCAAACCAAACTGATAATTCGAAGAGACTTGCAAAGATAACCAATCATACATAAAAGAATTCAGAGAAGATTCAAATATTATTCATAGATAGACTTGACCATAAACCCACAATTCATCGGTCTCAACAAATACACCGCAAAAAGAAGATTACATCAAATAGTTCTCCACAAGAGAGGGGGAGAACATTGTATTGAGATCCAAAAAGAGAGAAGAAGCCATCTAGCTACTAACTATGGACCTGTAGGTCTGAGGTAAACTACTCACACTTCATCGGAGGGGCTATGGTGTTGATGTAGAAGCCCCCTACCCCGTGGCCTCCTCTTTTCTTTCTTGACGTAGTGTCCAAGTCTCCCAGATCATAATCTTCCTAAAAATCACGTTCTCGAAGGTTTCATTCCATTTGGACTCCGTTTGATATTCCTTTTCTAAACCCTAAAACAGGCAAAAAAACAGCAATTCTGGGATGGGCCTCCGGTTAATAGGTTAGTCCCAAAAATAATATAAAAGTGGATAATAAAGCCCAATAATGTCCAAAACAGTAGATAATATAGCATGGAGCAATCAAAAATTATAGATACATTGGAGACGTATCAGTACGGTGATTGAAAAGGTCTTGTCCGTGAAAAGCGGATTGAATGAGGCCTTCATGGGCCTGCTAAGAGGCTTTGAGGTTTGTACTGTAAAATTTTCGATTAGCATTTTATTCACAAAATGCACTTGTGTATAGATAGTAGCCCCTGAGACTCTGATTGGCTTCTCGAGGGAGGTGATCAGAGGATCAAAAGATAGGCCCAGGAGATAATCTGATTAATTGGAACATAGGCGGTGACCTTCCCGGCAACTTCCCGTACTACAGAAGTTGCGGATTTGCAACACAAGATTGAGGAGGCGGATAATGACATCGCGCTTATCAACAGGCGACTTGACGAGGTGCAAGGTATGTTTTTGGGCAGTCATAATATGCACGTGTTTACAATATAAGCATGGCACTAAGAATTTGTGTAATGAGATATACATATCTGCAGATGGTGCTGCCGCTGTCGAGATCCTTTGGGCTGAGGTAGCCCGGGCCAAGGAGCAGGCCAAGATTAGTAATACGGCTGCTGAAAAGGCATCTTCCGAGTTAAAGGCCGAACAGGCTGCTCGGCACCAATGCGAGGAGAAATATCCTCAATGACGTGTGAACTAAAGGATGCCGCCAGCCGCTGCGGATTTCTCGAGAGGGATAATAAAGCAAGAATGGCTGATCTTGACAAGGCCTTACGAGAGGCAAGAGAAGCCCGTTCCGAATCTAGAGCGGCCCGGGAGGAGATCCGGCAAGCTGGGGAGATCGCGGCTGGTAAGCCCTTTTTATTACAAACTAAGTTCAGCGATCTGAATTATGCCCCGCTTAATCAAGTGTGGAGTTCTCCAGATGCTTTGTTGGATTTGCCGAAGAGTGCTTCCGATGCGGCGCAGTTTTACCGAGCGCAAGAAGTGTATGCTACGGAGAAGCTTTTCTGGTCGCAATTTGGCACGTCAAAGCGCCCGCTGTTGCTGAACAAACAGATGAACCAACGGACAGAGCTTCACCGGCTATCCGCGCTGCCATGAAAGACGTCATAGTCCGGCTGTGGCCGACCGAGCCAATTCTGGATAGTTATTTTGGTTTGGTGCGGTGACTTGCTAATGTGGTACTGTGTATTGACGTTGTTAAGCGATCAACGTGCATTGAAGGTGCACAGATGGCCTTTGCCCGTGTTAAAACATACTAGACGAAAATGAAGGCCATCGATGTTGCAGCGAAGAGTCCACTCAAGGGCAAGGACCATCACGCACTAGAGCATTATTTCGAAGATGTCTTAGGGGCTGCCCGCTTGATAGAGGGTCAGTGCTCGAAAGATATGATATTAGAGTGAGATGTATTGACATTGTAAAAGACAATATTATGAAATAATAAAGCTTATTTTAGAGTTGCTTAAAAGCTTTGGATCCTCCTGTGCGGATGTTTTTATATAATCTGAAAGTTTTCCAGTCATCGGCTTCAGCCCCCTCGTGGGAAATACGGGGGTGTTCGAGAAAGCAATTGATCACTCTTAACCCAACGTCTTGGTCCATAAAGGAGGTGTCAATGTGGTGAACTAGGCAATCGGACTATAGGACGTTAACACTTTCACTTAGCCATAGGATTTTTATGGTGGATCTACGATATAGACCCTGTTATGTACGCGGTTGTCCCAATGCGGTGCGTTACATGTATGACCTGAAAGAAGGTCCTTCGTATAGTTCGGGGGAATCACAAAAGATCCCGTTAAGTCATCGAGCAGTTGACCAGCTCTCGCCGCATCATGACAGTCAATTTTCGGCTTTCTCTACTGAGGTGTTTGACTAGGTGAACCGGAAACACAATCGCGGCAGTTATCCCTTTACTACCATAGCCGATAGAGTGGAACATAAGGTAGCAAGCACAAGAGCCGGGCAACCCAACTATTGACCCAAGATATGATTCGGAGCTGATGCATATAAGGTCGAACTCGCGACGTCAAAGTATGCTATGAAGCTTGTTCGGACTTAGTTGGCAATTCATTTTGTTCCCATGTCAAGCCCCTGGCAAGGTATGCCGGGGTGGGTGTATGAAACAACCAAAAGGGAGCAAAATTCGGTTCTCTATAGAAAAGTGAATACCGGATATAGAGTATATTCACTAGAACCTGAGTGACATGCCAAATGTCATTTTATAGATAATAATGCCACAACCTCGGCTATTTGACATACTAGGGGTCGACGGCTGAGGAAACAGGCACTTTACAGGCTCGCAAAATAGAGTGTGCGGTCTACAAAAGTTGTTTTGGACCTCCTGTCGCAGGTATGCGCCGCCTTTCCTCGGTGGAGGGGCTCCTTAACAGGAGTAGCCTTTGGGTGAATTTATGAACCCGAACTCCGATACAGTCCATGAGATGATCAGCCTTTGCGCCACCCGTCCGTATTGTGCTTCCGCTGATGCCCAGGGTATTTGAAGTACATAGTTATGTATGCTCGATACAGATTTCACAGGTGTATGAGGCGGACGACGGAAGCCGAACTGCTAGTCCTGCTCCGAAATTGGTCGATCATGTTGAATGGAGACCAGTGTCTTGATGGCCAACAAGGTATGCGGTTTAATGGGACCGCTTTGTTCTTAGGCTAAGGTTGCCGTAGTGTGATCCTCAGTCCGGAGGGAGTGTTTCTCCTGCTCCCCCGTAGAGTTGTGTGTCACGTATACCATGTTCACTGTTTTCACTTCGGGGGAAATTGCTTCTGGCCCCCGGTATGTGGTTGGTGAGCCTCTTCATCGTCGCTATCGTCTGGCGGCCTCCTCCCCTTGTGTTCGGCGTTGAGTTTGCCGGCCTGCTTGAAGACCCAACAGATTCTATTGGTATGATTAGCTGGTTTGTTGGGGTGGCCATGAATCTGGCAGGGCTGATCCAATATCTTGTCCAAATTAGATGGTCCGTCTCTGTTTGCCTTGAATGGCTTTTTCCGTTGACCGGGTTTGGGGCCGCTGAATCCGGCGTTGACCACTGTGTCGTGCGTTCTTTCATTATCATTGTGACGTTTGTATTTACTACGTTGTGGTTTGCCATTGCTGTCTCGGACTTCGGAAGTGCTCGGATCACTGGCGATGTTGCTTCTACGAGCGAGCCAGCTATCTTCTCCCACGCAAAAGCAGGTCATCAAAGCCGGACACCCGAGGACCCATTAGTCCAGGACTCCCTCAATGGGGTGGCAGATGGAGGACGCCAGGGTTTCGCGGCTAGTGGAGAGGTAGTTTTGGCGCCCACGGAGTAAGAATGGGGAATCGGACGGGGGTGCGGGGGAGCTAAGGGAGAACCATGTTTCGGTCTGGGACGCGCTTGTTTTTGGCTTTTCTGAACAGATGGGACGTGCTTGTTTCAAATTTGGGGAAAGTATAAAACTTTGCCCCCCTCTTAAATTTTTGACCTACTGCGGGTCGGGGGTAGGATGGTAATCCCAGGTGTCCCAAATAGTGGGCGGGGGCGATTTTGGCCACGCGCATGTGTGCTTAGGCGGCCATTGTGTATGAATGTTTTTCAGAGGCGGTTGCATGGCATCTAGATGAAGCTACAAACCTACCCCGGTTTAGACCTTTGGACGTCGGGCCGGTAGGTTTCACGGGTCAGAGTTAGAAAAGTAATTTCCTTCTACTACCAAACATTGGTCTCACGCAGTTTCGGGGGAGTAGAGGCTCTATTGGCGCTTCATTCGAAATTTTGAAACAGAAGCATTCACGTTTAGAGTACTCTTGAACTTTGAGGATTGACCTAAATAGACAACATTAAATTTGACCTTGTATGTTTGAAAACCTCATTAAATGATCCGCTTCTTTTTTAAATTTGACACTTGAAAATCCTATAACTACGATTATTTTGGAATGGAGGAGCTAAATTTGAATCTATTTTGTACACGACTATATATGCTATTGTGTACAAAAGTAGAGCAAAGATTGGTGCCCCCATAATTTAGGTATTATTTACAAATGCCATGATATCGGATTCAAATAATTGAATGGACTTCATGTTGAATTCAAATTTTTTAAACCACCTTAAGTTGAATTCAAATGTATGCTAGTTCATAGCTAGCTATTTATAATGTTCATTGTGTAACTTTCGTATGTATAATGTGCTTTACACACACAACATGAACTATACTCACGTTTATATTCAATTGCTAAAGAGATGCATTGTCTGGAGTTCAAAATACTAACTATGTGGATCAATTATGTCGAATAATAACATAGACATGCTCAAATTCGATAGAATCTAGATGTTTGATGGATCAATGACCGTTCCTTACGTGAATTGCAAATATCATGATCCCATCCTAATATTTGGATATAATTTATATTTTTAATCAATGTGTACATCAGTCTTTTACATGTAGTTTCACTCTCCATCGGTGGTCTCTCACACATGATCACACATGCTCACACACTCTCCCCAAGGTGTTTTTCTTGCAGACATGCTCTCGATATAACCCTCCCTCCCTCTCGTAACCATTTACGACTATTTTCACTAACCTTTATAACAAGCACTCTTCCTCTCACAAGCATACACACACACAATCCCCATCGACCCTTTCTATATACATAGACCTTCCTACGTGTCTCCCGTATACACATTATCTTTAGGCCTGTCTCTCACGCATTGTCTCACACCTCTCTTCCTAATCGACGAGTATGATTCTAGCAGAGCATTCTGTAGGATGCCCCTTAAAGTTAGGTTGGATGAATAGTAATATCAAAGATAAGGGGTTACCTTAGTCCGAGGACCTAGGGTTACAAATCCTAGCCGGCTTTGTCAGTGGACACAGAGTCCTTCACGATTTTGCTATCTTTATCTTGTACAACTAGTCATCCATGGGTCTCCCTAAATGCGTCACGGGCCAACCAATGTGGCGCAGGATGGAACCAAACCAAGGGCCTCACCTCGGCCCACCGGACCTCACGTGGTGACACACCCTCTGCCCCCAGGTCTCATTATCTTCTCACACCCACACATACCAACACAGACACCACACAAAAAAATTTCTCCTTGTGCCTCTATCCCCTCCCCCCTTGCATATACACACTCAAGGGCATCTCTCGTCGTGACATCATATTCGTCTCTCTCTAGACCGCTCTCATTTCTCATGCTATCTCTCCCACGTCCCCCCTGCCCCTGCCGGCCCCTGTATCCATGCCTCTCTCGAATACATAATACACCCACATACCTCTCTAGGCCCTTCCAAATACATCAACTACACATTCACACATGTTACATCATGTACCCCATTGATCTAAAAATCCCTCTCTACACGTTTATTTCACATACAACATTCCTTTTGAATAAAGTGTGGCCAAAAAATTATTTTAGAATTTCTACATATATACAACATTACAAAGTTATATGGAGGAGTATGAACATTAATTTGCATTACATGGTGCCCACAATGATATTTATTCCGCACTATGAATTTTTATATTTTTATACTATACATAAAGTTAGTCATAATAAAGAGAAACGAAGAGCATCTCTCTCCATCGCATACACCCCCTCTATGCCCCTTTCACATATGCACACAAACTATCTCCATGTCCTCTAAAAGTACGGCCCCAACACATTCACGCATGTTTCATCTTTCTCTCGCGATATATACTATGACGATCATTGTATTTTAAGTGAAAGCATGATACGTACATTGGACTTCAGAATCCACTCATTACGGTCACCATTTATGCTTTGTGGTTATTATACAGTCACGGGCTCACCGTACAGCTCTGTATTTGCTCAAGACACGACTAGTTGACCAGTTAAACGCTCCACGTGGCACCTCTAGTGTTGTATCACATTATCTCACTACCATTGCCCCACCTGTCGGCGTGTATCTACTCTACACTCTTATAAAAACAGAGTTGGTGATGATGGTGTGCCTGCCATCCTGCAATATAGGCCATCCGATTTATATCTGGCGGATAGGAAGGAAACTATGGCAATTTTGCAAAAACGTACCCACACACCTCTCCACATTTGCAAATAAGGCCTTCCCTCGTTCATCCTTTTCTCTCACAAGATAAACTAGTCATACAAATGCATCCTAATGTTATGTGCAACGCACGGGCATCTTGCTAGTAAGAATGAAAACAAAGGACAAAAAAATATTGGACGGTGGTTCGAAGCCATGACCGAGGGCACAGCGGACAAGGTGGCCTTGTATTGGTATGCTGAGCCATTTGTTTTAACACATAGGAGTTGGTATACACACAGGCACGCATGCACACAAACTGCATGCATGCAACACTCACACGTACACACATAGCCACGCACGCATGCAAAAATCACACGCACACACGCACGCATGCATGCACACACCACACGACCAACACACACTCTCACGCTCAAGTGCTCAACCTACACATGCATGCGCACACATCAGGCCCTGACAGACACATACACAACCAGGTGGTTCCCACACACGGCTTGGAGTCCTGTCGTGCCTGCGTAAATTTGTGTTTATCTGACATTTTCCCTATGCGAACTAACAGGTGGGACCCATAAGGAATGTGGTCAATTTAACTAGTCAGCATGGTGCCACGCAGACTATTTAGCCGGTCAATAGAGTGCAATCCGATGTTGAACGGTGAGCAAGTGACCGTATAATCCCACAAAACGTATATAGTGACCGTAATGAGCGTATTCTGAAGTCCCGTGACCATATTACGCATTTCTCTTTGTTGGCCCTCCAAAACTACATCTCTACACGTTCTCGCATGTTACATCTAACAACTATGCAATACAACACTAATACTACACTCTAACACAATAAATCATATGTGTTTTTAGTTTTACTAGATATCATATTGTTACTTAATTATTCAGTTTGCATACATTAAAATTGCCTTTGAAATGTATGGCCAGTATCATCTACCGTGCGGGAAAGATCCCTCCCATTCCTGTTTAATCGGGTTTATAATGATGGATCGTGCGAAATAGCAAAACTATAGTACTATAGTACAAGTAATAGCTCACTGGGCCGCCGTGTCGTGTACTCCGTCGTAAGAGTGGAGAGCTTGCTTTCATAAATGTTCTAGTCCCTTTCACCGACATGTGGGACATCAAGCTACCGGGTCCACGTGCCATACCGAAATACAGTGCAGAGCAGCAGGGGTGAAGCACCCCAGTCATGGCGTCGGCATAGTAATGAGCAATGAGACGTCAAATCACAAAGTTGTACCTTTCCCGTAGTTAAGTTGGAGGGATGAAGTAATAATGCTAAAAAAATAAGTTGGAGGGACGAAGTCAGATGAAGCAACCATAATTTCACTCGTTGCTGAATCCCCTTCTCCCTCATCTTCTTCAAGTTAACCACGTGTTGCTTCTGCCTCATGTGGGACGCGGATCGACTTGGTAAAGCACTGACACGTGGGACCGCATGTCAGCAAACCGCTAGGCCAACATCCTCTAAAAATAAGAAACTTCCCCCACCATTTGTGCGGCAAAATCACCTCCTTTTTACAAATCTTGATTCTATAATTTTTAGATCAATAAAATTGAGATTTGTATAGATAGCACACGGGAGAAAAACCAAGTGGTATGATTAAGAGCATCCACAATGTGTAGCCAAATGTGAAAATAGCTTTTGGCATCGATGGGAACCATTGTGGACGGTGCTACCAAAGCCAAAAAGATGGAACTGAAGCTCCCTGGTTGATTGATTAAAGGAATAGAAAAATGCAACATCTCTCTTTCTCCCGTGCTTGGATGCATGTACAGTATAGAGCACAGAGTCTACTCCCCTATCCCTTCTATCACAAATCACAGAGCAGTGAGGCATCAAATCATAAAACACGGACGAAGCAACCATCATTTCACTCTTCGTTGACTCCACTTCTCCATCGTCTTCTTTGAGAAACCACCTCAGCGCACTAAGCTGGATGGACGACGCTATTGTGTACTAGTACTAGTACATTTACGCGTCCTTTGGTTCAACGGACTTCCTGGATGCAAATAAGGAGGTTGTCTCGGCTTGCAGGCAGCACTTGCGAATGACTTATTGTGGTCTCCCTCAATGGTGTTCTCCGTCGAACGCACTTCACCAAACCACAACGTTCGAGATATCGTCGACGTCACCGCAATGGGGAAGGAAGTCAAATAGTTACTACCTCCATTTTTTTGTACACAAGGCCAGTATATCAAAATTATAGTTTGCAGAAGGACACTAACACTAATCAAGGCAAAATTGATGGGGTTTGCCTCGTACTAGCAACCAAGGACATTAATATACCCTTGCATGCATGCAGAAGTGAGAAGGTTGGTTTGCATGGCGCTGCATTAATCAAGTGATGAGGAGTGAGATGGTTACCTCTTTGGGCTTTGGAGAAAAAATACGCATTAATTGACACGTCAAACGAGGATTTGTATTGATTAATCATGTGAAGGAAAACCCCGCCTTTCTTTTTTAACACTAGTACTCCTATGTACGAACTTGTATCCTGTTTGGGTCTAGGCCTTGCATTGCCATACTTCCCCACACATTTTTGCCAAGCTTGCCTAAAGTTTTCAAAATTAAAAGGAGGTACAATTGTGCACGATTGTCGCGGTCACACCGCACCCTCACACAGTCGCTCCTGCACGTCGCGGTCGCACCGCACCCTCAAACAGTCGCTCCTGCATGCTACAAACCCAACCATGGGAACGCACCCTCACTAACACATGCTACCGCATGTGATCAAACCAAACTCATCCATCCTACCACTGACACATAATTTTTGTTCATACAGTATGTTTATCCAACCGCATGTTGGGGAAGATCTGTACGGCCCGTGCGATGGTCTGTTGGGGAAGAAGAAGAGGTGAGGAAGAAGGGTTAGGAGACGTAGGATATTCATCTAACCACCTGAAATGGTCGACTCACCCAAATGATGAAAGTCGGGCGACTTGCATAAATATATGTTTTTACACAGCAAAAGATCCCTAAAAACAACAACATAAAGAAAAACTATACTGCTCGGGGAATGAGACAGCCTCGTCGTCTTTGGCTGCCGGCGTGAACCAGCCGTAGCTGACGACATGTGTCTCCGCACCGTGGTTGTCCTCGGCCTCCAACTACTCGTTCACGCGGAGTGTGCAGGCGCTCTACACAGACGAGAGCACCGCTCGGTTCAAGTCCAGGACGTCTGGTTCCGCCTGCAGTAGGGCCTCGATGGCAGCAGCATCCGCGCGCTCTGCATCGAGTTGAGCCTCCGCCGCCCGGTTCAAGTCCAGAACCTCTGGTTCCGCCTGTAGGAAGGCCTCGATGGCAGCGGTATCCACGCGCTCTGCGTCAATTTGAGCCTCCGCCGCACGGTTCACATCCACGACATCCAGTTCTGCCTGCAGGAGAGCCTCGATGGTAGCGGCATGAGCGCGCTCCGCGTCGAGTTGAGCCTCTGCCTCCCGTTCCTGCTTTAGTATCGCCAGGTTGAACCGCTGGTCTGCCTGCACCATGGGGGACCCGGACGTCGGCATGAAGTCGACGTCCATCGTCTGATATGCATCGGAGGCCTTTTGCGCCGTGACCTCCGCCATGAACATTGGATCGGCTTCCTCCTCCTCGTAGCTTGGCTCGAGAGAACTCGGGGATTGGCCCGCCGAAAAGCGAGCTTGGGAACGGATGTCTGTGGTGCTGACCAGTGCCGCAATTTCGGTGCGGTGCTCCGATGTCAGCATCTTGTAGTATGTGATTTGGCGGCGCACCATGGCTTTCCAGCGAACTATGGGACGCTTGATGCGGGCTAGGGGATCGAAAGGTGGGGGAATGGGATGGAGAGGAGGTGTGGTTTTGGGCCAGTGGCTGGCGTAGGCCGAGCAGCGAAGGTTCTGGCATGAAAAGTGGTTCCAGTGATGACCGGTCAATCGGTTTTGACTATACATCGCTCTTATCGCGTTCGCGTTGCACCCCGACACGCTGGACCCTCCATGTCGCTCACCGAATGGAACGCGCTTCGTCTTGCGTTTTTGCTCGCTTGTGGGACCGCAGTTGAGAGCAAACCGACGTCCCTCCCCCTCCCCCGTCCGCATAATTTATACTACCACTCCTTCTGTTTTATGTGGAGTAAATAAAAAGTTACAATTGGACTGGCTATACATGGCGAAATCCTAGTAGGAAGAGCGTGCGCGAGAACAAGCACATTCACGTGGTTGAAAACAAATTGGAAACCATCTCTGTTTGAATACAAATCTAGGAGTACATACGAATCTAACAATATTGATTGGGCGTTGTTGAATGTTGATACTTTTTTCTGTAAGTTTGACTAAAGTAGAGATACTTTGACTACACATAAAACTTATATGTAAACTAGAAAGGATCGGAGGGAGTATATTGTATGTTCAAAATCGAAACGAACATTGAATACCCTTTATATATGATTTGCGGATGCTATGATCACCGGTTCAAAATCTTGAATCTGCCTTAGGTATCACACATGCACCCACTCGTTCTCTCTCGATTTCATCTCGGGGTCTAGAGATTGATTGAAAGAGGACTAGGGTGGTTACAATACGTTTGTTTCGCTTATGAACATACAATATACTCCCTCTGATCCCAATAGACCCCCCCCCCCCCCCCCCCCCCCCCCCCCGCAGGTCATTTCTATCATAGAAACAGACCAAACCTTTATCTCCTTGCACTACATGCAATTGATCTCAACATCAATCGATCTCATCAAGATGTGTCGGGGCATGAACTGAATTGGATGTCAAAACTAAGATGGGAAGTGAGGGAGTCCTGGATTAGGGGGTATACGGACAGCCAGACTATATCCTTTGGCCGGACTGTTGGACTATGAAGATACAAGATTGAAGACTTCGTCCCGTGTCCGGATGGGACTCTCCTTGGCGTGGAAGGCAAGCTTGGCAATACGGATATGTAGATCTCCTTCCTTTTAACCGACTCTGTGTAACCCTAGCCCCCTCCGGTGTCTATATAAACCGGAGGGTTTAGTCCGTAGGACCAACAACACTCATACCATAGGCTAGCTTCTAGGCTTTAGCCTCTTCGATCTCGTGGTAGATCAACAATTGTAATACTAATATCATCAAGATCAATCAAGCAGGAGTAGGGTTTTACCTCCATCGAGAGGGCCCGAACCTGGGTAAAAACATCGTGTCCCCCGTCTCCTGTTACCATCCGCCTAGACGCACAGTTCGGGACCCCCTACCCGAGATCCGCCGGTTTTGACACCGACATTGGTGCTTTCATTGAGAGTTCCTCTATGTCGTCATCGTTAGGCTGGATGGCTCCTTCAATCATCGATAGCGATGCAGTCCGGGGTGAGACTTTTCTCCTCGGACATATCTTTGTATCCGGCGGCTCCTCACTGCGGGCCAACTCGCTTGGCCATCTGGAGTAGATCGAGAGTTACGCCCCTGGCCACCAGGTCAGGTTTGGAAGCATAAACCACACGGCCAACATCCACGGAGACTTGATCTTCGACGGATTCGAGCCCTTGTCGAGTGCGCTGCACGGTCACGATGAGCATGATTTAGCTCTACCATCAGATAGTGTTCGGGAGATCGCACCGGCGACCGCTCCGACCCTCAATTCGGAGCCAGTTGCGCCATGCAAGGACGGGTGGATAGACCCCGCCATGGAGGCTGCATCTTCAGCGGAGATCGAGCCAAATACCGACCTTACCCTTCATGGGAGCCGTGACGCCGGACTGCTGGATTCTTCCACGGCCACGGACTCCGAACCGCCTGTGCCCGTGCCTATCGAATCCAACTGGGCGCCGATCATGGAGTTCACCTCCGCGGATATCTTTCAGCACTCGCCCTTTGGCGACATACTGAACTCATTAAGGTCTCTCTCCTGTCAGGAGATTCCTAGCTGAACTATGGCTGGCCAGATTGGGATGCGGACGACGAAGAAATTCGCCGCCCACCCACCACCCACTTAGTAGCCATTGTCGATGATTTGACCGACATGCTCGCCTTTGACTCAGAAGACATCGACGGTATGGACGACGATGCAGGAGACGAACAGGAGCCACTGCCCACAGGGCACTGGACGCCCACTTCATCATATGATGTATACATGGTGGACACACCCAAAGAAAACAACGACAAGGAACAGAAGGACGCAGCGAAGGATCGTTCCCTCGAGAAGCAGTCAAAGCGGCGGCGTAAGCGCCACTCCAAATCCCGCCTCGGCAGAAACAACGATCATATAGTGTCGGGACCCCGACTCAATGCCACATCGATCTAGCATGTAACACCTCATATCACTTTGCGGCCTCATGCACGGTATCCCCACGGGTGTCGACTTACCTTTGCCCGGGACCGTTTGCGCCTTTTGGCACACGTATATGATGGTGTCGCTAGCATCCATATGATAAAGAGCCCGGGCTGACATGGCTAGTCGTAAACCCAAAGTGGCACTAACTTACAGGGACAGGCATCCATGACCCAGCATCGAACGTGTCGGTCATCAGCGAGTGAATCCAGGCTGTAGCACTGGGCTAACAGGACTCCGGTGAACCGGGCTGTAGCGGGCTAGCAGGACTCCGGTATTCATCGCGTGACATTTCCCCGAAGGGACAGACACAGGATCGAAGAAGGACACATGCCGGTCAACCTAAGTGTTCCGGAGCAGTAGCAAGCTACCAGGGCTCAGTGGAAGCACTAGGAGACATTTCCCGGTAAGAGAGAACTACTAAGGATAAACAACTAGATAGTCAGATCCCACACATAGCAATACACATTACACGTATGCATAACATGCAAGTATGTGCTGTACAACATGGCATCACATCATAACTCAACAACTCAAATAGATAAAGGCTCAGAAGAGCCAACATAGCATTTATTGCAAACAGGGGTCACAAGACCCATCATACAGAGCATACAAGCAACAAGCGGAAGCATTACATGTCTGGGTACAGACATCTACAAATGGAAAAGGCTGAACAGCCTGACTATCTACAACATCCGCTCAAGATCGTAGCTGAGGTACTAGCTACTAGTCGAAGTCCATGAGAACCCTAGTAAGACCGAAGTCTCCGCTGCAAAAACATAAATAAAGCAACATGAGTACAAAGGTACTCAGCAAGACTTACATCAGATCCTATCATACATGCATCTGTATCGAGAGGGTAAAGTGGGGTTTAGTTGCAGCAAGCCAGCTTTGACTCTGTGGCTATCCTGTTCTACGACTACCAGAAACTCTGGAGGTGAAACAACGTACACGAGTCCACTAATCACCGAACAATACACTACTATGGATTCATCCCCGTCTCCCTACGAGAAGGCCATCCATAGCACTCACACATGTCTTGAGCATTTTATAGTATCCACTTCAAGTTGTCTATGTACCATGTAAGCATCCAAGAAGTCCATAACCGCGGACCCGGCTATTCGAATAGATCATGTTAACCCTGCAGGGGTGTACTTCTTCACACACGCTCTCGCCACTTACCGCCATGTACACGTCATGTATCTCGGCAACCTTCAAGCGGAAGCCTGGCGAGGGTGTCGGCCACGACCTGACTAACCACACAAGACTCTAGTCCAGGTTTATCGCCTATTCGGGTTCCATCCGCAAGGAGATCCGGCCGGGGTGTCGCTTACGGCCCCAAACGATGTGTACAGGGTTCCCGAGCCCACCATCCGGGTGCCACTCGGTACACCAGGCCACTTGTGCTTAGTCTGTCCCAAGCCCACCCTGCCGGGTGCCACTTGGTAGAAAAATAGCACTACCTACAAACACCAGAAACTAGTTGCGACTCCTGGACAGAGATCAAGTTGGTTAATAAGTCGAGAGGGCTTGGAGCGCCCGGAGCCCAATGTGTGGTAGTATCGAGTCATTGGACAACATACACAGAACTCAGGGCTTAAGGACGGTTCCAGTGAGACAACCCACCATGTACTCCTACATGGCCTCTCACCGCTACCTTTACCAAATCGTGTTCACACTCTTAACTCTCAGCATCAGAACATATCGTAACACTCCAATTCATTCCCAATGAATCAGACCTGACACGACTCTAAGCAATAGCAGGCATAGCATGGTAGGAACACATCAGTGGCTTCAATCAACTCCTACACATGCTAGTGGGTTTCAACTATTTACTGTGGCAATGACAGGTCATGCAGAGGAATGGGTTCAACTACCGCAGCACAAAGTAGCATATGAATCATTGTTGTCCTAATGCAATAACTGAGAGCAGGAGCGAGAGAGTAGGGTTTTATCGAAATGAACAAGGGGGTTTGCTTGCCTGGTAAAACAACAGAGGAGGCACTGCTTCACAGACAGGTACTCTGGAACGTCTCCGGAGCAGGACCTATCGAGAAGGAACGGTGCCGGCAATCAAAACACAATCATATGCAACAATATGATGCATGAGCATGGCATGTAGATGTGATGCTGTTTGAGCTAATGTAACTAGTAAACATTTGGTTTGAAGTCCATTTGAACCAAAGGTTCAAATGCATTTCTAAATTAAGTCTCTTATATATGCCATAATGTGTTTTCTCATATTCAGCATGTATAAGTTGGTTTTTCATGCATGAAACTAGTACAGATGGAAATATTGCATTTTTCTGATAATTTTTCATATATAAATCATTTCAATCTGAGCTACGGTTGAATTGATATGAATTTTTGAAGTTTAAATCAATTTCTGGAATTTCTGATTAAATTTAAATCCAGAATTCATATATTGCGTCAGCATGACGTCAGCACGACGTCAGCGGTCAACTGCGGCCGATCCGGGTCAAATCTGACGTGTGGGGCCCACACATCAGTGACAGGGGGTTAAACAGGGGGTTAATTTAATCCTAATTAAAAGTTAGTGGCGCTGGGGCCCACTGTCAGTGTCAGGGGGGGTTAGTTAAGCGGTGATTAGCACTAAGCTAATCACCTGACGGGCCGGGCCCACACGTCAGGGCTCAGGCGACGGGGCTCGCCGCCGGCGACCTCTGGACGCGGCGGAGTCCGCGCCACAGGCCACGGGGACGGCGTCTGAGAGCACCGGGGCGTAGCCCGGGCTCTCGCGCATCTGGAGGGGCAGGTGGAAGGAGCTGGGGAGGCCGGAGCTCGCCGGAGCAAGGCTCGCGGTGGCGGCCGGAGCTCGGCTTCGAGCGAGAACGGGCTGCGGGGCACGGGGAGGCCACCTGAGGGGCTCGGCGGCACCCTCATGGCACCGGGAGCACGCTAGGGTGCTTAGTTTGGGCGGAGGCGGGCTGAGACGGCGACGGCGACATGGACGGCGGCGAGAGGCTTCGGCCGTGGTGGGGAACGGTGCTACGGCGCGCGGGCAGTTAAACGGGGAGGGGGAAGCGGTGGCGGAGCTCACCGCGGTTGCAGCGGCAGTCGAAGTGGGCTCGGGGACGCACTGAAGCGGCTGGAGCGTCGATGGGGATCCACGGCGGCCGGCGATGGAAAAGACGACGGCGGCGGCTCCACGGGGCGTCCGGAGGGGCACGGCTTGACGGGGAGCTTCAGGGCGAGGGGGCGGAGCTCCTGCGCGTGTCGGGGAGGCGAGGGGAGACCGGTGGCGATGGCTATGGCGAACGGCGGCGACCGACGCGTTCGGACACGGGAGAGAGAGAGCGAGGGAGAGGAGAGGAAGAATCGGGGGAAGAGTGAGAGGGTACGGGGGGCTGCGTGGCGTCGTCCGGCGTTCCAGGGCGACGAGGAGGCTCCAGGCAAGCAGGGAGGGAGGTGGCGTGGCGCGGTGGCGCGCGCGCGCGCCGGGCACGCGCCGTCCCCCTGTCGGGGAGGAAGACGACAGAGGAGGGGGGGCCAGGTGGGCTGGGCCGCCTGCTGGCTGGGCCGGCCTGCTGCGGCTGGGCTGCACAGGGGGGAGCCCCAGGTAAGCCCCTCCTTCTTTTTATTTTTGTTTTCTAATTTTTCTGACATTGTTTTGATTTAATAAAATACTAAATCAATTTATTACCTTATGCCAATTTTTGCAGGAGCTAGATATATTATTCCAGAGCTCCTTTATAAATGGCATAATTTTTGGACATATATTAATATATATAACTAATATATTTCCAATGCAAATATTTATCGAATTAATCCAAATGGCCAAAATAAATATCCATGAGCCCCTAAAATATTGTTTTGATTTTTATCTTTGTCCAATATTTTCAGAGGGCATCATGAGCATTTTCTTGGACCCTTTTGGAGAAATTTTTATTTGGGTCATTTTCAAAAATGATTCTGAGGGTTCCACCAATCCTCATTTCAAATTTAAATGAAATTTAAATATGATGCACAAATGGCTAGCTAGTCTAAGTCATACCAGACTAGGGATGTGACATATAGACCCAACAATAGAGCAGGGTGAGCCAGCGAACGACAAACACGGCATTGAACCACCGTCTGACCACGGCAACACGGAGAATCAAACCGAACAACCCGACTTCGGCAAAGATAACAGTCTGAATGACATCACACCGGACAGGCGCCCGGAGCAACAGAATACCCATCAAAGGCTTGTTGCCACTGCGAGGAGTCTGAAAGAGTAGAAGCAAAGGCTCAGGGTTGCACAAGACACACTCAGAATTAGATGGAGTGAAGTACTCAACACTGCAGCAAAGTACAGCGGTAGTCGCCACACAAAGAGCTACCCAAAGCGAAAGTTGCTACCTGAATTCGATGAGGAGGCCTTAGATCCCCCGCAATCAAAAAACAAAACAGCCATCCGGTCGGATAGACGACCTCGTGGCCAACATAGAGCGGCAAACGACGCCGCACACAAGCCAGTACGCGATCCACACGAGGGCTCACATCAAAAGGACGGCGCAACCAGATCCATCTACGAGCCAAGCAAGCGCGCTCCAGCACGCAATGCAACACAACAAAAATCCGAACACCACGGTACACCCAAATACGGGGGTGCCGCACACCCCCTATGTTTCACCGATGAGGTGCTGGACCATGAATTTCCAGAGGGATTCAAACCCGTAAACATAGAGGTGTACGACGGAATGACAGACCCGGGGGTCTGGATTGAGGACTACATCCTCCATATCCACATGGCTCGAGGAGACGATCTCCATGCCATCAAGTACTTACCCCTCAAGCTCAAAGGGCCAGCTCGGCACTGGCTTAAAAGCCTCCTCGAAAACTCCATTGGAAGCTAGGAAGAGCTCGAGGACGCTTTTAGGGCAAATTTTCAAGGGACCTATGTCCGACCACCGGATGTAGGCGATTTAAGTCATATAACTCAACAGCCCAGAGAGTAAGCCCGAAAGCTTTAGAACAGGTTTCTCACTAAAAAGAACCAAATAGTCGACTGTCCGGATGCCGAAGCCTTAGCAGCTTTCAAGCACAGCGTTCAAGACGAATGGCTTGCCAGACACCTCGACCAAGAAAAGTCGAGAACAATGGCAGCATTAACAAGCCTCATGACCCGCTTTTGCGCGGGCGAGGACAGCTGGTTAGCCCGATGTAGCACCAGCGACCCAAGTACATCTGAAGTCAGGGACAGAAACGGGAAGCCACGACGCAGCAAAAACAAGCGCTGGAATAAAGAAGACAGCCCAAAGAGCACGGCGGTAAACGTCGGATTCAGAAGCTCTCGGCCAGGTCAGCAAAAGCTGCCCTCCAAAGGCAACAGAGACGAACTATCCAGCCTGAACAAGATTCTGGACAAACTATGTCAGATCCACAGCACCCCTAATAAACCTGCAAATCATACCCATAGAGAATGTTGGGTCTTCAAGCAGTCCGGCAAACTCAACGCCAAACACAAGGGGCAGGATACACCAAGCGAAGACGAGGACGAGCCTCGCAAGCAAAGCACTGGGGAACAGAAGAAATTCCCACCGGAAGTCAAAACAGTAAACGTGTTACACGTGATGAAGGGGAGAAACAAAGCGGCACTCCTAGAGACACATGCCCCAGGGCCTATCACCGCGGAGTTGTACCACTGGTCATCCCAACCAATCACCTTTGACCATCGGGATTACTCGGAAAGTATCCGGCATGCAGGATGGGCTGCCTTGGTGTTAGACCCGATAATTGACGGATACCACTTCACACGAGTCTTGATGGACGGCGGCAGTAGTTTAAACCTGATATATCAGGACACAGTCCGCAAAATGGGGATAGACCCAACAAAAATCAGCCATAGCAATACTACCTTTAAGGGAGTAACGCCATGCCTAGAAGCCCATTGCACGGGCTCCCTGCTACTAGAGGTTATATTCGGCTTTCCCGATAACTTCCGCAGCGAAAAGTTAACCTTCCACATCGCTCCATTCCAAAGTGGCTATCAAGCACTACTCGGACACAAAGCTTTCGCTCGCTTTAACGCAATACCACATTACGCTTCTCTCATGCTTAAGATGTCTGGTCCACGTCGCATCATTACAGTAAATGGAAATATTGAGCGCTCCTTGCGCTCGGAAGACCATGCGGCTGCCTTGGCAGCCGCACACTAGACGGCCTCACCAACTAGAGCATCTGACAGGTCGTTGACCACGGACACGGTTAGACAAGTCCGGTGTAGCTATATATAATTGATATAGATGACCATCGTGCTACACTCGTCCAGGATACGACACAACGAAGACACAAGCACAGACGTGCAGCAGGGACCCGTTCCAAGGATTCTTTTTAGATTAAGACCCTGCGTAAACCTTTTTTTACTGTCTCTTGTTGATACACATCCCCCGGATTCTCAGTACAATTGAGAAGGATGCTGGCGTATTGGCATGTGGCCACGTCAGAATATTGCACGTACCTGGACACCAGGGGCTTATTACAAAGGGCACTGTTTAGCCCAGTTTACATCATAAAGACCGAATACCTTAGGGAGTGTTCGGCGTCGTGAGTTTGGCCTTATATGCATCAACTCCGAATCATGTCTTTGGTCAAATGTTGGGTTTTCCCGGCTCCTGTGTTTTGATGACTTACGTTCTGCTCTATCAACTAAGGCGGCACCAGGAGAACTACTGCGATTGTGCCCTAGTTCATCTGGATGAGCACCTCAGTAGAGAAAGCCGAAAACTGACTGTCATGATATAGCGTGAGACTGGTCAACCACTCGATGACCTAGCGAAATCTTCGGGATTCCTCCACCTTGACGAAGGTCCGTTTCCCGGCCAGGCATGTACGTGCCCCAAATTTGGATGAGCGCGGAGCCACCAGGGGCTATATAGTAGCCCCACTATCAAACTCCTCTGGCTAAGTGAAAGTGTTAAAGCATTATAGTCTGATTTCCTAGTTCGCTGCGCTATCACCTCCTTAATGGACCAAGACGTTGGATCAAGTGTGAACATGCGTCTTCTGCGAGCACCCCCGCATTATATGCGTGGGGGCTGAAGCCGACGACTGCCATCTTTCAGTTTATATACATATATACATACACGGCCGCACAGGAGGCATCATAGTACTTTCGGGCAAAAGTATAAATACAGCCTTGATAAACTCAATAAAACATTGTTTTTACAATGGGAATACATGTCAGTCAAACATAATATTCTTCGAGCACTGAGCCTCAATCAAACGAGCGCCTTCAAGAAATTCTTCAAAGTAGTGCTCGGCAGCCACTCGGCCTATGGCCGAACCCTGCGCCGCAACAGTGGTGGCATCCATCTCCGCCCAATATGTTTTGACACGGGCAAGGGCCATTCGCGAGCCTTCTATGCATGCCGACCTCTTTATCATCGATGCGTGGCACAACACCAAGGAATTGTTGCACTAAGCTAAAGTAGCTATTTGGCCTTGGCCCTCCCGGCCACAGATGATCCACAACAGACCTCATGGCAAGTCCGGATAATCTATGGAGCTCGGCCCACTCGGCCATTTGCTCATTCAACAACAGCGGACGGGCTGGAGCATGAAACTGTGACCAAAACAGTTTTTCCACTTCGCGATCTTTTTGATATCGGAAGTATTCGGCCGAATCGTCAGCACTCGCTGCTAACTCCAGATATTCGTCCGCAGAACTCCATAGCCGGTCCAGAGGTGCATACTTCGGATCCCTGAACTTAGTCCGCAACGAGAAGGGCTTCCCAGATACAATATCCGCAGCTTGATGCAGCTCCTCCTTCGTCGCTCTAATTTTGGAGCAGGCTTCCTTAGCAGCCACCCGGGCCTTTTCCAGGTCCGTCGCCTTTGCCCGGTTTTCTTCTTCAAGAAGCTGGTAACGGTCAGCAACATCTTTTAACTCTACAGCCATCTTGGCTATTTTTTCTTTGCTCTCGCAAAACGCGGCCTGTTCGGCCCTTAACTCTCCGGCCGCCGTTAAAGCGGCCGCATTGCTACTCCTTGCTTGCTCCTTGGCTCGGGCAAGCTCCGCCAAAAGGGTATCCATGGTGGCAGCTCCATCTGGAGTCACAACATATTAAAGATACTGGCATCATGCTGCTCTTATTATGTGACAATCACCAGAAAAATCACTCACCCTGTGCCTCATCAAGCCGCTTGTTAACAAGCACGATGTCGGCATCTGCCGCATCTAGTTGCCGCCGTAGTTCGGCAAACCCATCAGTCCGGCTAGCCGCCGGAGCTTCAATCACCTGCACATAAAAGGCGGTCTAGTTATTACCTGCGACTATGATCCTCTGTTTGCCGCCATTTTCGACGACAACCAGAGTCTCAGGGGCTACTATCTACACAGGGCACATCTAAAAATATGCGGTACTATCAAAAATGTACATCATTTCGCGTACCTCAAAACCCGTCAGTAGACTCATAAAGGCTTCATGCAACCCGCTTTCGACGGACGAAATCCTTTCAATCACCATACCCATCAATGTGTGGTGCTCTTCTGAGATAGCCGCTTGCTCTAGAAGATCCCTCAGTACATCTGACCGCACACCAGACGGTGTCGGACTCTTTTGATTGCTCTCTTCAAGAGCCAGATACTGAGGACTTCGGGTGTCCATAGGATTACCTTCTGGCCTTGCCGGATCAGGAGAAACCCTCCGCGACGACACCTTGGGGTCGCCCGCCTCACAAGGCGGTATGGCAGCGGGAGGCGTTTCGCTCTCCATCATCTCTGGAAGAAGATCCCCTGAAGACGAGCTCTGCTGAGAAGGGCTAAGATCCGAAATGCAAGATAAATGCTTCGTTTATTTTCCTAAGAAGTAAGGCGAGATATTTTCATTATTAAGTACCCTTTTACTTACAGCTCGGTGGAGGGCTGATCCCCTTGAGGGCATAGTGCGGCCGGGGTGTCCCCCGGGGCAGGACCCTCCGGCGAAGTTTTCTTCCCCCGTTTGGAGACCATTGTCTCCGGGTCCTCAAAGGCGGTTCTCTTCCTTCCTGGGGAGAGGAAGTTTCAGTTCCTCCTCCCTGGTTAACCTCCTTCACGGAGGCGCTAGCCTCCTTGTTCCCCCATTTGTCTTCTCCTGAGGGCGCTTGATAAGGCGTGATCTCCAACATCCTGGTTAGCACGGGATTTGGTGAGGTCTCAGGGAGGGGGGCCGGACACCTGATCAACTTTGCCTTTGATATCTAATCCTGGTCAAATAGTGGCTTTTTAAGGCAACGTTGCGATAAATAAACGGACAGTGTGTTCGGATGCGGCGCTACTTACTTGGGTATCTGGGCGATTGCAGCTCAGACCTGCATCCTTAGTGATGTCCGGACACATTATTTGTGGTCCAAAGAACAATTTGTACATCTCCTCGGGCGTCATACCAAGGAAGTGTTGAATAGCTCGCGATCCTTCCAGGTTGAATTCCCACATGCGAAGGGGCCGACGTTTGCAAGGCTGGACTCGACGAACTAGCATAACTTGCACTACCATAACCAGACTGAAATCTCTATCAAAGAGATCTTGGATACGGCTTTGCAGTATTGGCACGTCCTTGGCTGGACCCCAACTCAGCCCCTTGCTGATCCATGACATCAGTTGTGGTGGGGGGCCTGAGCAAAAGGTGGGGGCAGCTACCCACTTGGCACTTCGGGGAGCTGTGATGTAGAACCACTCTCGCTGCCACAATCTGGACACCTCTGCGAAGCTACCCTCAGGCCATGGAGCATCAGCAATTTTGCTTATTAAAGCGCCTCCGCACGCTGCGTGCTGCCCCTCGATCATCTTCGGCTTCACATCGAAGGTCTTGAGCCACAGGCCAAAGTGAGGGATAATGTGGAGGAAGGCCTCACATACGACAATAAATGACAAAATGTGAAGAAGGGAATCCGGGGCCAGATCATGAAAATCTAGCCCATAATAGAACATAAGACCCCTAACAAACGGATCCAGAGCAAGGCCTAGTCCTCGGAGGAAGTGGGAGATGAACACGATGCTCCCGTTGGGTTCGGGAGTAGGGACGACCTGCCCTCGGGCAGGCAGCCGATGCGAAATTTCAGCAGTCAGATATCTGGCCTCTCTCAACTTCTTGATGTCCTCCTCCGTGACGGAGGAAGGCATCCACCGACCTTGAAGGTTGGATCCGGACATAGTTGAAGGTCCGAAGCACCTGACCTGAGTTTTGGGTGTTAGAACTCGAGACGGGGGAAGGATTTGATTGAGCACGAGAGGGAAAAAAGAAAAAGCCTTGTCCCCTTTATAAAGAGGGTGAATATCAAGCGTCCTCCTCGTGGCCGTTTGGGACTTGCCTAAGATCTAGGAGTCCTACCAATAGGCACGGTTGGGTTACCCACGTCCGTATTGATGAGAATCCTGTAATAAAGGGGACACGATCTCTGCTTCGACAAGACGTGCCAAGGAAACCGCCTCGCGAAACATGCTGAGATGGCTTATGAAAAACGATTCGAATAAAGACCTGGCTGTGGTGTGATGTCACACTACGGGGTACGTCAGCATATTAGATTTGTGGAAATATTATTCTCTCTACGGTGGTATGTGGAACTTGTTTTGCAGAGCCGGACATGATCCTCGTGTTCAAAATCTTCTATGAAGTATTCGGAGGAGGAACCCGCCTTGCAATGCCGAAGACAATCTGCATGCTGGACTCATCGTCATTGAAGCCTGGTTCAGGGGCTACTGAGGGAGTCCTGGATTAGGGGGTATCCGAACAGCCGGACTATATCCTTTGGTCGGACTGTTGGACTATGAAGATACAAGATTGAAGACTTCGTCCCGTGTCCGGATAGGACTCTCCTTGGCGTGGAAGGCAAGCTTGGCAATACGGATATGTAGATCTCCTTCCTTGTAACCGACTCTGTGTAACCCTAGCCCCCTCCGGTGTCTATATAAACCGGAGGGTTTAGTCCGTAGGACCAACAACAATCATACCATAGGCTAGCTTCTAGGGTTTAGCCTCTTCGATCTCGTGGTAGATCAACTCTTGTAATACTCATATCATCAAGATCAATCAAGCAGGAGTAGGGTTTTACCTCCATCGAGAGGGCCCGAACCTGGGTAAAAACATCGTGTCCCTCATCTCTTGTTACCATCCGCCTAGATGCACAGTTCGGGACCCCCTACCTGAGAGCCGCCGGTTTTGACACCAACAGGAAGCGACACGTAGTGGAGGCAAAGTGAAACTTTAAACAAACCGTTCATTTGTATGCATGTCAGACAAATTACAACACTGGGAATACAAGCATGGTCTAGGCCCACATGCGAATGATACTCGGCAGAATGTTCAAATGAGGCATGCGGGAGGATGGACTCGACCGGAGGGCAACATGATCGATGGAGAAGAGGGTTGGATAGGAATGAGAAATAAGCAATGCCACATGATTATACTTGAACGGCTCAAATAAACAATAAGTTGTCTCGTTTTCCCTTCCGTCTTGGTCATGAAGTAAGATACTCCCTCTATTTTTATTTACTTTGCATATTAGGTTTGACTGAAGTCAAACTTCATAAAATTTGACCAAATTTATAGAAAACTAGCAAGATGCTCGTGCATTGCACGGAACATCAAGATCTTGTGGGAGAAAAGGATGAACGAGGTAAGCCTTATCTGCAAATGTGGAGAGGAGTGCGGGTAAATTGTCATAGTTTTCTTCCTATCCATTAGATATAGATCGGACGGCCTATATTGCAGGATGGCAGGCACACCATCATCACCAACCCTGCTTTTTATAAGAGTAGAAATATGAACATTTACAATAGCAAATCTATATGATGTGAAATTATATTCAATAATGAATCTAATGGTATTGATTTGTTATTGTATATCACTGCTGCAGGATGCTGCTAACGCGACACTACGATCAGAGACCCTCGACGAAACTGTGAGTGATGCCATACTCACAAACGGTGGTGTAAAAAACCGTCAAAAAGGTGCAAAACGTTTGTGATGGAGGATGCATCAGACACGGTTCAGATTTAAGTTGCGTGTGCGATGCAGGGCATACGGTTCAGTCCACTTAACTATTTGCAATGAGGAGGAACAAAAGAAACGGGCAGTCAGATGAAGGTGTGTGTGATATACAGCATATGGTTCACTCGGATGAACTATTTGTGATCAGGCATAACAAAAGAAACGTTCAGCCAGATTCAAGGTGTGTGCAATATACGACATGCGATTCACATTGATGAACTGGTTGTATTGAGATAAGAGAACATAAATGGTTCAATATAACAAGATGTGTGTGATACGCGGCAAACAGGTCTGTAATCAGAAATGTGTGCGAAGACCAATAATAACACAGACAGTTGCTGCTAATAAGACGTGTGTGTTGTGTGATGGGATTGCATACAAAACAACAACATTATATACACACTTATAAGGACATGGTTGCATAACCAAATTAAACATCCACTTACATAGGTGGCTACTACAACCATGGCATTTGCACACACCAAAGTAAACTATTACATGCATAATTACATAGGTGGCTACTACACACATGACATTTCCACACACCAATAAAGTAAACTATATATTACATACATGATTAACTAGCATAAACGAACATATGATCATCATTTACTTCTTGTGACGCTTGCTCTGCTTGTGGCTCGATCCGGGCTCGTCGATTTGGGTTACGAGGCACTTCCTCATGTCAACGATCCACCTGTGCATCTCGTAGCATGTGTACATGCTCTTGGCCGCGAACCTGAGGTGAGGTTCATCCAGTTGCCGCATCCGGGCCTTGTGCCAGGATACGGTACTTGTTCTCTAGGCATCCTGCTTCATCTTTTCGTAGTAGGGGTCAATGATGGCCGAGGCGAGTTCGACCAGGGAGTCCTGCTTCGTGTTGCCCCAGACCTTGTAGTGGTCACGGATTTTGACAAGGTTCTTGCAGGCCAAGCCCGTAACACTGAGCGCTTTTACATCATCTTTGGTTTCCATCATGGCGAACTTGTAGTCGATGCTATTGACAAACCTGTTGAAAAGGTCGCAAGGCTCTGTGGCCATGCAATAGTGGTAGATGAGGACATGATGGCGCCCGCACAACTGGGCGATGGCAACCTTTTGATCTATGTCGGGATGACCGGCGGTGTACTAGAGGTCGATGCCGACCACCTTGTACTTGTCTCGAGCAAGCAACTGCTCAACGTTGTTGATGTAGTCATCCACCACGGCCGGGTCGATGGTGTACACCACCGAGAGATCCATCTCCCTCGCGTGGGTCTCCACTCTATGCTCCCTGAACTCCATTGGAGCGCCGCTAGACATCCCCTCTCTATGTGTCGTCGTGGGTGTGCTTGTTGTGTTGTGGGGCGCGATTGAAAGGTTGAAGAGACTAATGTTATAATGGCCACGGGAATTAAAGGGGAAGCTGGACGGCCAGGAATATCGGCAGGCCCTGATGGCAGTTCTAATTTGCAGCGTGTAACTCCATTGTGCCGCACGTAACTGCATCACGTGGCAACGTGCGCGGCGCATCCGCATGCATATGGGGGTCCTGACGTGATTGTGCGCATGCCCAACCGCTGGCAGAGCGCGCGCGAAGGGACGCGAGCAGAGCGCTCCGCAGTCGCCTCAACGGCGAGCAGCCAGGGTGCAGAATAAGTTATTCTTCACCCAGGGTGTAGAATAAGTTATTCTTCACCCGACGTAATCTTACGACCGCTTCATAAATAAAATACTATTCATCACCCAGGGTGTAGAATAAGTTATTCTTCACCGGACGTAATCTTACGACCGCTTCATAAATAAATTACGTTTGAAATACAAATAGTTACATTTATATTGATTCACTACGTAAAATTTGATATAAGAAAACAAAAAAATACATTATAAGACCAGAAATATCGCATTTTATGTATGTTTTACACTATGTTTTACGTTCGTAATTTCACGTAACATAAAATATTTTTTACGGCGAGTATATATTTTCTTACGTTCTCTTTTTACGTATGAAATAAGACAAAATTTATGGAACCTAAAAATACGGTGCATTGACGTCAAAATAAAGAGGGGTGAAGAATAACTATTCCTCACCCAGGGTGACGAATAGCGCGACCCTATATAGACTATTCTGATCATGGGATCAGAATAATATTATGATCACAACCCGAACTTCGTGAGTAACGCGCCTGAACTTTCCTGTGTACGAACCCGACCTTCGGGCTATCTTTGCAACCGTGGCTTCCCTCGCGAATTATTCTTGTTAGTCGTGTTCTATATGATGTTAGTGTAATCTAGAATCGGTTTTAGCAACTAAATATCGGTTTTAAATAGGAATCTCGCTCGTTGGCGGATTTTGCTCCCGGGTCGTGATGAAATTGTGTTTTTTGCAATTTTACTGCCTCAGTTGTTCGACCTGAACTTCCCCGTGTGCTAGGTTGAACTTCCGCCAACATTACCCAAATGGGGTTTGCTATATACCGTTGTAAAGCTATGGACACCAGTATCATGACCCAAGTTAAATTTTTGGCAAAATGTAAGCGGTTTAAGAGCAGTTTTGAAAACCGTTTTTTCTTCATGCAAAAAACGTGAATCGTATTTTCAATCGCATTTTTAAACCGTTTATCGGAATGAGGAAAATAATATGGCATTGGAAAGCTGCTGCAAAACCGCTCCTTCCACATGTTGAAATTTTTCTCTAATTCCCTACGGTTATAGAGTAATTTGGAAAATCGTAGAATTTCGCAAATGGAACACCCGAGTTCGTATTTTCAATGCCATTTTCTAAACGGCTAATCCAATTGAGGCAAATAATATGGCGTTGGAAAGCTTATGAAAATGCCCTACTTTTTCATGTAAAAAGTTTTTTCTAATATTGATCGGTTTAAAAGTAATTTAGAAAACGATATAAGTTCCACCGAGTTCGTATTTTCGAGCTAATTTTTTAACCGTACGTCCAAATGCAGCAAATGATATGGCGTTGGAAAGCTTGAAGAAATGCGAAACTTTTCTGTATATATTGTTTCTCCTAATTCATTATGGTTTTATATCAGTTTTGAAAATGGCTAAAAACGTATTTTTACCATAATTTCTACAAACTTTATCGGAATGGGGCAAATAATATACCGTTGAAAAGCTAAGGAAAATGTGAAACTTTTTCATGTTGATGGTTTTCTGTGATTCCTAGCCGTTTTCAAGTAATTTCGAAAATGGCAAGATCACTCGTTCTGCCTTTATTGCGAAACAGATTCTTCGAAAATGCACCACGTGAAGAACCTGAACTTCTCGGTATGTCTACTTGAACTTCACTCTGTTTTTTAGGGTGCTTTTTTTGCTCGTAGGTCTCCATCCACTGCTCATAGCTCTCCATCCACTCACCGGAATTGGGCAAGTAATATACCGATGGAAAGCTATTGTAAACACGCAACTTTCCCGTGTTGGTTGGTTTTTCATACTCACGACAATTTTAAAAGTTTTTCATCTCAAATTCATTCACTATAGTAGTCGAACTTCGTGTTGTTTTCACGTTGAACTTCTGTGACGTATTTTGCATTTGTAATTTTCTCATCCATTCGTCAAGTGTTACACAAATGGTATTTCTTTTGTATAAATCTCTCTCACAATATTTTTTTAACTTTATCCGACGGAGGACTTGAACTTATATCAACAAACTTTTAGTCTTTGCTTTTTTATTTCTTTTTAGTACAAAATGCACACCGTGTAGTACGTGAACTTCTGGCAGTAATCAACCTGAACTTCTCTCGGTTACGTGAAAATATCTGTGTTTTTTATGAATTTATAATCTGATTTTCTTAATCTTTTTTTATGAATTTTTGAAGCGCTCTATTTTCAAAAGTTGAACTTCTTGCTATTTTATTTTTGAACTTCTTGTTTCCATTCTTTAATAACGAGGAAAATCTGAGTTTTTAATAATCATCGAACTTCTCCATCTTTTTAATATGGACTTCCTAGCTTTATTTCTTAAGCCTTTTTAATGAAATTTTGAAGCGTTCTATTTTTAAAAGTTGAACTTCTTATTTTTTATTTTTGAACTTCTTGTTTCCATTCTTTAATAACTAGGAAAATCTGAATTTTCTATAATAATCCTACTTTTATATCGAACCGCTCTAACTTTTTTATTTGAATTTATTTTGTGTATTTTTAGAAATATAAAAAATGTAGTTTGGTTAGAAACATCAAACTTCTTCGTTATTTTGAATTGAACTTATTTGTTCAATTCAGTGCGCCGGGCCACCGACCGGCAGCTAAGGAGCGGCGGCTTTTGTGGCAAGGTCAAGGTGCTTCTCAACAATGGCATCGAAGGATTCCAGCCGGTTGAAGCATCCTCACTGGCCTTGTAGATACATATGTAAATGATTCGCTCATACACATGGATGTGTAGGTCGATGGTTTCTTGCAGGGCGAGGCGCCTCGCGGCGAGCGCGACCTCCAGGTGGGCATTCTTCATGGCGTCGGTGGGCAGTCCCAGGGCCACCAGTGCTTGAAAGAGGTTCCGACCATGGAGGCCGATTAGGGTGGCAGGCAATGAGGAGCCCGGGTGCGCGGGCTGGAGGAGTACGGCGATGTCGTCCACGAGCTTCTTCACGACGGTGAACCTGTTGGTGGTGCGAACGATCATCTGGGCGTACTGAGAGTCGTAGCTGGCGTCGACAGCGGCCATCCACCAGGCGGTCGCCAACACCGTGTGGAGACGATCCACGGTGCCATGCCGTAGGCCGGCGTCGTGGACCATCTGGCACAGCCGCTGGCCGCTCGCGTGCACCGCCGCCATGTGTCTGGAGTGAGCACTTTTGCACTTATTAGTGTACGTGCTTAGGCAAATGCTTAGGTGCGTACGATGTGGTAGATGCATTGGAATGGAGGGGCGCCTTTATATGAGTGCAAACTACGTTGCATTCACATCATGCTGCCTCTTTTCCCGGTCGTCCTCCCATTACTTCCCTCATGCATTCACATGATGCTAATTGAGGGAGGATGCATCATTGGCCATTCAACATTTCAAGAACCGCTACCCTCTCCCTCGTCTGCATTAAAGCCATATCGGGAACTGCGCCACCCGCTGTCAAATCGAGTAGTACTGCGGCGCTCGCTGCACGCCCGGCTGAACACGCCTCCTCGCCTCCATCTATGCTTAATTACTGAATTTTAGTTGCAAAAATTAGATACTCCTAGTGATTTTTAGCTTCATATTTTGACAAATCGCAGTGTTACAAGGTTGGCAAATGGCAATGTCACTAGATCAACAAATGTCAATCTTTCTAGTTTGACAAATGGCAACATACCCAATATGACATATGCAAATTGCACCAAATTGTTTGTAAGTGGTTCACACAGGTCATCCAAAAGAACCGTTTGTGTTCAAGAGATGCACAAATCCTGCTCTGACTTTGCATACGGGTGTTCTATCTAAAACGTTTGCGATCAAGAGGCATTAAAACCTATAGCCATTAAAACCAAGACATGTTGTGTCATGTGAATGGTTAACCGAACGCACACGGTTTGAATTATACAAACATTTGAGATATTGAAGTGGCAGCTATTTTTTTCAAAATGCCTTTGTTGGCTGCCATTATTCGATTGTGGCTTGTCTCAAAATGGACACAAAAAATACCACAGCATGTCGGGTGCCCTTCCATGATAGCATGCCAAGTTTCATGAATTTCATACGAGTTTTAGATTTACTAGAATTAAAAAACCAGGCATCTCAATGTTTTGCCAGCAATCAACGGTGCCCTGGTGTTTGAAATTCATTCCCATTTCTTGCACGGGACCTAAGCATGCACCCAAGGAGATAGATTTGATTTTTCAACCAATTTATATGCACTGAAGCATGCACATGTAGTTCAAATTTGAATTATGCACATAAATGCATTGAAAACTCAATTAATGCATAAAAATGTCCAAACGAACCCTGAAAAAACACAAAAATTCACACAATACTCCTGTTGTTCTATGTTGACACGAGAAAAAATTTGAAAGCAATAAGAGGCAATGGATATCGTTTTGTCCCCAAAGGTGGGACGTTCCCTATGGAAAACCATCATGCTTATTGTGAGAAGCTCCGGTTTGTGAGAAGCATAGACCCAAACCTGCCCCAAATGGGACATAATTTGTACCACGGCATGTTGATGCCGCTCCATGATGGCATGCCAAGTTTCATGAATTTCAGACGAGTTTTGGATTTACTAAAATTTAAAAACCAGGCATCTCAATGTTTTGTCGGCAATCAATGGTGCCCTGGTGTTTGAAATTCATTCCCATTTCTTGCATGGGACCAAAGCATGCACCCAAGGAGACAGATTTGATTTTTCAACCAATTTATATGCACTGGAGCATGCGCATGTAGTTCAAATTTGAATTATGCACATAAATGCATTGAAAACTCAGTTAATGCATAAAAATGTCCAAATGAACCCCGAAAAATCACAAAAATTCACAAAACACTCATGTTGTTCTATGTTGACATGAGAAAAAAAAATTGAAAGCAATAAGAGGCAATGGATATTGTTTCGTCCCCAAAGGTGGGACGTTCATGCTTATTGTGAGAAGCTCCGGTTAGTGAGAAGCATATACCCAAACATGCCCCAAATGGGACAAAAATTTTACCACGACATGTTGATGCCGCTCCATGATAGCATGCCAAGTTTCATGAATTTCAAATGGTTTTTGGATTTACTAGAATTTAAAAACCATGCATCTCAATGTTTTGCCGGCAATCAATGGTGCCATGGTGTTTGAAATTCATTCCCATTTCTTGCATGGGACCTAAGCATGCACCCAAGGACATAGATTTGATTTTTCAACCAGTTCATATGCATTGGAGCATGCGCATGTAGTTCAAATTTGAATTATGCACATAAATGCATTGAAAACTCACTTAATGCATAAAAATGTCCAAACGAACCCCGAAAAATCACAAAAATTCACACAACACTCATGTTGTTCTATGTTGACACGAGAAAAAAAATTGAAAGCAATAAGAGGCAATGGATATCGTTTCGTACCCAAAGGTGGGACGTTCTCTACCGAAAACCATCATGCTTGTCGTGAGAAGCTCCGGTATGTGAGAAGCATATACCCAAACCTGCCACAAATGGGACATTTTTTTACCATGGCATGTTGATGCTACTCCATGATAGCATGCCAAGTTTCATGAATTTCAGACGGGTTTTGGATTTACTAGAATTTAAAAACCAGGCATCTCAATGTTTCGCCGACAATCAACGGTGCCATGGTGTTTGAAATTCATTCTCATTTCTTGCATGGGACCTAAGCATGCAGCCAAGGACACAGATTTGATTTTTCAACCAGTTTATATGCACTGGAGCATGTGCATGTAGTTCAAATTTGAATTATGCACATAAATGCATTGAAAACTCACTTAATGCATAAAAATGTCCAAACGAACCCCGAAAAATCACAAAAAATCACACAACACTCCTGTTGTTCTATGTTGACATGATAAAAAAATTGAAGGCAATAAGAGGCAATGGATATCGTTTCGTCCCCAAAGGTGGGACATTCCCTACCAAAAACCATCATGCTTTTTGTGAGAAGCTTCGGTTTGTGAGAAGCATATACCCAAACCTGCCCCAAATGGGACAATTTTTTTACCACGGCATGTTGATGCTTCTCCATGATAGCATGCCAAGTTTCAAGAATTTCAGACGAGTTTTGGATTTACTAGAATTTAAAAACCAGGCATCTCAATGTTTTGGCGGCAATCAACGGTGCCATGGTGTTTGAAATTCATTCCCATTTCTTGCATGGGACCTAAGCATGCACCCAAGGACAAAGATTTGATTTTTCAAAGAATTTATATGCACTGGAGCATGTGCATGTAGTTCAAATTTGAATTATGCACATAAATGCATTGAAACTCACTTAATGCATAAAAATGAACAAACAAACCCTGAATAATTCCAATTCTTTTATGATCACTGCAGATAAAAGGTCTAGCACTTCAAACACCGTCCATGGCCGATGTGACCCCATTATGTAATTCAAATCAAGGCAAAAAATCAAGTAGATCCCACTCAGTTTATTATAACCGACCGTGTGAGATGCAGCACAAAATATCTTCGGGTCGTGTCTAAATAAGGGACTATGTCTGAAGACACTTTGCGCGCCAGTTTTTTGGATGAAGCGATTCCAAATTTTCGACTTCCGCAGAAATATCTACCTCCGCGCCCCCTCCCCCTTACCAAAAGCCACATTTCCCCTCTTTCTGCCTTCCTTTCCAAGTTGAAACCTTCACTCCTTGCTTGCAGCACTGCCACCTCCTCGCCGGCGACCCTCCTTCACGCTGCTCGGCCTCGCCTATCCACGAAGGTAATCCACACCCGACTCCCATCATCCTCCTCCTTCCACATCCCACATGCCCCGGCCGCCAGCGCGAGCACGACACCTTCCACCCAAATCACCGACCCCTCCACCAAATAAGCGCCAGCCTAAGCCATGGTGCATGCAGTATAGCCAGGACCTCTAGGAGCATTTGGCAGTGGAGAAGCAAATCACGGCCGCACACGCGGATGAGGTCGCAATGGCTGCCATTCGTGCCGACCCCCAGATCTTGGAGGAGCACCTCACCGTCGAGGCCACCGTTGACGCCTCACATGCCGACGCTGCGACACGGTTGGCTACTTTAAACGACAGTTTGTGGCGTTTTCTCGAGGCCACCGTCGGTGCCTTCGACGAAGACTATGAGGTGTTTTATCAGCGTGCACGTGCTTACCTCTTCTCGAGATCCAGTAGGTTGGTGCCCGGAGTGGCTGAGGCAACTCACCACTACAACGAGGGCACTCACGATACGGAGGCCTCACCCTCTTCCATGCCCAAGGAGCCAATCGTCATTGATATCTCCAACAATGAGGAGTAGCTTGTCTTATTAGCTCACTATAAGGACCCATGTTCAGTTTGCTAGCTACTTCCTTTCATTAACAAATTTTGTGCTATCTACTTTTACCATCCAATCTTCTGCTATAGTGTATATGTTCTATATGTCGTTCAATGTGGTGTTCAATTAACTGCTTGGTTCAATTATGCAAATGTGATGTTCAATTCTTCAGGGTGCAATATTTCCAAGTTGTTAAGCATGCTTGGTTTGGTTAATTGTCTGATCTTCTATTAGGAGTATGTTATATTGTTCAATTGGTGTTTAGTTAAATGCTTGGTTCATTTGTTGTGGCTTGGTTCACTTGTTGTGGTGTTTAGTTAACTGCTTGGTTCAATTCTGCAATGCGATGTTCAATTGTTGTGGGTGCATTCTGTTATTGTATACCATGTGAGGAATAAATCGAATTTGGCTATACTAAATACATGAGAAACAAATACAATTGCTATATCCAAGTTGTTAAGCATGCTTGGTTTGGTTAACTGTCTGATCTTCTATTAGGAGTATGTTATATTGTGCAATGTGGTGCTCAGTTAATGTTTGGTTCATTTGTTGTGGTGTTTAGTTAACTGCTTGATTCAGTTCTGCAATGTGATGTTCAATTGTTGTGGCTGCATTCTCTTATTGTATAGCATGTGAGGAATAAATCGAATTTGGCTGTACTAAATACATGAGAAACAAATACAATTGCTCTATTTCCAAGTTGTTAAGCATGCTTGGTTTGGTTAACTGTCTGATCTTCTATTAAGAGTATGTTATATTGCAATGTGGTGCTCAGTTAACGTTTGGTTCATTTGTTGTGGTGTTTAGTTAACTGCTTGGTTCAATTCTGCAATGCGATGTTCAATTGTTGTGGCTGCATTCTGTTATTATATACCATGTGAGGAATAAATCAAATTTGGCTGCACTTAATATATGAGAAACATATACAAGTGATGTATTTCCTAGTTCTTAATCATGCTTGGTTTGGATAAATGGGTTTTCCATGTGGCTTGAATTAATCTGCAATGTGCTTATTTATCATCAACATATTTTACTGATAGCATGCGAACCCTTACTTAGCCTGATTACTAACTACCTTATATGTGTTGCAGGGAAACAATGGGAAGCACCGAGGTTTACAAGATGGTACTAACTATTATCACTTGCCTTTTTGTATTCCTTTGCCCCATTTCCAATATAGAGAAGATATTTATGCACATCCTTGTTTTCAGGCTTCACTGATGATTACCTCTCAAACCACCTATGTGGTCAGGAGGCGAGGAAAGTTTTCATACAACACCCACGGTTCAATATTGAAGTGTTCCTGAAGAGGTCGAAGGATGGACGGTCAATCATCCATAGGCACTGGCCTAAAGTTGCAAATACCTTCAACATGAATGAAGGCTCAATATTCGTCTTCCACTTCAGCAATTTTCCAGATGAGATGCATCTCTCTATGTACCGTCTATGATGCTAATTTCGAAAGGTTCTAGATGCTCCATGTGAAACTTGCTGCTGGTGCAGTTGTGTAATGGGGTACCTGAGTGCTGAAGCTATATCATGTTGTACTCCGATGTATTTCAATTATGAAATCCTGCTTCCTTAATATGGAAATGGAATATATTATGTGTTTAATATGAATGTCAATTAGATTAGTAAATGGATTATTAATAATAGGGCAATTAGCTTGCTAATTGGGTTTTCCTATTGCAAACGATTAATGAGAAAACACCGTGGGCGATGACCTTAGGAAACGCACACAGTTTCTAGGAATAAACCGTGTTGGATCAATGAACAATCACACACGACATTCTTTTTAAAACTATTTGCGTTATGCCACCTTGCGCAAATGTTTTCCTTGTAGCGATTGTGTGGGATGTATATACAAATAGAAACATTTAGCGAGGACTGACTATGTGGGATGTACTTGCGACCGGAAACAATTTCACCGTATAATTGTATTTTTGTAGCACAACTATACGTATTTCCGTATTTGAGCACTCGCCGGTCGCACACGACCTCATTTTGCCGAGCGTGTGTGCCAGGAGGGCATATCCCCAATGGTTTCTGGGTCGTGTGGGAAGGACCCCCCTATCGCCCACACTCACTTGGCGACGGTTCCGAATGTCGTCGCGGAAAGGGGTTAAAAACCATTTGTTTAGGACCGACGCGCACCAGTGTATGTTATTATTTCTGTCTATAAACTTTGTCAAAGTTTACAAAGTTTGAATTTGAGCAAAGCTAAAATGCAGAGTAAATAAAAATAGAGGGAGTACGCAGGGACTAGTATAGTTACTACTATCTATAAACAGTCGGACAGCTACATTTAGCACACCATCTGACTACTTAATCAAGTGTTACGCTTCACTACTTGAAAAGGAAAAGGGTGGTACCATACCCAAAACCACCACAGTGGGCTAGGGAACAACTTGGTATTGTACCACATTTGAACCTAGGCACGAAAACCACTTGTTATGCGCCTAATGCGCAACGTGGTGCACTGACGCTCGAATTTGGCCAGGAAAATAGGGAAACCGACATATGGGGCACAACAGTCGGGACGACGTGGCGCAGACTAGTCCAATGGAGGAGTTGGCCCATGACCTCCTCGCCACCGGCAACCGTTCATGTGGGTCGTGGGGGCCAGCACCGTGGCGCGGCTCCAGCACCGCCTCTAGACACGGCGACCACGGTGAGAGACACGCTCATCATCACTGGACACGGTCGGCTTCAGTGTGTCGAGGGTGGCGTTAGCGCTGTGGCATGACCAGCAGATCAACACCTAGCTCGTCAAGGATGTACAGGGCGCCAAAGTGCGCACGCGCGTCATGACGCGTCCATGGAGTGGTGTAGCGCAGCCAACTGCATCCCTGAGACCTGAGACCATGTCGGGTCATCTTGCTTTGTCAATGACATGTGGATATCGCATGTGAGCAAATGTCATCTCCAACGTTGCCACGACCGCAGCTGACTACCCTGGCACACCAAAAACCCTCGTCCCTCGCGCAGTCGCGCGGTGCGTTCCCAGCCAGCGCCAGCTACCCGCATTCATGACGTCCATATGTATGCCGTCGTTAAGAGGCTCGGTGCCCGAGGAACCAACTCCGGCAACTTAATGACGCACCCGGACGCTTGGCCTCACCGAAATGCACTACTTAAAGCGGCAACGCCGAGCTAACCTCCACACCATAGCGCATTGTCCTGCTACCTGGCACCACATCCGCCATGACCGCGAGCGCGAACGCCTGCGAGAGAGCTTGTCTTCGGGGATGAAGCTCGAGGTCGCCGCCCTTACTCAAGTCGCCGCTCGCGACGCAATTGCGGTGTAGCCGGACGTGGAAGCGACCGCACAAGCGGTGGCCACGCTGGCGGCCGTCGACGGGAGCACCGTCAGCCACGCGTCCTACTTGCTGCCGTCGAACACCCGGCACCTCCGAGGTCGGGGACTCCTCTGAGGATGAGTAGGGCATGGGAGGCGGCAGGGCATGGTGTGCCAACTGGGCGGTCCGTCTCCCGTGTTCTACTCTTCCTCGCCGGAGACCGCACCTTCACTTCACGGGTCTTGAACCCCGCCCCCGTACATGGAGATCACAGATGGAGGACGTCGGTCGCCATCGTAGAATAGGTTTAGGGTCGGGTTTCTTTTATTTTTCTGTCCTATAAAAGTTCGAAATGTAATGAAAATCTGTCGTGTTTGCATTAATCTCGGCCGGTGTATATGAACTTTCACAATAATATAGTATATTGTAGGAGTACTAGCAAGATGCCCGTGCATTGCACGGAACATCAAGATCTTGTGGGAGAAAGGGATGAATGAGGGAAGGCCTTATCTGCAAATGTGGAGAGGAGTATGGGTAAATTGTCATAGTTTCCCTCCTATCTGTTAGATATAGATCGAACGACCTATATTGCAGGATGGCAGGCACACCATCATCACCAACTCTGATTTTTATAAGAGTAGATATATATGGAATGATGATACGTTTTTGTGTGTATAAACTTAGAAGGTTTGAACCGAGACAAAGCTAATATGCGAAGTAAATAAACATATAGGGTCTACATACACAATTTATCTTAGGCACTCCAATAGTACATCCACTACACATTCACGCATTTCACATCTATGGGAAGCTACGAAAGGGTTAACATAAATTGCCTCTCTCTCTCCTCCCGGATTTTCATGGTGGTGGGCCCCTCCCTCCCCCCAATCTACAATCAACAGCTCACACGTTTCACATTACATTAATTACATAACTGGGATTACATAGGTGTAGCATTACTCGTCCTAAAAAACCCAACTAAGCCAACCTCCCAGCATATCGCGCGGGAAAAGACCCGCCGCGCCGTTTTAGTCGGGATTACCGGATTACTAGTAGTAGTATCGATGGATTGCTTGAAGCACCAAGTTTTTTTGAGGGGGCGAAGCACCAAGTTTAAAAGGAAAAAAGGTGTTACACTCACAGCACCCCTGTCGTGGTTGCATTGCACCCCACACATGTTCGGTCCTACACACGGCTCACACAAACAGAACGTGCTTCGGCTTGCCTCTTCACTGACATGTGGGACTGCACTTGGAGAAACCGACCGTGCGCCAAACTCCCCCCGCCCACCGCATGAAAATCCCCCCCAAATCCCAAATTCAACCGCCCTTCGGCCAACTAGCCAATAATATTCCCCAAAGCCCCCTCCCCCCTGGCCCCCTCCACTCCATTCACACTGCCAAAGCCGCCCACCCCGTCGTGCCGATACGTCAGTGCCGCGGTTCGTCAAGGGGACGCACGGCGATCCTCTCGCTCCAATAGTACGCTCTCGTAGACTGTCGTCCTCTAGTCGTGCCGCCACCGCTGGCAACGTTCTTGTGGAGACGCACGATGGCCAGCCCCGCCACCGCTGGCGACGTTCGTGTGGAGACGCACGGTGGTCAACTTCTCCCACTGTATGCGCATTCTAGACTGAGGCCCCGTGCATGTCGGTGTAGCGTTGAATGTTAGCTAATAGATGTTGTTAATATCACTGTCTGCCGAAGTAGTTTACAGTCCATATGCTCTGCTTAAGAAGCTTCCTTGCCCTGTTCTGCACTCAATCTTCTTAGCTGAGATGGCATGCCAAGCCCGATTAGTTGCTAAAATATCATGCCATATATTTATTGCGACGTAGATTGCCATGGTCTAGTAGCCAATCTGTTAGGTTAAATAGCTCTACACCATTTTATACTTGATCTGTGTTGCTGAGATGGACTTCGATAGTTCGATGGCTGTGTGCTTGGCCTCATTGACTGCTGAAACAGCCTGCCATAATTTAGCACGCAAATCTGTTTGCTGAATTAGTTTTACATATATTTTGTTACTTAGATCTGCTCGTCCAAATATCTTGCCATAGCTTTATACATCGACCTAGGTATTTTTTTTGGACTTCATAAAAAAGCATATATGTTTTTCCTATCATATCTAGTAGAAGAACTAATTTGTATGTCTAATAGATGGACAGGACTTGGATAACTTATGCTCAAATATTCTCCGCTGCATATGTCGAGGGGGTTGAAAACTTCATGAACTTTATCACAGCTGAGTACGATGGTCCGAAATCAGATGTGCTCTGCCCGTGTAGCAGTTGTATGAATTCAGTTACAAGACCCCAGTCAACTATGCAAAATCATCTGGACTTGTATGGGATGTCGGTCACATATACTAGGTGGGTTCATCATGGTGAAGCTGTGAACGTCAATGTTACTGACTATGTGGAAGCAGCAGATCACCATCTTGATATGCCTGATGCTCAGGTGGAAGAGGAGGAGGAGGTGGTGGTGGCGGAGCTAGTGAGTTTGACCAACATTGAAACAATGCTATGAAATGCTCGTGCATTTCGTGAACTTTCACCTGCAGAAGAAAAATGGTGGGCCCGCATGTTGGAACAATGCAACGTGGATGTCACCCCAGGAAATAAGCTGTCAGTATTCTCAGCTATGGTCACCTTTCTTCAGGTGAAGACATCTGAGCGGATGACCAACAAATCATTCGATGCGATGTTGGCTGCTTTCCACAAATCTTCCCCAGATGCGTTTGAGCTGCCACGCACCTACAGTAAAATGAAGAATTTCCTTCGTGCAGTTGGAATTGCATATGATATGATCCATGTTTGTAAGAGTAATTGTGTTCTGTTCCAGAAGGATTATGCTAACTTAAGTGAATGCCCGAAATGCAAATCATCAAGATGGAAATATAGTGATGCTGTGAAGAGGATTCCTCATAATGTTCTGAGACATTTTCCAATTATATCAAGATTGCAGAGGTTGTTTCATGATGCCGAAACAAGAGAGGATGTACTATGGCATTCTAGGAACCAGGAGTACACAGATTAGAATGTAATGAGCCATTCATCTCATGGTAGTGACTAGAAAAGCTTCAATCAGAAACACAAAAAGTTTGCTACTGACCTGAGAAACATTAGACTTGGCTTAGCTTCAGATGGATTTAACCCATTTGGCCACCAGAGTGCCACATATAGCATGTGGCCAGTGCTTGTTATCCCTTACAACATGCCTCCAAATGTCTGCACCAAAGAATCAAACTACATGATGGCCTTTCTCATCCCAGGTCCAAAAAGTCCTGGAAAGGATTTTGATTTATTCATGCAGCCTCTTGTGGAGGAACTTCAACGGCTATGGAGGGGTGTTCTCACTCGAGACCTATATAGCAGCCCACCAACTGATTTCTTTCTGAGTGCTATTATAATTTGGTGCATCCTTGATTATCCGACTTTGGGCATTATGTTAGGGCGAACGACGCATGGTTACAATGCATGTGTTCGCTGTGATAGGAATCCGTTGTCATATGCAATACTTAGCAAGATCTGTTACATTGGATACCACCGTTTCCTTGCCAAGGACAAGCTGCGTCCCACAAAATACCGAAGACATGTGTTCAATGAAAAGCATGAAAACCGTGATGCGCCAAAGAGGCTCACCACCGATGAGTTTCAAGTGGAATTAGAGAAGGTCGGGCATATTACACCAGGAAACCATCCTGGTAATGGTAGCGGGAAAAGGAAGCGTGGCGGGGCAGAAGAGAGAGTATTGTTTACCCACAGGTCCACTTTGTGGGACTTGGAGTATTGGAAAGATTTGGATCTGCGGCATAATCTTGATGTGATGCACATCGAGAAAAATATATGTGACAGCATTATCGGCACACTTCTTAATATTGAAGGCAAGATGAAAGATACCTTAAAATCTAGAATTGATTTGACACACCTGGGTATTAGAAAGGATTTGCAGGTGGAAGATGAAGGTAAACCACGTGATATGGCACCAGCTGTGTATGTCTTGGACAAGGTAAAAAGAAAAGAATTATGCGAGGTCCTGTCATGTGTGAGATTCCCACATGGATTTGCTTACAACCCTGAAAGGAGAGTCAGTGCAGATGGAAACAAGGTACAAGGGTTGAAAACTCATGACTGCCACGTCCTACTTCAAAGGGTTCTACCTGTTATCCTTAGAGGATTGGGCCGCCCTGACTTATACAGAGTAGTTGCAGAGTTAGGACAATTCTTCAGGGAACTCTGCAGTAGAAATAACAGGATAGATGCTTTGGAGCGTCTTAGAGACAAGATACCAACTATCATATGCGACCTTGAGAAGATATATCCTCCAGCCTTCTTTGATGTGATGGTGCATTTGGCTGTTCATCTACCTGATGAGCCACTACTTAGAGGTCCAGTATAGTATGGCTGGATGTACCCTACTGAAAGGCGGCTAGGCACTTTCAAGGGCCATGTGAGGAACAGAGCTAGACCCGAGGGTTCCATTGCAGAGGCCTACATTGCTACAGAAGTGTAAGTGCATCTAGTGCCCCTTAGTGATTTTGGTGTATTGAAGACTTATAGGTTAAGGGACTGATGCGTTTGTGAGTGTACACAGGTCTATAAGTCTATGAGCAGTTTGATATTTACAGAGAAAGTCGACCCCTAAAAATGAAGTTCTTCAATTGAAGACTTTGGATTTCTAAAGACTTTCTGAAGACTTTGAAAGTGAAGAAATTGGTGTAATCCTGAAGACTTGGTATTCATTCGAGGAACATGGAGCATGAAGACTTTTGTTTTCGTAGTTTCATTTTCTCTTTCTTGAGTCATAGGAAACACCGTACTGTTAAAGGGGTCGAGGAAATACTAAGGAAAATTTTCCATGTGATGCTCAACTCAAATCCTACACCTACCAATCCCTTCGAGTGAAGCCATTGGAAATCTCATAAAGTTCAGTCATATTCTTCAGTGACAGAGACGAAGTTCGTCTGGTCTCTGAGGAATTTGTTCTGACTGAGGAGTTAGGAATTCGCCAGTGCGGATTGCCTACACAGTGAGGAACATGATAGCCCTGAGGAATTTGGTACTCAAAATTCCGACCGTTGCTGTGCTATGCGCCAGCTGTCCCAAAATATCTACCCACCTAACGGTCATATCATTGAAGGGCATTTATGTCTTATCATGTCGGACTGCTCCCTAGGCTATAAATAGCTGCCCCTACAACCACTAGCTGGTTGGCAGCTCCGAGAGAAACTGACACTTGTCATTTGAGAGCATCCCATCCTCCGAGGACTTTGAGTGCAAATCATCAAGTGAGGAAAACCCAAACCCAAACACCTACAAACCCAAAGTGATTGAGCATCACTGAAGAGATTGATCCTGCGTGGATCCGACGCTTGTTACCTTTGAAGACTGTGCATCTTCTAGACAGTTAGGCGTCATGGTATAGAGCATCCAAGAGGAAATTGTGGATCGCCGAGTGACCAAGTCTGTGAAGGTTTGGAAGTCACCTGAAGACTTACCATGAGTGATTGGGCGAGGTCTGTGTGACCTTAGCTCAAGGGGAATACGATGAGTACTGAGTGTTCTGGACTACGTGTTCAGAACTGGGTGTCCGGGACTGTGTGTCCTCAGGTTTAAATACCTAGCCGCCCTAACCAGACGTCCAACTGTCACAGCAGTTGGAACTGGTCTACCAAATCATTGTCTTCACCAAGCTACCTGGTTCCATTTCCTCAACCCTTCCATTTCCTCATTTATGTGTTGTGTGCTTGTTCATATCTGTTTGAAGACTTTGACTGAAGATTCTCTCTATTTCCTTGGTTCAATTTCTTCAGTCAGTCTATCTTATCCTGTGTTTATGCTTTCTGTACTCCGTGCTTATTTTTCATTTCATCATGAAGACCATGTTCATGTTCTGTTATGTTTATTTCTGAGTACTTATTCCGCTGCAAGTAGTTCTTCACTCAGGAATTTCCTCACCCTGAAATTCCTCAGTGAAGATTTCATAAAAATCGCCTATTCACCCCCCCTCTAGTCGATATAACGCACTTTCAAGAAGCGTTGACATTCTGCTCAAAATACATTGAAGCAGCTGATCAGCTTAGCAAAGAGGTGGGTGAAGACAATCACGGGCTCAATATTTTTGATTATTCTATTCGAGGTACAAGGAAGAGTCGACAAGAGGACAAACCTAAAGATTTGGAGAAAATGGTTTGGTATGTGTTGGATAATTTTCCTAAGATACTACCTTATATCAAGTAAGTGCTAAGTACTGCAGCTTATACATTCTAATCTACTAAACTTGCAGCACATTCTTATTTATTTAGATGTTTGATGTGATCACTATGTTGTGCAACATCTACAAAAAGGAGTTACTGCCGCAAAATCCAAGAAACATTGACAAACTGGTTATGGCAGGATTTGCGAAATGGTTCAAGAGCCATGTAAGCTTTTGAATTGCACTGTCAGTTTTTTTAATATATTGAGTACATAAGATGATCAGCTTGTCTATTTTCTAACCATAGGTTAAGAAGATGCAGGAGGATGGGCAGGCAGTTGATGATGCCATTTACGCACTAGCAATGGGTCCTGATACTCGGGTAAGACATTATGAATCTTGCGTTGTTGGAGATGTGCGCTACAACACCCTTGCACGTGACAAAGGCAGGAAGACACAAAACATTGCCATCATGAGCATGGATACATACGGCAGAGAGGTAACTGAGATGTATTCTAACATAACAGACATTGTTCGGTTGTAGTATATCTCTAGTTTCAAGGATCATCGATGTGTGGTTCTATTGTGTTGTCGTTGGTATAACCTGTTTTCCAGGATCGCAAAACCCAGAGCTGATGATTATTTCAAATCCATCAATGTCAAGGAGGCGTACCAGACCAACGAGCCTTTTATTTTGGCAAATCAAGCAACACGGATATTTTTCTTGGAAGACACATTTGCACGTAGCGATGACTGGAGAGTATTGCAAAGGTTTGAGCAGAGGAATTCATTTAATGAAGTTGCACAACAAGATGATGCTTACTCTGCTGCTAATGTACAAGATTCCACAGATGTTCCTAATATCTTTGAGAACCATCACGTCAATGATGCTGGCGAAAAGATTGACTATCGTGTTGTGGACATACGAGAGTTGATCAAGAAGAAGCCAACGTTCGAGGACATTGAGGATGAAGAAGAAGATGACACTGTGGGGAATTACGATTCAGACTGATACATGATATGTCTCCAACGTATCAATAATTTTTTATTGTTCCATGTTGTTATATTATCAATCTTGGATGTTCTATAATCATTTTATAGTCATTTTATATCATTTTTTGGTACTAACCTATTGACATAGTGCCAGGTGCCAGTTCTTGTTTTTCCGTGTTTTTTACATCATAGGAAATCAATATCAAACGGAGTCCAAATGCCACGAAACTTTATGGAGATTTTTTATGGGCCAGAAGGAACAAGTTGGGCCCTGGAAGCACCTAGGGGAGTCCCGAGGAGGGGACAACCCACCAGGGCGCACCAGGAGGCCCGGAAGCGCCCTGGTGGGGTGTGCCCACCTCGGTGCCCCCCGGACCGCCTCTTTGCTCTATAAATACCCAAATATTCCAAAAACCCTAGGGGAGTCCACGAAATATTCATCCAGCCGCCGCAAAGTCCAGAACCACCAGATCCAATCTAGACACCATCTCGGATGGGGTTCACCACCTCCATTGGTGCCTCTCCAATGATGCGTGAGTAGGTCCTTGTAGACCTTCGGGTCCGTAGTTAGTAGCTAGATGGCTTCATCTCTCTCTCTTTCTCTCTCTCTCTCTTGATTCTCAATACAATGGTCTCTTGGAGATCCATATGATGTAACTCTTTTTGCGGTGTGTTTGTTGGGATCTGATGAACTTTGAGTTTATGATCATTCATATCTTTTTATATCCATGAAAGTTATTTGAGTTTCTTTTATCTCTTATATGCATGATCTCTTATAGCCTCGTATTTCTTCTCCGATATTTGGGTTTTGTTTGGCCAACTTGATCTATTTATCTTGCAATGGGAAGAGGTGCCCGGTAGTGGGTTCGATCTTACGGTGCTCGATCCTAGTGACAGGAAGGGAACTGACACGTATGTATCATTGCTACTAAGGATAAAAAGACGGGGCTATATCTACGCAATAGATAAATAGATCTTGTCTACATCATGTCATCGTTCTTATTGCATTATCCATTTTTCCATGAACTTAATACACTAATGCATGCTAGATAGCGGTCGATGTGTGGAGTAATAGTAGTAGATGCAGGCAGGAGTCGGTCTACTAATCTTGGACGTGATGCCTAAGTAATGATCATTGCCTGGAAATCGTCATAATTATTTGAGGTTCTATCAATTTCCCAACAGTAATTTGTTTACCCGTCATTTGCTATTTTTGTCGAGAGAAGCCACTAGGGAAACCTATGGCCCCCGAGTCTTCTTCCTCATATATTTGCTTGAGATCTACTTTTCCTTTGCATTTTTATTCAGATCCATTAAACCAAAAATACAAAAATACTTTGCTGCACTTTATTTTATTTGTGATCTATTATTTCAATCTACTACAGTTTTCTAGTATTGTTACCCGAAAGGGATTGACAACCCCTTTAACACGTCGGCTTGCGAGGTGTTGTTATCTGTGCAGTTGTTGTTTACGTTGTGTTGCTTGGTTCTCCTACTAGTTCAATAACCTTGGTTTCTTCACTGAGGGAAATACCTACCGTCGTTGTGTTGCATCATCCCTTCCTCTTGGGGAAATACCGACGTAGTCCTACAGACAGGAGCTTTTTCTAGCGCTATAGTCCGAGAGCGATCAAAAGGAATTTTTGGCGCCGTTGCCGAGGAGGATCTTCTTCATAACTAGGTTCCTAATCACAAATCTCATCTCCTTGCAATTTAAATTATTTTCCATTTTCCTCTCGTTTTCCTCTCCCCCACTTCACAAAAATTTGCCGTTTTATTCGCCCTCTTTTTCGTTCGCCTTTTTCTCGTCAGATCTTTTGTTGCATCTTCGCTTGCTAAAAATCTATTGATATGGATCCCCATCCACTTGCTAATCTTTTTAAAAGATCCAATCATGTTGAACCAATTGCTAGTGAGTTGCGTGCACTAGATTATCTTTATGAAGTTTTTCTTGAGATTCATGAAACTGAAAATTGTGATGAAGAAATTTATGAAGTGATTCATGATAGCTCCTTGAATGAAAAGCATGGTTGCAATGATTTTACTATAAATTCTATAAATGTCAATTGTGCTAATAATATGCAAAACCCCAAGCTTGGGGATGCTAATTTTTCTATGTCTACTACTTTTTGCAATGATCATGATTGGGGTGATTCTTCTTATGATCTTGAAAATTTATTTAAGCCTCATGATGAATATGTTTGCAATAATATTGAAAGTGGGCTTGGAGTGGTCATGACTTTAGTTGATGTTAACCCCACTATCTTGGAAGATCATAAAACTTGTATGCATGTGGATCGTGAAGAGAAAATTTTATATGATAGCTATATTATTGAATTTGATTATGATCCTACATATAATTATTATGAGAGAGGATAATATGGTTTTAGAAATTTTCATGTTATTAAATTTCCTCTCGTTATGTTGAGATTGTCAATGTTTTATTCCTCTCCTTTGCGTATGGTAGATATTTCTTGTCTTGACAATTTGTTTTCCTATAAAATTCCTATGCATAGGAAGTATGTTAGACTTAAATGTGTTTGTCATATGTTTCATGATGCTCTCTTTGTGTTTCAATTATTATATTTCATGTGAGCATCAATGAAATCTTTATGCCTAGCTAAGGGTGTAAAACTATAGCGCTTGTTGGGAGGCAACCCAATGAATACAATTTATTTTTGCTTTTTGCTTCCTGTTATTCTGTGTTAGCACAATTATGCTACTGTTATGATTGTGTTTTTTATGTTTTAATTAGTGTTTGTGCCAAGTAAAGCCTTTAGGATCTTCTTGGGTGATAGTTGTTTGATCTTGCTGAAAAAACAGAAACTTTTACGCTCATGAAATTAATTTTTGTCTTTTAATAGAGAGCGTTAAAATACCCATTCCACTTGCACTCGATCAATATACAAATTTCTCAGGTCGTCCTAATTTTTTAGAACTTTTGGAGTGACAGAAGTATTCGAAATAGTCAGATTGCTACAGACGGTTCTGTTTTGACAGATTCTGTTTTCTTTGTGTTGTGTGCTTATTTTGATGGCTCTATTGTTTTCTTCGATGATTTTTTGCCATAGAAAGTTAGAATACAGTAGATATAATACAAAAACAAAATATGAATTGGTTTGATACAACACTTATAGTAGCGGTTTATTATTCTTATACTAACGGATCTCCCGAAGGTTTTGTTGAGTTTTGTGTGATTGAAGTTTTCAAGTTTTGGGTTATCTTACGATGGATGAAGGAAGGATGGAAGAGCCTAAGCTTCGGGATGCCCCGGCATCCCAACCTATTATCCAAAAAGAGCGACCAACTAAGCTTGGGGATGCCCCCAAGTGGCATCCCCGCTTTCTTCCAACAACTATCGGTATTTTACTCGAGATTATATTTTTATTTGTCACATGATATATGTTTTGCTTGGAGCGTCTTGTATGATATGAGTCTTTGCTTGTTTTATTTTGTGTTTTAAGTCATCAATCCTTGCTGGACACACCTATTTGAGAGAGCCAAAATTATGTCATGACTTGTTAGAATTGCTCTCTATACTTCACTTAAATCTTTTATGAGCTAGGACATGCTCTAGTGCTTCACTTATATCTTTTTTAGCACGGTGTGCTTAGTATTTTTGAAGAAATGCTCTATTGCTTCACTTAGATTTATTTGAGAGTTAGTAAAATTTCGAAGAAATTATCTCTTGCTTCACTTAAATTATTTTGAGAGAAAGAAATTTGTTATGCTCATGATCTTCACTTATATTTGTTTGAGCTTATGAAAAGCAACACATGAAAATTAGTCCCAAAGTGATAGATATCCAAGAAGGATAAAGAAAAGAAAAATGTCATGAAGATCATTGGACAAAATAAACTTGATTCTAAGTAATAGTTTTGAGATATAATGATGTGATATGTGAGTTATGTTGATGAGTAATTATGCTCTAGTAGGAATATTGGTGTTAAGGTTTGTGATTCCGAAGCATGCACGTATAGTCTCTCGTTATGCTATGATGTTGGAGCATGATTTATTTTTGATTGTCTTCCTTATGAGTGGCGGTCGGGGAAGAGCGATGGTCTTTTCCTATCAATATATCCCCCTAGGGGCATGCATAGTAGTACTTTGCTTCGAGGGCTAATAAACTTTTGCAATAAGTATATGAGTTCTTTATGACTAATGTGAGTCCATGGATTATACGCACTCTTACCTTTTCGCAATTTGCTAGCCTCTACACTACCGTGCATTGCCATTTCTCACATTGAGACATGGTGCAAACTTCGCAGGTGCATCCAAAACCCGTGATATGATACGCTCTATCACACATAAGCCTCATTATATCTTCCTCAAAACAGCCACCATACCTACCTATAATGGCTTTTCCATGTCCATTCCGAGATATATTGCCATGCAACTTCCACCATTTTCGTTTGATGACAGCATTCATTGTCATATTGCTTTACATGATCATATAGCTGACACAGTGTTTGTGGCTCAGCCACCGTTCATCATTTTTCATACATGTTACGCTAGATCATTGCCAGAGGCATTTATATAGAGTCATATTTTGTCATAGGTATCGAGTTGTAATTTTTATTTCTTTTGAGTTATAAGTAAATAGAAGTGTGATGATCATCATTATTAGAGTAGTGCCCCAGTGAGGAAAGGATGATGGAGCCTATGATTCCCCCACAAGTCGGGATGAGGCTCCGGACAATGAGAGAAAAGAAATAAAAAAGGAGAAAAAAAGGAAAGAAAGGAAAAGAAAAAAAGAAAAAACAAAGAGAGAAGGGGCATTGCTAGTATCCTTTACCACACTTGTGCTTCAAAGTAGCACCATGTTTTTCATATGGAGAGTCTCCTATGTTGCAACTTTCATATACTAGTGGGAATTTTTCATTATAGGATTAGATGCACACCCATTTAGTTTTCATATTGAGCTTTCATACACTTATAGCTCTTAGTGCATTCGTTGCATGGCAATCCCAACTCCTCACATTGATATCAATTGATGGGCATCTCCATAGCCCGTTGGTTAGTCGCATCGATGTGAGACTTTCTTACTTTTTGTATTCTCTATATTTATCCCTATCATCATACTCTATTCCTGTCAGGACCCCGACTCGATGTCACATCGATCTAGCTGGTAACACCTCATATCACTTTGCGGCCTCACGCACGGTATCCCCACGGGTGTCGTCTTACCTTTTTCCCGGGACCGTTTGCGCCTTTTGGCTCACGTATATGATAGTGTCGCTAGCATCCATATGATAAAGAGCCCGGGCTGACATGACTAGTCGTAAACCCAAAGTGGCACAGACTTACAGGGACAGGCATCCATGACCCAGCTTCGAACGTGTCGGTCATCAGCAAGTGGGTCCGGGCTGTAGCACTGGGCTAGCAGGACTCCGGTAAACCGGGCTGTAGCGGGCTAACAGGTCTCCGGTACTCAAAGCGTGACATTTCCCCGAAGGGACAGACACAGGAACGAAGAAGGACACATGCCGGCCAGCCTAAGTGTTCCAGAGCAGTAGCAAGCTACCATGGCTCAACGGTAACACTAGGAGACATTTCCCGGTAAGAGAGGCTACTAAAGATAGACAACTAGATAGGTCAGATCCCACACATACCAAGCATTTCAATCATACACACAATATGCTCGATATGTGCAAATACAACGAAGCATCACAACATGACTCTACGACACAAGTACTTTATTTAAGGCTCAGTGAGCCATACATAACATACACACAAAGGTACGGGTCTCACGACCCAACATACAAGTCATACAATCATACAAGCCAACAGCGGAAGTAACTTGTCTGAGTACAGACAACTAGTAAAATAAAAGAGGCTTGGAAAGCCTGGCTATACTATGTGGTCCTTCACAAGCTCAGGGTCACCACCTGGGTCTTTAGCCTACTCGTTGATGTCAACGTCTACATAGAACCCATCAGAAGGGGTTGCAGCGTCTTCTGTAAAAATGTAGATTATAGCAACATGAGTACAAAGGTACTCAGCAAGACTTACATCAGATCCTACATACATGCATAGTATCAAGAAGGGTTGGTGGAGTTATTGCAGCAAGCCAGCTTTGACTCTTGGCTAGACTATCCTACGATACTCCATTTGAAACAGTTTTGCGCACACGAGTCCACTACTCACCACTTCAATACACTACCGAGGATCCACCTCCGTCTTCCTACGGAAGAGCCATCCTCGGCACTCACACTTATCTTGAGGCTTTTATAGTTTCCATTTACTTGTCTATGAACTGTATAGGCAACCAAGTAGTCCTTTACCGCGGACGCGGCTATTCGAATAGATCATGTTAACCCTGCAGGGGTGTACTTCTTCATACATGTTTCCACCACTTAGCGTCTGCACACGACATGTGCTCGGCAGACTTCAAGCGAAAGCCGACGTGGGTGTAGACCACGACCTACCTAAACACTTAAGCCTCTAGTCCAGGTTTATCGCCTATTCAGGTTCCATCCGCAGGGAGTCCGGCCGAGGTTTCCCATACGGCCCCGAACGATGTGAACAGGGTTCCCGAGATACCTAACGGGTATTCGGTACACCCGGCCACGTACCTACCGCATCACAGCCCACCCCTACGGTCAGCGCTGTCCACGGCCTCCAGTAGGCTACAAACACCAGAAACTACTTGCAACTCCTGGACAGAGAGCTAGGGTGAATAAGAAGTCGAGCGGGGTCATATTTCAGGGCCCAATGCATGGTAGTAGCTGTATCTTAAATCACACATACAGATCTCAGTGCTTAAGGTCGGCTTCAATGAAACAACCCACCATGTACTCCTACATGGCCTCTCATCGATACCTTTACCAAATCGTGTTCACCACACCACTCCCATTACCGACATAATCATTTCACTCTAGCCCATCACCCAGATGAACCAGACCTGACACAACTCTAAGCATAGCAGGCATAGCAAGGTAGGAACAACACATACATATGGCTCAATCAACTCCTACACATGCTAGTGGGTTTCATCTAGTTACTGTGGCAATGACAGGTCATGCAGAGGAAATGGGTTCAACTACCGTAGCACACAGCAGTTTGAATCGCGTTGTCTTAATGCAGTAAAAGAGAGCAGGAGCGAGAACATGGGATTGTATCGATATGATCAAATGGTTGGTTGCTTGCCTGATGGTTCGTTGCACGGATACGGTTCTTCGTTAGGGTAGTCACGGTACTCCTCGGGGACAGACCCTGTCGCAAAGGATAACGATACACAGGCATCACCAAACAATGTGCAACAATATGATGCATGCATGAAACATGGCAATATGAGTGTGTTGGGCTAATGCAACTAAAGCCAGAAGTGTTTGAGCAAATTTGAATCAAAGATTCAAATTCCAAATTCAAATATGGCCTTTTAAAGTGCCTTTTCTTGTTCTGTTAAAACATCAATTTAACTTGTTTGATCATGCATGAAAATAGTACAGATGGATAGATTGGATTTTTCTGATCATTTTTCATATATAATTTGTCCAATTTGGAGTTACAGAATAAAAGTTATGAATTTTTGAAGTTTAATTAATATTCTGGAATTTCCTGATTTAATTTAAATCCAGAAATATCATTTACTGCGTCAGCCTGACGTCACAGTGACATCAGCAGGTCAACAGGGCTGGCTCGGGTCAAACCTGACGTGTGGGGTCCACACGTCAGTGACACAGGGGCTAATCCCGTGTTGACCCGGGCTGGTTAGCTTTGACTAAGCCCTGGGGCCCACTTGTCAGCGTCAGTAGGTGGTGGGTTAGTGGCTAATTAACTAGGCCACGTCAGCTCGCCGGAGTTCTGGCCGGCGGCGACCATCAGTGCGGCGGCGATAGTGGTTTTGGTCGTTTCGGCCACCAAATGAACCGCGGAGGCCACCGGAGTGAAGCTGAGGACGACCCGCGGCTCTTGGCGGAGTCCGTTGGGGTCGGGGTGGCCGGAGTCGACGGCGGCGAGCTCGGTTGCGGCCGCCGGGGTTCGGTCGTGCACGGGAAGGGTGTTGCAGGGGGTTTGGGGTAGCGTTGGTGCGTGCTACGTGCTCCTAGTGAGATGTGGAGCACGATGGTGAGCTCGGTTGGGCGCTACGGCGACCGTGGCCACGACGGCGACATCGCCGGCGGCGTGAAGCTTTCGGCCGCGGTGGGGCTAGGGCCTAGGGGTCGGGAGAGAGCAGGGAAGAAGGGGGAAACGGTGGCGTAGCTCACCGCGGTTGCAGTGGGCGTCGAAACGGGCTCGGGGGCGCGCTGGAGACGGCGAATTCGTCGGCGACGGTGATCGGAGCCCGAAGAGGGGAACGGCGACGTGGCGGCGATGCAGGGCTTCCGGGGACTCGTGGAGCGGTGGGGAGGAAGAGGGAGTCGAGGCGGAGCTCCTGAGCTAATCGGGGGAGCGAGGGGTGGTCGGAGGCAGTGGCTAAGGCGAACGGCGGCGACGGTGTGCTTCGGCCGTGAGAGGGAGAGAGCGAGGGAGAACCGGGGGAGAGTGAGAGAGAGCAGGGGGAGAGGCGTGGCGTCGTCCAGGGCGTCGAGCGAGGAGGGGAGGGCAGGCAAGCAGGCGAGCAGGTGGCGTGGCGCGGTGGCCGTGCGCGCGCGCCGGCCACACTCCCCTCCCTCTGTCGGGACGAAGACGACAGAGGAGGGAGGTGGGCTGGGCCGGCTGCTGGCTGGGCCGGCCAGCTGGCTGGGCTGAACAGGGAGGAGCCCAGGTAAGCTTCTCCCTTTTAGTTTTTTTCTGTTTTCTGTTTTATTTAATATATCTGCAACTTTGTTGAATTAAATAAAATACCTAGGCAATTCCAAAAATCACCAAACTACTCCTGGCTCATAGTTGGATTATTTCCAACATGAAACATTTTAGTTTGGAGATATTTGAGCATTTAAATATTTTATATTATTTTAAATGCCCAAATTCAAATAGTTATGATTTAATTCAAAACCCTAGGATGGCCTAGGAAAATGTGCACCACTTTTGGCAGAGGTTCTGAACCAAGGCAAAAATGATGGGCATTTTAGAAGGGCATTTCAGGTTCATTGAAAATTATTTTAGTAAACCCTAGTTGGTTTCAGAGGGGACTGGGGGTTCTGTCATCCCCATTTCAAGTTTCTGATGAGAGAGTAAACATGATGCAACACTCTAATGCATGACTAGCTAGGGTGTGACAACTCACCCCCACTCAAAAGAATCTCGTCCCGAGATTTGGGTTCCTCCGAGAAGAAGGCGGGATATTCAAGTCGAAGACGATCCTCCCTTTCCCAAGTTGCTTCATCTTCAGAATGGTGCGACCATTGAACCTTGAGAAACTTGATATTATGACGTCGCGTGGTACGTTCGGCTTGATCGAGGATACGAATGGGGTACTCTCGATATGTAAGATTATCTTGGAGATCAAGCGTTTCGTGGTCCACTTCACGGATAGGATCCGAGAAGCAACGCCTGAGTTGAGAAACGTGGAAGACATCGTGAACTCTGGAGAGGTGCGGAGGTAGTTCCAATTGGTAGGCAACTTCTCCTCGTTTGGCAAGAATGCGAAAAGGTCCAATGTAACGAGGAGCCAATTTGCCTTTGATACCGAAACGATGGGTTCCCTTCAGAGGGGTGACCCGAAGATAAGCCTTCTCGTCAACCTCGAAAGTCATAGCCTTATGTTTTCGGTCATATTGACTCTTTTGACGAGATTGGGCTGTTTTCAACTTTTCACGAACGATACGAACTTGTTCTTCTGCTTCCTGAATCATATCCGGGCCAAAGAATTGTCTTTCCCCGGTCTCTGACCAGTTAAGGGGTGTTCGACATCGTCGTCCATAGAGAACTTCAAAAGGGGCTTTACCCAAGCTAGATTGATAGCTGTTGTTGTAAGCGAATTCGGCAAATGGAAGGCACTTCTCCCAGTCCATTCCGAAAGAGATAACAGAGGCTCGAAGCATGTCTTCTAGAATCTGATTGACGCGTTCCACTTGACCACTTGACTGAGGGTGGAAAGCGGTGCTAAAGGAGAGACGGGTTCCCATAGCATTTTGGAAACTTTCCCAAAATCGAGAGGTGAAAAGACTTCCTCGATCCGAATTGATTTCCAAAGGAACACCATGGAGGGACACTATTCGGGAGATGTATAAGTCTGCCAGCTGACTAGCGGTTATACTCTCACGAACAGGTAAGAAATGAGCTACTTTGGAAAGACGATCGACCACGACGAAAATAGCATTATTCCCTCTTTTGGTTCTGGGAAAACCGGTAATGAAATCCATACCAATTTTATCCCATTTCCATTCAGGAATAGCTAAGGGTTGAAGGGTGCCAGCAGGCCGTTGATGCTCTGCTTTTACACGACGACAGACGTCGCAATTTGCAATATACTGAGCAATTTCTCTCTTCATCCTAGTCCACCAGAACCTCTGGCGTAGATCCTGATACATTTTAGTACTACCGGGATGAATGGTGAGAGGAGATTCATGGGCCTCCTTAAGGATCAACTGCCGCAGATGCTGGTTCTTGGGAACCACTAGACGATTCTCAAAGTACACAACACCATGATCATTTGTGGAGAAACAACTAGCACCTCCGCTAGCAATGTTCTCTTTGATTTTAGATATTCCCTTATCTCGCTTTTGGGCAGCGATGATTTGATCCGTAAGAGTAGGTTTTGCCACCAAGGTGGAAAGAAAACCTTGAGGTACAATGTGAAGGTTAAGCTTCCGAAATTCCTCATGGAGAAGCGGTTGACTTTGTTGTAACATCAGGTTGTTACAATAAGATTTACGACTTAGCGCATCAGCCATGACGTTGGCTTTCCCTGGGGTATAGGTTATTCCTAAGTCGAAGTCTGTGATCAATTCAACCCAACGTCTTTGTCTAAGATTCAAATCCGGTTGGGTGAAGATGTACTTCAGGCTTTGGTGATCAGTGAAAATTTCGCAACGATTACCGAGGAGGTAATGTCGCCAGGTCTTAAGTGCATAGACTACGGCTGCAAGCTCTAGATCATGAGTGGGATAGTTCTCCTCATGTGGGTGTAATTGCCGTGAAGCGTAAGCAATTACGTGTCGATCCTGCATGAGAATGCAACCTAGTCCTTGTCGCGAGGCGTCGCAGTAGATAACAAAGTCCTTGGAGAAGTCTGGCGGTACCAGCACAGGAGCAGAAGTCAGGCGTCTTTTCAGTTCCTGAAAGCTGTGCTCACATTGTGGAGTCCATTCGAACTTCTTATCTTTCTTGAGGAGTTCGGTTAGAGGTTTAGCAACCTTGGAGAAGTTCTCGACAAAGCGACGGCAATAGCTCGCTAAGCCTAGAAAACTCCGAACTTGCTTGACCGATTCGGGTGGAGTCCAGTTAAGGACGGCTTGAACTCGCTCAGGGTTAACAGCAATACCTTTACCAGATATTACATGACCCAGATAGGTCACTTCTGATAACCAGAATTCACATTTAGAAAATTTGGCATAAAGGCGATGCTCTCGAAGTTTCTTCAACACTAGCCTTAGATGTTCGGCATGTTCTTCCTCGTTCTTGGAGTAGATGAGTATATCATCGAGATAAACTACGACGAATTTATCCAAATACTCCATGAAGATTGAGTTCATTAACCGAGAAAAGGTGGCTGGAGCGTTGGTTAATCCGAAGGACATGACGGTGTACTCGTATTGGCCATAACGAGTAACAAAGGCCGTTTTAGGAATGTCCCCGTTTCTGATTTTGATTTGATGGTAGCCCAACCTCAAATCCATCTTAGAGAAGACTGAGGATCCAGCGAGCTGATCATACAGGTCGTTGATCCTGGGAAGTGGATATTTGTTTTTGATTGTGACCAAATTGACAGGTCGGTAATCTACAACCATCCGGTCCGTACCATCCTTCTTCTTGACGAATAGGACGGGGCAAGCCCACGGAGATGAACTAGGTCGGATGAAACCCTTTTTCAAGGACTCATCGAGTTGTTTCTTAAGCTCGGCTAGTTCTAGGGGTGCCATCTTATAAGGTCTTCTAGCAATCGGAACGGTTCCGGGGATGAGGTCTATAACGAACTCAACATCCCTGTCAGGTGGGACACCTGGCAATTCTTCTGGAAAGACATCCGGGAAGTCACGGACTACCGGAACGTCCTCAAGGTCTGGCAAAGGGCTGGCGTTAAGAGAATATAATTGTCGCTTGGCTATTCGGGTCAAGACATTGACTATCTTCCCCGAAGGATGGGTGAGTTGAACAGTCCTAGAGAAGCAATCAATTTGGGCATGATGAGCTGACATCCAGTCCATACCCAAAATGATATTAATATCTGAAGATTTAAGGGCTATCAAAGACGCAAGGAAAACAAGTCTGTCGACTTGGATCTCATTTCCATAACTTACCCTAGAGGTCTGCCATCTAGACCCAGGGGTAGAGATTTCCATAGTGGACGGCAGATCACAGAATGCAACGTTATGCAAACGAGCATAATTTTCAGATATAAAGGAATGAGAGGCTCCTGTATCGAAAAGAACAGATGCCGGGTGGCAATTAACAAGAAGCGTACCGAGAACGACGTTGGGATCCTCTTGAGCTTCTTCGGCAGAGACACAGTTGACATGGCCACGTGAAGCGGTGACCGGTTTAGCATGAAACACCTTTCCTGTCGGCTTGCCACGGCCAACAGCTTTAGCAGATTGATTGGGGTTGGTCTGGGGACACTCACGCATATAATGACCAGATTCCCCACACTTGAAACAAGTCACGGAACTGGTACGTGGAGGAGCATTATTGGTTGGACCCCCATAGGGCTTGGCTGGAGCAGACTGTTGAGCGGGGCGAGGCGCCTGGAAAGATGGCCTCGGTGTGAACCTGGGTGGCAGGGCGGTGTTGGGTACCCACACGCGGCGCTTCTGAGGACCAGCACCGGATGAGGAACCCGTGTCACGTCCATGCTTGCGTGTTGCGTCATAGTCAGTCTGACCAGTTTCAGCACTGATGGCTTTGTTGACAAGTTTCGAAAAGGATGTGCACTCATGCAGACGGAGGTCGCGGCGAAGCTCAGGACTAAGGCCCTTGCGGAACCTTGCTTGCTTCTTGGCGTCAGTAGAAACTTCCTCGGTTGCATATCGTGCAAGATTACCAAACTCCCTGCTATAGACATCCACAGAAAGTCGGCCTTGGGTGAAATTGCAAAATTCTTCACGCTTACGGTCCATGAGACCCTCCGGAATGTGATGTTCACGGAAAGCCTCACTGAACTCAGCCCAAGTAGTGACATGGCCCGCTGGGCGCATAGCTCCATAATTCTCCCACCATAGACTGGCGGGGCCTTCAAGATGATATGCAGCAAAGGTGACCTTGTCAGCCTCAGCTACCAGCGCGGAACGCAGCTTGTGAGAGATACTGCGAAGCCAGTCATCAGCGTCGAGAGGCTCGACGGAGTGGTGGAACGTGGGTGGATGCAATTTGATAAAATCACTGAGTGACACCACGTTAGCCCTCTGATGGTGTGCTGTATTCTGTTCAATACGCTCCAACAAACGGTTTGTCTCCCGCTTGTTTCTCTCAGCTTCCATCATAACCTCGGCTAGTGAAGGAGGTTGAGGCAGATGTTCATTTCTGGCTTCACTGCCTTCGGCCTGCTCTTGGGAAGCAGGGTTAGCGCGCGTGTTGACCATCCTAGGTAAACAAGACAATGATTTAGTCAGAATGATAAAATTCCGACATAGGATACATAATGTAAGGAATAATTCGGAATGCAAGATGATCATCCGTATGACATGGTAGATACAGAAACTGCTTCTTTATTCCATCGTCATACACACCATACAGGTTTAGTACAAGACCAAGCAAAGTACTAATACGGTGAAAAGAGGATTACATCTCATCGGAGGCATCCCAAGCTCCTATACATTATTTTTCTACATCTCCGGAAAGAGTACAAACTAGGTCATATCCCACGAGACACGCAGGACAATAGACGACACAGCTAGTGCGAACTAGTGATACTACTACTAACTCAGACCGATCCGTAGTAGTCCTCGTAGAAGTCACCTCCATAGCCTGGAAGTTCAACATGATCATCCGGAAACAGACGGTCTCGCGGAGCTTGTGGACCATAGGGGCTAGGATGAGGCCTTGGACCAACAAACGGTGGCCTGCGGGGACCGCGAGGTGGGGTGATGCCTCCTACATCACGCCAAACCATCACGTCTGGCAGAGCAGATCTCACAGGATAGAGATCGCGCATATCTGAATATCCAGCTTGCACCGCCGGTGCGAACCGAGTCAAAGTGGCCCAGTGGTCGGCACGGGTATTGAAGAGCTCTAACCTTAAGGCCCGATTTTCACGGTCCTTATCCTCGAGCATCTCAGCAGTGGTGCGAGTCCGTGAATCCTCCTGAGTGGAGTCAGCATAGATAGCCTGGAGATACCCTTGTGCTCCCGGAAGTGATCCTGGCATATACCGGAAATCAGAGTCCCGAAATAGACCAGATCTGACTCGCATAATGGTCATCATAGAGTAGGCGGCATCCTGCACAGCCATCTCGATAGTAACCCCGAGTCCATAGGAGCAGTGAAGAGGCTCAGTGGATCCAGGATAAGATGGAAATATCCTGACAGTGCAGAGATACTGGCTTTGATTAAAGTCTCGGAATTGCTCTTCGACCGTGTACTCAGGATACCAGCGGTATCCAGCCTCAGTCATTACCCTGACCAACTTAGCAGTATGGCCGGGTACATCTAGGCATCGAGTCAGGCGAACCACTTGATTGAGGTCGCGAGTGGCCATCTGAAAGCACAATCATAATGCAAAGGCATTAGAATTTCTAGCAAAATTTCGGCAGCATAACAGCTGTAAATGCTCAAAAAGGATATTGAGACATTTGACAAAGGATTTCGTACACACTCAACATCATCATATCAAGTCTTGAAACCATTCCTACAACATAATGTGGTAGTAGAACTGAACTAGGCTTGTAACCATCAAACTTATAAGGTACTACTGATTAGTAACACGTGATCCTGATAGAGAGAACAGATCCTAATTCCTTAACCCCCGGTGGAAGAATGGACTGACTCAGATCAGAATGTCATAAGGTATAAGGAGTAAAAAGAGCCTTACGTTCCAACCCACAAACAATTCCCCTACATATAACTAAAGAATTTCTAGACTCAACATCGACCAGTTTGGCTTGGAGAACCTACAGGCAGTCCGGCTCTGATGCCAACGCTGTCAGGACCCCGACTCGATGTCACATCGATCTAGCTGGTAACACCTCATATCACTTTGCGGCCTCACGCACGGTATCCCCACGGGTGTCGTCTTACCTTTTCCCGGGACCGTTTGCGCCTTTTGGCTCACGTATATGATAGTGTCGCTAGCATCCATATGATAAAGAGCCCGGGCTGACATGACTAGTCGTAAACCCAAAGTGGCACAGACTTACAGGGACAGGCATCCATGACCCAGCTTCGAACGTGTCGGTCATCAGCAAGTGGGTCCGGGCTGTAGCACTGGGCTAGCAGGACTCCGGTAAACCGGGCTGTAGCGGGCTAACAGGACTCCGGTACTCAAAGCGTGACATTTCCCCGAAGGGACAGACACAGGAACGAAGAAGGACACATGCCGGCCAGCCTAAGTGTTCCAGAGCAGTAGCAAGCTACCATGGCTCAGCGGTAACACTAGGAGACATTTCCCGGTAAGAGAGGCTACTAAAGATAAACAACTAGATAGTCAGATCCCACACATACCAAGCATTTCAATCATACACACAATATGCTCGATATGTGCAAATACAACGAAGCATCACAACATGACTCTACGACACAAGTACTTTATTTAAGGCTCAGTGAGCCATACATAACATACACACAAAGGTACGGGTCTCACGACCCAACATACAAGTCATACAATCATACAAGCCAACAGCGGAAGTAACTTGTCTGAGTACAGACAACTAGTAAAATAAAAGAGGCTTGGAAAGCCTGGCTATACTATGTGGTCCTTCACAAGCTCAGGGTCACCACCTGGGTCTTTAGCCTACTCGTTGATGTCAACGTCTACATAGAACCCATCAGAAGGGGTTGCAGCGTCTTCTGTAAAAATGTAGATTATAGCAACATGAGTACAAAGGTACTCAGCAAGACTTACATCAGATCCTACATACATGCATAGTATCAAGAAGGGTTGGTGGAGTTATTGCAGCAAGCCAGCTTTGACTCTTGGCTAGACTATCCTACGATACTCCATTTGAAACAGTTTTGCGCACACGAGTCCACTACTCACCACTTCAATACACTACCGAGGATCCACCTCCGTCTTCCTACGGAAGAGCCATCCTCGGCACTCACACTTATCTTGAGGCTTTTAGTAGTTTCCATTTACTTGTCTATGAACTGTATAGGCAACCAAGTAGTCCTTTACCGCGGACGCGGCTATTCGAATAGATCATGTTAACCCTGCAGGGGTGTACTTCTCATACATGTTTCCACCACTTAGCGTCTGCACACGACATGTGCTCGGCAGACTTCAAGCGAAAGCCGACGTGGGTGTAGACCACGACCTACCTAAACACTTAAGCCTCTAGTCCAGGTTTATCGCCTATTCAGGTTCCATCCGCAGGGAGTCCGGCCGAGGTTTCCCATACGGCCCCGAACGATGTGAACAGGGTTCCCGAGATACCTAACGGGTATTCGGTACACCGTGCCACGTACCTACCGCATCACAGCCCACCCCTACGGTCAGCGCTGTCCATGGCCTCCAGTAGGCTACAAACACCAGAAACTACTTGCAACTCCTGGACAGAGAGCTAGGGTGAATAAGAAGTCGAGCGGGGTCATATTTCAGGGCCCAATGCATGGTAGTAGCTATATCTTAAATCACATATACAGATCTCAGTGCTTAAGGTCGGCTTCAATGAAACAACCCACCATGTACTCCTACATGGCCTCTCATCGATACCTTTACCAAATCGTGTTCACCACACCACTCCCATTACCGACATAATCATTTCACTCTAGCCCATCACCCAGATGAACCAGACCTGACACGACTCTAAGCATAGCAGGCATAGCAAGGTAGGAACAACACATACATATGGCTCAATCAACTCCTACACATGCTAGTGGGTTTCATCTAGTTACTGTGGCAATGACAGGTCATGCAGAGGAAATGGGTTCAACTACCGTAGCACACAGCAGTTTGAATCGCGTTGTCTTAATGCAGTAAAAGAGAGCAGGAGCGAGAACATGGGATTGTATCGGTATGATCAAATGGTTGGTTGCTTGCCTGATGGTTCGTTGCACGGATACGGTTCTTCGTTAGGGTAGTCACGGTACTCCTCGGGGACAGACCCTGTCGCAAAGGATAACGATACACAGGCATCACCAAACAATGTGCAACAATATGATGCATGCATGAAACATGGCAATATGAGTGTGTTGGGCTAATGCAACTAAAGCCAGAAGTGTTTGAGCAAATTTGAATCAAAGATTCAAATTCCAAATTCAAATATGGCCTTTTAAAGTGCCTTTTCTTGTTCTGTTAAAAACATCAATTTAACTTGTTTGATCATGCATGAAAATAGTACAGATGGATAGATTGGATTTTTCTGATCATTTTTCATATATAATTTGTCCAATTTGGAGTTACAGAATAAAAGTTATGAATTTTTGAAGTTTAATTAATATTCTGGAATTTCCTGATTTAACTTAAATCCAGAAATATCATTTACTGCGTCAGCCTGACGTCACAGTGACATCAGCAGGTCAACAGGGCTTGCTCGGGTCAAACCTGACGTGTGGGGTCCACACGTCAGTGACACAGGGGCTAATCCCGTGTTGACCCGGGCTGGTTAGCTTTGACTAAGCCCTGGGGCCCACTTGTCAGCGTCAGTAGGTGGTGGGTTAGTGGCTAATTAACTAGGCCACGTCAGCTCGCCGGAGTTCTGGCCGGCGGCGACCATCAGTGCGGCGGCGATAGTGGTTTTGGTCGTTTCGGCCACCAAATGAACCGCGGAGGCCACCGGAGTGAAGCTGAGGACGACCCGCGGCTCTTGGCGGAGTCCGTTGGGGTCGGGGTGGCCGGAGTCGACGGCGGCGAGCTCGGTTGCGGCCGCCGGGGTTCGGTCGTGCACGGGAAGGGTGTTGCAGGGGGTTTGGGGTAGCGTTGGTGCGTGCTACGTGCTCCTAGTGAGATGTGGAGCACGATGGTGAGCTCGATTAGGCGCTACGGCGACCGTGGCCACGACGGCGACATCGCCGGCGGCGTGAAGCTTTCGGCCGCGGTGGGGCTAGGGCCTAGGGGTCGGGAGAGAGCAGGGAAGAAGGGGGAAACGGTGGCGTAGCTCACCGCGGTTGCAGTGGGCGTCGAAACGGGCTCGGGGGCGCGCTAGAGACGGCGAATTCGTCGGCGACGGTGATTGGAGCCCGAAGAGGGGAACGGCGACGTGGCGGCGATGCAGGGCTTCCGGGGACTCGTGGAGCGGTGGGGAGGAAGAGGGAGTTGAGGCGGAGCTCCTGAGCTAATCGGGGGAGCGAGGGGTGGTCGGAGGCAGTGGCTAAGGCGAACGGCGGCGACGGTGTGCTTCGGCCGTGAGAGGGAGAGAGCGAGGGAGAACCGGGGGAGAGTGAGAGAGAGCAGGGGGAGAGGCGTGGCGTCGTCCAGGGCGTCGAGCGAGGAGGGGAGGGCAGGCAAGCAGGCGAGCAGGTGGCGTGGCGCGGTGGCCGTGCGCGCGCGCCGGCCACACTCCCCTCCCTCTGTCGGGACGAAGACGACAGAGGAGGGAGGTGGGCTGGGCCGGCTGCTGGCTGGGCCGGCCAGCTGGCTGGGCTGAACAGGGAGGAGCCCAGGTAAGCTTCTCCCTTTTAGTTTTTTTCTGTTTTCTGTTTTATTTAATATATCTGCAACTTTGTTGAATTAAATAAAATACCTAGGCAATTCCAAAAATCACCAAACTACTCCTGGCTCATAGTTGGATTATTTCCAACATGAAACATTTTAGTTTGGAGATATTTGAGCATTTAAATATTTTATATTATTTTAAATGCCCAAATTCAAATAGTTATGATTTAATTCAAAACCCTAGGATGGCCTAGGAAAATGTGCACCACTTTTGGCAGAGGTTCTGAACCAAGGCAAAAATGATGGGCATTTTAGAAGGGCATTTCAGGTTCATTGAAAATTAATTTAGTAAACCCTAGTTGGTTTCAGAGGGGACTGGGGGTTCTGTCATCCCCATTTCAAGTTTCTGATGAGAGAGTAAACATGATGCAACACTCTAATGCATGACTAGCTAGGGTGTGACAATTCCCCCCCATAGTGCTATATCCATGGCTTGCGCTCATGTATTGCGTAAGAGTTGAAAAAACTGAAGCGCGTCAAAAAATACGAACCAATTGTTTGGCTTGTCATCGGGGTTGTGCATGATAAATACTTTGTGTTAAGAAGAGAGAGCATGACAAGACTATATGATTTTGTAGGGATAACTTATTTTAGCGTTGATATTTTGAAAGACATGGTTGCTTGTTCATATGCTTGAGTAGCTAAATTATTATGTCAACACTAGACTATTGCTTTGAATCACATAAAAAGTCCAATTGTCCATGCTATAAAGAAGAGAATATGATATGACATGTTAAACAGCACTCCACATCAAAAATTCTGTTTTTATCACTTACCTACTCGAGGACGAGTAGGACTTAAGCTTGGGGATGCTGATACGTCTCCAACGTATCTATAATTTTGTTTATATTATCAATCTTGGATGTTTTATAATCATTTTTTGGTACTAACCTACTGACATAGTGCCAAGTGTCAGTTCCTGTTTTTTCTGTGTTTTTTACATCGCATAAAATCAATATCAAACAGAGTCCAAATGCCATGAAACTTTACGGAGATTTTTATGGACCAAAAGGAACAAGTTGGGCCCTGGAAGCACCTGGGGGGAGTCCCGAGGAGGGGACAACCCACCAGGGCGCGCCAGGAGGCCCAGACGCGCCCTGGTGGGTTGTGCCCACCTCGGGTGCCCCCCGGACTGCCTCTTTGCTCTATAAATACCCAAATATTCCAGAAACCCTAGGGGAGTCGACGAAATATTCATCCAACCGCCGTAGAGTCAAGAACCACCAGATCCAATCTAGACATGGGGTTCACCACCTCCATTGGTGCCTCTCCGATGATGCGTGAGTAGTTCCTTGTAGACCTATGGGTACGTAGTTAGTAGCTACATGGCTTCATCTCTCTATATCTCTCTCTTGATTCTCAATACAATGGTCTCTTGGAGATCCATATGATGTAACTCTTTTTGCGGTGTGTTTGTTGGGATCCGATGAACTTTAAGTTTATGATCAGTCATATCTTCTTATATCCATGAAAGTTATTTGAGTTTCTTTGATCTCTTATATGCATGATCTCTTATAGCCTTGTATTTCTTCTCTGATATTTGGATTTTGTTTGGCCAACTTGATCTATTTATCTTGCAATGGGAAGAGGTGCCCGATAGTAGGTTTGATCTTACGGTGCTCGATCCTAGTGACAGAAAGGGAACCGACACGTATGTATCATTGCTACTAAGGATAAAAAGTCGGGATCTATATCTACGCAATAGATAAACGGATCTTGTCTACATCATGTCATCGCTCTTATTGCATTACTCCGTTTTTCCATGAACTTAATACACTAGATGCATGCTGGATAGCGGTCGATGTGTGGAGTAATAGTAGTAGATGCAGGCAGAAGTCGGTCTACTAATCTTGGACGTGATGCCCATGTAATGATCATTGCCTGGATATCGTCATAATTATTTAAGGTGTTATCAATTGCCCAACAGTAATTTGTTTACCTGTCGTTTGCTATTTTTCTCGAGAGAAGCCACTAGTGAAACCTATGGCTCCCGGGTCTTCTTCCTCATATATTTTCTTGCGATCTACTTTTCCTTTGCATTTTTATTCAGATCTATTAAACCAAAAATACAAAAATACTTTGTTGCACTTTATTTTATTTGCGATCTACTATTTCAATCTACTACAATTTTCTAGCATCGTTACCCGAAAGGGATTGACAACCCCTTTAACACGTCGGTTGAGAGGTGTTGTTATTTTTGTGCAGGTTCTGTTTACGTTGTGTTGCTCGGTTCTCCTACTGGTTCGATAACCTTGGTTTCTTCACTAAGGGAAATACCTACCATCGCTGTGCTGCATCGTCCCTTCCTCTTTGGGGAAATACCGACGTAGTCCTGGCAGACAGGAGCTTTTTTGGCGCTATAGTCAAAGAGCGATCAATACACATGGCGAAGATGTTGACGCTGCTGCTGCTGCAGATGATGATTAGATTGCTTTTGTTGTATTTGGCTGTCAGAAGACGTTTTTATCTACTATGTGAAATTGCATTTGCTATGACAACTGAAACCTGATGAACATGTTGTTTAATATTTTGCTGTGAGAACACCACTTGTTATGTATGTTGATTTGTGTTTGGTGATTGTATGACGACTAAAACATGATGACGTTGTTGTTTAGTTGTACTCATATTTGGCTGTGAAACTTGAATTTGATGACATAGTTTGTTGTTGGACTGCAATTTGCTCGATGTCTTCGAATGGAACAAAACTGACCCGACAGGGCCTCTGCTAATTTGTTTATTTATTACCAAAAGGGCCTCTGCTAATTTATTTATTTATTACCAAAAGGGCCTCTGCTATTTATTTATATATGAGCAAAAGGGGATACCCCCGATTTCCGTTAATAGAAATCATTAGATGTTCACAACACTACGCCCAGCCTGCTGCACAGGTTTCATTCATTACTAGTTTCAGCAAAGTGCTCATGTCATAGCCACTGAATACATCACGAGTGCTACATACACTGCAAATAGAAAGAAAATCATCCTACAAAGCACATCGATTTTGCCCATTATCTTCACAAGCTCTTTCATCTCCTCATTGCTGTCAAGGCCGTTCAGCAGATGTTGCTTGGCCATGATCAGAGGAACTGCATCTTTAACCTTCTGCTCTGCATGTTCCTCTTCTGTCGTTCCCTCAGTTACTTGTCCAACACCCGAACCTGCTGATATTGGGATTCCTCAGCTAACCAAATAATTAGCATAGTTGCATCCCCCCACATCAGCAACTTCCCAGAAATACAAATCACATGAATCTTCCCTTTTCTGCACGAATCAAATTGGAAGATCATCAACCAAACTATTAAAAAATCAGCAACAGAAAGCAGCAAAACAACACTTAAACATATTATTACCCCATGATTCGGGCATTTGTGGAAGACTCGGCTAGGGTTGAGGATTGTGATTGAGACGCAACGGATGACTCTGCGTGATTTGCAGTAGTGGCACAACACCAACGGTTGCGGGTTGCGATGAGCAACCGGCTGCGGTGCGTGTGCCGGCAGGGGTGTGATGAGACCCACAGGCGATGGTACGGGTAGCGACTTGGCACATATTTGGTTGTTGCCTGTTGAAGAGCCGGTGGACGAGCAGCCAGTGGACATGGTTGCTGCGGCCAGAGCTTCTGATGCTAGCCAGAGTAAGTAGAGAAGAGGAGAAGCAAATGTTGGATATGTTAGTTTCATTACTTGCAGGGTAGCATAGCACCATATATAGTCATAGTCTAGGTTTGGATTCAAACCAGCTACAGGAGCATGTCTCTCTTTTTTCAAAAACTCAGCAACATCTCTTTACTGGTACACTAGCTTGTTCTGTACGCCTTCTCAAGTCTTTGATTTTCCTTTTTTGCGAGGAAGGAAGGTGGACAAAATTAAGAGTTCCTGGGACTCGAACCCAAGACCTCTTGGTCGAAAACCAAGGGTGCTAGTCACTTATCTGGCGAACGTTCCCTGGGAGGAGGACGGCAGACAAACGCATTTTCCTTGCAGTTTTAGTTGTGACGCAAGATCGAACGGTCGCAGTTTCGGGAATGTTATCAGGCAAACGAGCCCAGTTTTTCTTTTCTTCTTATTGTCACACCCTAGCTAGTCGTGCATCAGAGTGTGTGCATCATGTTTAAAATTCCATTTAAATTGAAATGGGGATTTGTGAAACCCTCAGAATCATTTTTGAAAATGATCCAAATAAAAATTTCTCCAAAAGGGTCCAAGAAAATGCTCATGTTGCTCTCTGAAAATATTGGACAGAGATAAAAATCAAACCAATATTTTTAAGAGCTCATAGGTATTTATTTTGGGCATTTGGAATTAATGCATAAATATTTGCATTGGAAATATATTAATTATATATATTAATATATGTCCAAATATTATGCCAATTATAAAGGAGCTCTGGAATAATATATCTAGCTCCTGCAAAAATTGGCATAAGGTAAATAAATGATTTAATATTTATTTAAATCAAAACAAATGTCAGAAATTAGAAAATAGAAATAATTAAAAAAGGGAGAAGCTTACCTGGGCTCCTCCCTGTGCAGCCCAGCCAGCTGGCCGGCCCAGCCAGCAGGCGGCCCAGCCCGCCTCCCTCCTCTGTCGTCTTCGTCCTCGACAGAGGGAGGGGAGTGTGGCCGGCGCGCGCGCGCGCCACCGCGCCACGCCACCTGCTCGCCTGCCTGCCTGCCCTCCCCTCCTCGCTCGATGCCCCGGACGACGCCACGCCCTCCCCCCTGCTCTCTCTCACTCTCCCTCAGCTCCTCCCTCCTCTCCCTCGCTCTCTCTCTCACACGGCCGAACACCACCATCGCCGCCGTTCGCCATAGCAGCCGTCTTCGGCCACCCCTCGCTCCCCCGACTAGCCCAGAGGCTCCACCTCGACCCCCTCTTCCTCCCCACCGCTCCACGGGCCTCCGGAAGCCCTGCATCGCCGCCCACGTCGTCGTTCCCCTTCTCGGCCACCGGAGATCGTCGCCGTCGAATCGGGAGCTACCGGACATCCCCGAGCCCGCTAACCATCCCTGCAGCTCCGCGGTGAGCCACTGATTCGATTCCCCCTTGCCCCGTCGTTCCTAGCCTCCTGTAGCTGCCGCCCCCTTGAGCTCCGAAGCTCGTCGCCGTCGTGGCCACAGGCACCGTAGCGCCCAACCGAGCACACCCACGTCCTCACCGCACCGCGTAGAAGCCGTAGGTGCCAACCCCGCATCCCCGCAGCCGTTGTAGCCTCGACCCCGAGCTCAACCGAGCTCCGGCAGCCACCACGGTCGTCGCCGTCGTCGGTACCGGCCACCTCAGGCACGGCCACCACCACCGTTCGACGCGCGGGAGCAAGAGCTCTCCAACGAGCCCAAGCACGGCCTCGCCCGTGCCCTGTAGCACGATCCCGCATCGCGCCGCCGTCTCGGGCCTCGCCGGCGTCATGTCGCCGGTGGGTTTGACCCACCTTGACCACGGCAGGACCCCCCCTGTGTCCCTGACAGGTGGGCCCAGCCCTGTAGCTAATTAGGATTAGCACTAACCGAATTAGTTAAACTAACTACCCCCCCTGACACTGACCAGTGGGCCCCAGCGCCACTAATTCCTAATTAGGATTAAATTAACCCTGTTAAACCCCCCTGTCACTGACGTGTGGCCCCCACACGTCAGGTTTGACCCCAGACAGCCGCAGTTGACCACTGACGTCATGCTGACGTCGTGCTGGCGCAATATATATATATTTCTGGATTTAATTTAAATCAGGAAAATTCCAGAATATTATTTAAACTTCAAAAATTCATAACTTTTATTCTGTAACTCCAAATTGGACAAATTATATATGAAAAATGATCAGAAAAATCCAATCTATCCATCTGTACTATTTTCATGCATGATCAAACAAGTTAAATTGATGTTTTAAGCAGAACAAGGAAAAGCACTTTAAAAGGCCATGTTTGAGTTTGAAATTTGAATCTTTGATTCAAATTTGTTCAAACCCTTCTGGTTTTAGTTGCATTAGCCCAACACACTCATATTGCCATGTTTCATGCATGCATCATATTGTTGCACATTGTTTGGTGATGGTTGTGTATCGGTGTCCTTTGCGACAGGTTCTGCCTCCGAGGAGTACCGTGATTACCCTAACGAAGAACCGTATCAGTGCATCGAACCATCAGGCAAGCAACCAACCATTTGATCATATCGATACAATCCCATGTTCTCGCTCCTGCTCTCTTTTACTGCATTAAGACAACGCGTTTCAAACTGTTGTGTGCTACGGTAGTTGAACCCATTTCCTCTACATGACCTGTCATTGCCACAGTAACTAGATGAAACCCACTAGCATGTGTAGGAGTTGCTTGAGCCATATGTATGTGTTGTTCCTACCTTGCTATGCCTGCTATGCTTAGAGTCGTGTCAGGTCTGGTTCATCTGGGTGATGGGCTAGAGTGAAATGATTATGCCGGTAATGAGAGTGGTGTGGTGAACACGATTTGGTAAAGGTATCGATGAGAGGCCATGTAGGAGTACATGGTGGGTTGTTTCATTGAAGCCGACCTTAAGCACTGAGATCTGTATGTGTGATCTAAGAATCAGCTACTACCATGCATTGGGCCCGAAACCAATGGACCCTCTCGGCTTCTTATTCACCCTAGTTCTCCGTCCAGGAGTTGCAAGTAGTTTCTGGTGTTTGTAGCCTACTGGAGGCCGTGGACAGCGCTGACCGTAGGGGTGGGCTGTGATGCGGTAGGTACGTGGCCGGGTGTACCGAATACCCATTAGGTATCTCGGGAACCCTGTTCACATCGTTCGGGGCCGTATGGGAAACCTCGGCCGGACTCCCTGCGGATGGAACCTGAATAGGCGATAAACCTGGACTGGAGGCTTAGGTGATTAGGTAGGTCGTGGCCGACACCCACGTTGGGCTTCCGCTTGAAGGTTGCCGAGTACATGTCGTGTAAACGACGGTAAGTGGTGAGAGCATGTATGAAGGAGTACACCCCTGCAGGGTTAACATGATCTATTCGAATAGCCGCGTCCGCGGTAAAGGACTACTTGGTTGCCTATATAGTTCATAGACAAGTAAATGGAAACTACTAAAAGCCTCAAGATAAGTGTGAGTGCCGAGGATGGCTCTTCTGTAGGAAGACGGAGGTGGATCCTCGGTAGTGTATTGAAGTGGTGAGTAGTGGACTCGTGTGCGCAAAACCATTTCAAGTTGGAGTATCGTAGGATAGCCTAGCCAAGAGTCAAAGCTGGCTTGCTGCAATAACTCCACCAACCCTTCTTGATAATATGCATGTATGTAGGATCTGATGTAAGTCTTGCTGAGTACCTTTGTACTCATGTTGCTATAATTTACATTTTTACAGAAGACGCTGCAACCCCTTCTGATGGGTTCTATGTAGACGTTGACATCAACGAGTAGGCTAAAGGCCCAGGTGGTGACCCTGAGCTTGTGAAGGACCATGTAGTATAGCTAGGCTTTCCAAGCCTCTTTTATTTTACTAGTTGTCTGTACTCAGACAAGTTACTTCCGCTGCTGGTTTGTATGACTGTATGACTTGTATGTTGGGTCGTGAGACCCGTACCTTGTGTATGTTATGTATGGCTCCCTGAGCCTTAAATAAAGTACTTGTGTCGTAGAGTCATGTTGTGATGCTTCGTTGTATTTGCACATATCGAGCATATTGTGTGTATGATTGAAATGCTTGGTATGTGTGGGATCTGACTATCTAGTTGTTTATCTTTAGTAGCCTCTCTTACCGGGAAATGTCTCCTAGTGTTACCGCTGAGCCATGGTAGCTTGCTACTGCTCTGGAACACTTAGGCTGGCCGGCATGTGTCCTTCTTCGTTCCTGTGTCTGTCCCTTCGGGGAAATGTCACGCTTTGAGTACCGGAGTCCTGTTAGCCCGCTACAGCCCGGTTTACCGGAGTCCTGCTAGCCCAGTGCTACAGCCCGGACCCATTTGCTGATGACCGACCCGTTCGAAGCTGGGTCATGGATGCCTGTCCCTGTAAGTCTGTGCCACTTTGGGTTTACGACTAGTCATGTCAGCCCGGGCTCCTTATCATATGGATGCTAGCGACACTATCATATACGTGAGCCAAAAGGCGCAAACGGTACCGGGCAAAGGTAAGGCGACACCCGTGGGGATACCGTGCGTGAGGCCGCAAAGTGATATAAGGTGTTACCGGCTAGATCGATGTGACATCGAGTCGGGGTCCTGACAGCGTTGGCATCAGAGCCGGACTGCCTGTAGGTTCTTCAAGCCAAACTGGTCGATGTTGAGTCTAGAAATTCTTTAGTTATATGTAGGGGAATTGTTTGTGGGTTGGAACGTAAGGCTCTTTTTACTCCTCTATCTTATGACATTCTGATCTGAGTCAGTCCATTCTTCCACCGGGGGTTAAGGAATTAGGATCTGTTCTCTCTATCAGGATCCCGTGTTACTAATCAGTAGTACCTTATAAGTTTGATGATTCAAGCCTAGTTCAGTGCTACTACCATATTATGTTGCTAGAATGGATTCAGAACTTTGATATGATGATGTTGAGTGTGTACGAAATCCTTTGTCAAATGTCTCAAAATCCTTCTTGAGCATTTACAGCTGTTATGCTGCCGAAATTTTGCTAGAAATTCTAATGCCTTTGCATTATGATTGTGCTTTCAGATGGCCACTCGCGACCTCAATCAAGTGGTTCGCCTGACTCGATGCCTAGATGTACCCGGCCATACTGCCAAGTTGGTCAGGGTAATGACTGAGGCTGGATACCGCTGGTATCCTGAGTACACGGTCGAAGAGCAATTCCGAGACTTTAATCAAAGCCAGTATCTCTGCACTGTCAGGATATTTCCATCTTATCCTGGATCCACCGAGCCCCTTCACTGCTCCTATGGACTCGGGCTTACTATTGAGATGGCTGTGCAGGACGCCGCCTACTCTATGATGACCATTATGCGAGTCAGATCTGGTTTATTTCGGGACTCTGATTTCCGGTATATGCCAGGATCACTTCCGGGAGCACAAGGGTATCTCCAGGCTATCTATGCTGACCCCACTCAGGAGGATTCACGGACTCGCACCACTGCTGAGATGCTCGAGGATAAGGACCGTGAAAATCGGGCCTTGAGGTTAGAGCTCTTCAATACCCGTGCTGACCACTGGGCCACTTTGACTCGGTTCGCACCGGCGGTGCAAGTGGGATATTCGGATATGCGCGATCTCTATCCTGTGAGATCTGCTCTGCCAGACGTGATGGGTTGGCGTGATGTAGGAGGCATCACCCCACCTCGCGGTCCCCGCAGGCCACCGTCTGTTGGTCCAAGACCTCATCCTAGCCCCTATGGTCCACAAGCTCCGCGAGATCGTCTGTTTCCGGATGATCATGTTGAGCTTCCAGGCTATGGAGGTGACTTCTACGAGGACTACTACGGATCGGTCTGAGTTAGTGGTAGTATCACTAGTTCGCACTAGCTGTGTCGTCTATCGTCCCGCGTGACCCGTGGGATATGACCTAGTTTGTACTCTTTCCGGAGGTGTAGAAAAATAATGTATAGGAGCTTGGGATGCCTCCGATGAGATGTAATCCTCTTTTCACCGTAATAGTACTTTGTTTGGTCTTGTACTAAACCCTGTATGGTGTGTATGACGATGGAATAAAGAAGCAGTTTCTGTATTTACCATGTCATACGGATGATCATCTTGCATTCCGAGTTATACCTTACATTTTATATCCTATGTCGGAATTTTATCATCCTGACTAAATCATTGTCTTGTTTACCTAGGATGGTCAACACGCGCACTAACCCTGCTCCTCAAGAGCAGGCCGAAGGCAGTGAAGTCAGGGATGCAAATCTGCCTCATCCTCCTTCCCTAGCCGAGGTTATGATGGAAGCTGAGAGAAACAAGCGGGAGACCAACCATTTGTTGGAGCGTATTGAACAGAACACAGCACACCATCAGAGGACTAACGTGGTGTCACTCAGTGATTTTATCAAATTACATCCACCCACGTTCCACCACTCCGTCGAGCCTCTCGACGCTGATGACTGGCTTCGCAGTATCTCTCACAAACTGCGTTCCGCGCTGGTAGCGGAGGCTGACAAGGTCACCTTTGCTGCATATCATCTTGAAGGCCCCGCCAGTCTATGGTGGGAGAATTATGGAGCTATGCGCCCGGCGGGCCATGTCACTACCTGGGCTGAATTCAGCGAGGCTTTCCGTGAACATCACATTCCGGAGGGTCTCATGGACCGTAAACATGAAGAATTTTGCAGTTTCACCCAAGGCCGACTTTCTATGGATGCTTACAGCAGGGAGTTTGGTAATCTCGCACGATATGCAACCGAGGAAGTTTCTACTGACGCCAAGAAGCAAGCAAGGTTCCGTAAGGGCCTTAGTCCTGAGCTTCGCCGTGACCTCCGTCTGCATGAGTGCACATCTTTCCAGAAACTTGTCAACAAAGCCATCAGTGCTGAAACTGGTCAGACTGACTATGACGCAACACGCAAGCATGGCCGTGACATGGGTTCCTCGTCCGGTGCTGGTCCTCAGAAGCGCCGCGTGTGGGTACCCAACACCGCCCTGCCACCCAGGTTCACACCGAGGCCATCCTTCCAGGCGCCTCGCCCCGTTCAACAGTCTGCACCGGCCAAGCCCTATGGGGGTCCAACTAGCAATGCTCCTCCACGTACCAGTTCCGTGACTTGTTTCAAGTGTGGGGAGTCTGGCCACTATATGCGTGAGTGTCCCCAGACCAACCCCAACCAGTCTGCTAAAGCTGTTGGCCGTGGCAAGCCGACAGGAAAAATATTCCACGCCAAACCGGTCACCGCTTCACGTGGCCATGTCAACTGTATCTCTGCCGAAGAAGCTCAAGAGGATCCCAACGTCGTTCTCGGTACGCTTCTTGTTAATTGCCACCCGGCATCTGTTCTTTTCGATACAGGAGCCTCTCATTCTTTTATATCCGAAAATTATGCTCGTTTGCATAACGTTGCATTCTGTGACATGCCATCCACTATGGAAATTTCTACCCCTGGTTCTAGATGGCAGACCTCTAGGGTAAGTTATGGAAATGAAATCCAAGTCGACAGACTTGTTTTTCTTGCGTCTTTGATAGCCCTTAAATCTTCAGATATTAATATCATTCTGGGTATGGACTGGATGTCAGCTCATCATGCCCAAATTGATTGCTTCTCTAGGACTGTTCAACTCACCCATCCTTCGAGAAAGATAGTCAATGTCTTGACCCGAATAGCCAAGCGACAGCTATATTCTCTTAACGCCAGCCCTTTGCCAGACCTTGAGGACGTTCCGGTAGTCCGTGACTTCCCGGATGTCTTTCCAGAGGAATTGCCAGGTGTTCCACCTGACAGGGATGTTGAGTTCGTAATAGACCTCATTCCAGGAACCGTTCCGATTGCTAGAAGACCTTATAAGATGGCACCCCTAGAACTAGCCGAGCTTAAGAAACAACTCGATGAGTCCTTGAAAAAGGGTTTCATCCGACCTAGCTCATCTCCGTGGGCTTGCCCCGTCCTATTCGTTAAGAAGAAGGATGGTACGGACCGGATGGTTGTAGATTACCGACCTGTCAATTTGGTCACAATCAAGAACAAATATCCACTTCCCAGGATCAACGACCTATATGATCAGCTCGCTGGATCCTCAGTCTTTTCCAAGATGGATTTGAGGTTGGGCTACCATCAAATCAAAATCAGAAACGGGGACATTCCTAAAACGGCCTTTGTTACTCGTTATGGCCAATACGAGTACACCGTCATGTCTTTCGGTTTAACCAACGCTCCAGCCACCTTTTCTCGGTTAATGAACTCAATCTTCATGGAGTATTTGAATAAATTCGTCGTAGTTTATCTCGATGATATACTCATCTACTCCAAGAACGAGGAAGAACATGCCGAACATTTAAGGCTAGTGTTGAAGAAACTTCGAGAGCATCGCCTTTATGCCAAATTTTCTAAATGTGAATTTTGGTTGTCAGAGGTGACCTATCTGGGTCATGTAATATCTGGTAAAGGTATTGCTGTTAACCCTGAGCGAGTTCAAGCCGTCCTTAATTGGACTCCACCTGAATCGGTCAAGCAAGTTCGGAGTTTTCTGGGCTTAGCGAGCTATTGTCGTCGCTTTGTCGAGAACTTCTCCAAAGTTGCCAAACCTCTAACCGAACTCCTCAAGAAAGATAAGAAGTTCGAATGGACTCCACAATGTGAGCACAGCTTTCAGGAACTAAAAAGACGCCTGACTTCTGCTCCCGTACTGGTACCGCCAGACTTCTCCAAGGACTTTGTTATCTACTGCGACGCCTCGCGACAAGGACTAGGTTGCATTCTCATGCAAGATCGACACGTAATTGCCTACGCTTCACGGCAATTGCACCCACATGAGGAGAATTATCCTACTCATGATCTAGAGCTTGCAGCCGTAGTCTATGCACTTAAGACCTGGCGACATTACCTCCTTGGTAATCGTTGCGAAATATTCACTGATCACCAAAGTCTGAAGTACATTTTCACCCAACCGGATTTGAATCTCAGGCAGAGACGTTGGGTTGAATTGATCACAGACTTCGACTTAGGAATAACCTACACCCCAGGGAAAGCCAACGTCATGGCTGATGCGCTAAGTCGTAAATCTTATTGTAACAACCTGATGTTACAACAAAGTCAACCGCTTCTCCATGAGGAATTTCGGAAGCTTAACCTTCACATTGTTCCTCAAGGTTTTCTTTCCACCTTGGTGGCAAAACCTACTCTTACGGATCAAATCATCGCTGCCCAAAAGCGAGATAAGGGAATATCTAAAATCAAAGAGAACATTGCTAGCGGAGGTGCTAGTTGTTTCTCCACAAATGACCATGGTGTTGTGTACTTTGAGAACCGTCTAGTGGTTCCCAAGAACCAGCATCTACGGCAGTTGATCCTTAAGGAGGCTCATGAATCTCCTCTCAAACTCCGGGATCCAAATGGCAAACCTCTAGAGTAAGCCATGGAAATGAAATCCAAGTCGACAGACTTGTTTTTCTCGCATCTTTGATAGCCCTTAAATCTTCAGATATTAATATCATTTTGGGTATGGACTGGATGTCAGCTCATCAAGCCAAAATTGATTGCTTCTCTAGGACTGTTCAACTCACCCATCCTTCGGGTAAGATAGTCAATGTCTTGACCCGAATAGCCAAGCGACAATTATATTCTCTTAACGCCAGCCCCTTGCCAGATCTTGAGGACGTGCCGGTAGTCTGTGACTTTCCGGATGTCTTCCCAGAGGAATTGCCAGGTGTTCCACCTGACAGGGATGTTGAGTTCGTAATAGATCTCATTCCAGGAACCATTCCGATTGCTAGAAGACCCTATAAGATGGCACCCCTAGAACTAGCCGAGCTTAAGAAACAACTCGATGAGTCCTTGAAAAAGGGTTTCATCCGACCTAGCTCATCTCCGTGGGCTTGCCCCGTCCTATTCGTTAAGAAGAAGGATGGTACGGACCGGATGGTTGTAGATTACCGACCTGTCAATTTGGTCACAATCAAGAACAAATATCCACTTCCCAGGATCAACGACCTGTACGATCAGCTCGCTGGATCCTCAGTCTTCTCCAAGATGGATTTGAGGTTGGGCTACCATCAAATCAAAATCAGAAACGGGGACATTCCTAAAACGGCCTTTGTTACTCGTTATGGCCAATACGAGTACACCGTCATGTCCTTCGGATTAACCAACGCTCCAGCCACCTTTTCTCGGTTAATGAACTCAATCTTCATGGAGTATTTGGATAAATTCGTCGTGGTTTACCTCGATGATATACTCATCTACTCCAAGAACGAGGAAGAACATGCCGAACATCTAAGGCTAGTGTTGCAGAAACTTCGAGAGCATCGCCTTTATGCCAAATTTTCTAAATGTGAATTCTGGTTGCCAGAAGTGACCTATCTGGGTCATGTAATATCTGGTAAAGGTATTGCTGTTAACCCTGAGCGAGTTCAAGCCGTCCTTAATTGGACTCCACCTGAATCGGTCAAGCAAGTTCGGAGTTTTCTGGGCTTAGCGAGCTATTGTCGTCGCTTTGTCGAGAACTTCTCCAAAGTTGCCAAACCTCTAACCGAACTCCTCAAGAAAGATAAGAAGTTCGAATGGACTCCACAATGTGAGCACAGCTTTCAGGAACTAAAAAGACGCCTGACTTCTGCTCCCGTACTGGTACCGCCAGACTTCTCCAAGGACTTTGTTATCTACTGCGACGCCTCGCGACAAGGACTAGGTTGCATTCTCATGCAAGATCGACACGTAATTGCCTACGCTTCACGGCAATTGCACCCACATGAGGAGAATTATCCTACTCATGATCTAGAGCTTGCAGCCGTAGTCTATGCACTTATGACCTGGCGACATTACCTCCTCGGTAATCGTTGCGAAATATTCACTGATCACCAAAGTCTGAAGTACATTTTCACCCAACCGGATCTGAATCTCAGGCAAAGACGTTGGGTTGAATTGATCACAGACTTCGACTTAGGAATAACCTACACCCCAGGGAAAGCCAACGTCATGGCTGATGCGCTAAGTCGTAAATCTTATTGTAACAATCTGATGTTACAACAAAGTCAACCGCTTCTCCATGAGGAATTTCGGAAGCTTAACCTTCACATTGTTCCTCAAGGTTTTCTTTCCACCTTGGTGGCAAAACCTACCCTTACGGATCAGATTATCAAAGCACAGAAGGTAGATCCGGGAATCTCCCGCATCAAGAGAAACATTCAGAAAGGAATTGCGAATTGTTTCTCCATTAATGATCAAGGGGTCGTATACTTCGGGGATCGACTAGTGGTTCCCAAAGTGCGCAACCTGAGGCGATTGATCCTTAAGGAAGCTCATGAATCTCCTCTCACCATTCATCCCGGTAGTACTAAGATGTATCAGGACCTACGCCAGAGGTTCTGGTGGACTAGGATGAAGAGAGAAATTGCTCAGTATATTGCTAATTGCGACGTCTGTCGTCGTGTAAAAGCAGAGCATCAACGGCCTGCTGGCACCCTTCAACCCTTAGCTATTCCTGAATGGAAATGGGATAAAATTGGTATGGATTTCATTACCGGTTTTCCCAGGACCAAGAGAGGGAATAATGCTATTTTCGTCGTGGTCGATCGTCTTTCCAAAGTAGCCCATTTCTTACCTGTTTGTGAGAGTATAACCGCTAGTCAGCTGGCAGACTTATACATCTCCCGAATAGTGTCCCTCCATGGTGTTCCTTTGGAAATTAACTCGGATCGAGGAAGTCTTTTCACCTCTCGATTTTGGGAAAGTTTCCAAAATGCTATGGGGACTCGTCTCTCCTTTAGCACCGCTTTCCACCCTCAGTCAAGTGGTCAAGTGGAACGCGTCAACCAAATTCTAGAAGACATGCTTCGAGCCTCTGTTATCTCATTCGGAATGGACTGGGAGAAGTGCCTTCCATTTGCCGAATTTGCTTACAACAACAGCTATCAGTCTAGCTTGGGTAAAGCCCCTTTTGCGGTTCTCTATGGACGACGGTGTCGAACACCCCTTAACTGGTCAGAGACCGGGGAAAGACAATTCTTTGGCCTGGATATGATTCAGGAAGCAGAAGAACAAGTTCGTATCGTTCGTGAAAAGTTGAAAACAGCCCAATCTCGTCAAAAGAGTCAATATGACCGAAAACATAAGGCTATGACTTTCGAGGTTGACGAGAAGGCTTATCTTCGGGTCACCCCTCTGAAGGGAACCCATCGTTTCGGTATCAAAGGCAAATTGGCTCCTCGTTACATTGGACCTTTTCGCATTCTCGCTAAACGAGGAGAAGTTGCCTACCAGTTGGAACTACCTCCGCACCTCTCCAGAGTCCACGATGTCTTCCACGTTTCCCAACTCAGGCGTTGCTTCTCAGATCCTATGCGTGAAGTGGACCACGAAACGCTTGATCTCCAAGATAATCTTACATATCGAGAGTACCCCATTCGTATCCTCGATCAGGCCGAACGTACCACCCGACGTCATAATATCAAGTTTCTCAAAGTTCAATGGTCGCACCATTCTGAGGATGAAGCAACTTGGGAAAGGGAGGATCGTCTTCGACTTGAGTATCCCGCCTTCTTCCCGGAGGAACCCAAATCTCGGGACGAGATTCTTTTGAGTGGGGGTGAGTTGTCACACCCTAGCTAGTCGTGCATCAGAGTGTGTGCATCATGTTTAAAATTCCATTTAAATTGAAATGGGGATTTGTGAAACCCTCAGAATCATTTTTGAAAATGATCCAAATAAAAATTTCTCCAAAAGGGTCCAAGAAAATGCTCATGTTGCTCTCTGAAAATATTGGACAGAGATAAAAATCAAACCAATATTTTTAAGAGCTCATAGGTATTTATTTTGGGCATTTGGAATTAATGCATAAATATTTGCATTGGAAATATATTAATTATATATATTAATATATGTCCAAATATTATGCCAATTATAAAGGAGCTCTGGAATAATATATCTAGCTCCTGCAAAAATTGGCATAAGGTAAATAAATGATTTAATATTTATTTAAATCAAAACAAATGTCAGAAATTAGAAAATAGAAATAATTAAAAAAGGGAGAAGCTTACCTGGGCTCCTCCCTGTGCAGCCCAGCCAGCTGGCCGGCCCAGCCAGCAGGCGGCCCAGCCCGCCTCCCTCCTCTGTCGTCTTCGTCCTCGACAGAGGGAGGGGAGTGTGGCCGGCGCGCGCGCGCGCCACCGCGCCACGCCACCTGCTCGCCTGCCTGCCTGCCCTCCCCTCCTCGCTCGATGCCCCGGACGACGCCACGCCCTCCCCCCTGCTCTCTCTCACTCTCCCTCAGCTCCTCCCTCCTCTCCCTCGCTCTCTCTCTCACACGGCCGAACACCACCATCGCCGCCGTTCGCCATAGCAGCCGTCTCCGGCCACCCCTCGCTCCCCCGACTAGCCCAGAGGCTCCGCCTCGACCCCCTCTTCCTCCCCACCGCTCCACGGGCCTCCGGAAGCCCTGCATCGCCGCCCACGTCGTCGTTCCCCTTCTCGGCCACCGGAGATCGTCGCCGTCGAATCGGGAGCTACCGGACGTCCCCGAGCCCGCTAACCATCCCTGCAGCTCCGTGGTGAGCCACTGATTCGATTCCCCCTTGCCCCGTCGTCCCTAGCCTCCTGTAGCTGCCGCCCCCTTGAGCTCCGAAGCTCGCCGCCGCCGTGCCTCGTCGCCGTCGTGGCCACAGGCACCGTAGCGCCCAACCGAGCACACCCACGTCCTCACCGCACCGCGTAGAAGCCGTAGGTGCCAACCCCGCATCCCCGCAGCCGTTGTAGCCTCGACCCCGAGCTCAACCGAGCTCCGGCAGCCGCCACGGTCGTCGCCGTCGTCGGTACCGGCCACCTCAGGCACGGCCACCACCACCGTTCGACGCGCGGGAGCAAGAGCTCTCCAACGAGCCCAAGCACGGCCTCGCCCGTGCCCTGTAGCGCGATCCCGCATCGCGCCGCCGTCTCGGGCCTCGCCGGCGTCATGTCGCCGGTGGGTTTGACCCACCTTGACCACGGCAGGACCCCCCCTGTGTCCCTGACAGGTGGGCCCAGCCCTGTAGCTAATTAGGATTAGCACTAACCGAATTAGTTAAACTAACTACCCCCCCTGACACTGACCAGTGGGCCCCAGCGCCACTAATTCCTAATTAGGATTAAATTAACCCTGTTAAACCCCCCTGTCACTGACGTGTGGCCCCCACACGTCAGGTTTGACCCCAGACAGCCGCAGTTGACCACTGACGTCATGCTGACGTCGTGCTGGCGCAATATATATATATTTCTGGATTTAATTTAAATCAGGAAAATTCCAGAATATTATTTAAACTTCAAAAATTCATAACTTTTATTCTGTAACTCCAAATTGGACAAATTATATATGAAAAATGATCAGAAAAATCCAATCTATCCATCTGTACTATTTTCATGCATGATCAAACAAGTTAAATTGATGTTTTAAGCAGAACAAGGAAAAGCACTTTAAAAGGCCATGTTTGAGTTTGAAATTTGAATCTTTGATTCAAATTTGTTCAAACCCTTCTGGTTTTAGTTGCATTAGCCCAACACACTCATATTGCCATGTTTCATGCATGCATCATATTGTTGCACATTGTTTGGTGATGGTTGTGTATCGGTGTCCTTTGCGACAGGTTCTGCCTCCGAGGAGTACCATGATTACCCTAATGAAGAACCGTATCAGTGCATCGAACCATCAGGCAAGCAACCAACCATTTGATCATATCGATACAATCCCACGTTCTCGCTCCTGCTCTCTTTTACTGCATTAAGACAATGCGTTTCAAACTGCTGTGTGCTACGGTAGTTGAACCCATTTCCTCTGCATGACCTGTCATTGCCACAGTAACTAGATGAAACCCACTAGCATGTGTAGGAGTTGCTTGAGCCATATGTATGTGTTGTTCCTACCTTGCTATGCCTGCTATGCTTAGAGTCGTGTCAGGTCTGGTTCATCTGGGTGATGGGCTAGAGTGAAATGATTATGCCGGTAATGAGAGTGGTGTGGTGAACACGATTTGGTAAAGGTATCGATGAGAGGCCATGTAGGAGTACATGGTGGGTTGTTTCATTGAAGCCGACCTTAAGCACTGAGATCTGTATGTGTGATCTAAGAATCAGCTACTACCATGCATTGGGCCCGAAACCAATGGACCCTCTCGGCTTCTTATTCACCCTAGTTCTCCGTCCAGGAGTTGCAAGTAGTTTCTGGTGTTTGTAGCCTACTGGAGGCCGTGGACAGCGCTGACCGTAGGGGTGGGCTGTGATGCGGTAGGTACGTGGCCGGGTGTACCGAATACCCGTTAGGTATCTCGGGAACCCTGTTCACATCGTTCGGGGCCGTATGGGAAACCTCGGCCGGACTCCCTGCGGATGGAACCTGAATAGGCGATAAACCTGGACTGGAGGCTTAGGTGATTAGGTAGGTCGTGGCCGACACCCACGTTGGGCTTCCGCTTGAAGGTTGCCGAGTACATGTCGTGTAAACGACGGTAAGTGGTGAGAGCGTGTATGAAGGAGTACACCCCTGCAAGGTTAACATGATCTATTCGAATAGCCGCGTCCGCGGTAAAGGACTACTTGGTTGCCTATACAGTTCATAGACAAGTAAATGGAAACTACTAAAAGCCTCAAGATAAGTGTGAGTGCCGAGGATGGCTCTTCCGTAGGAAGACGGAGGTGGATCCTCGGTAGTGTATTGAAGTGGTGAGTAGTGGACTCGTGTGCGCAAAACCATTTCAAGTTGGAGTATCGTAGGATAGCCTAGCCAAGAGTCAAAGCTGGCTTGCTGCAATAACTCCACCAACCCTTCTTGATAATATGCATGTATGTAGGATCTGATGTAAGTCTTGCTGAGTACCTTTGTACTCATGTTGCTATAATTTACATTTTACAGAAGACGCTGCAACCCCTTCTGATGGGTTCTATGTAGACGTTGACATCAACGAGTAGGCTAAAGACCCAGGTGGTGACCCTGAGCTTGTGAAGGACCACGTAGTATAGCTAGGCTTTCCAAGCCTCTTTTATTTTACTAGTTGTCTGTACTCAGACAAGTTACTTCCGCTGCTGGTTTGTATGACTGTATGACTTGTATGTTGGGTCGTGAGACCCATACCTTTGTGTATGTTATGTATGGCTCCCTGAGCCTTAAATAAAGTACTTGTGTCGTAGAGTCATGTTGTGATGCTTCGTTGTATTTGCACATATCGAGCATATTGTGTGTATGATTGAAATGCTTGGTATGTGTGGGATCTGACTATCTAGTTGTTTATCTTTAGTAGCCTCTCTTACCGGGAAATGTCTCCTAGTGTTACCGCTGAGCCATGGTAGCTTGCTACTGCTCTGGAACACTTAGGCTGGCCGGCATGTGTCCTTCTTCGTTCTTGTGTCTGTCCCTTCGGGGAAATGTCACGCTTTGAGTACCGGAGTCCTGTTAGCCCGCTACAGCCCGGTTTACCGGAGTCCTGCTAGCCCAGTGCTACAGCCCGGACCCATTTGCTGATGACCGACACGTTCGAAGCTGGGTCATGGATGCCTGTCCCTGTAAGTCTGTGCCACTTTGGGTTTACGACTAGTCATGTCAGCCCGGGCTCCTTATCATATGGATGCTAGCGACACTATCATATACGTGAGCCAAAAGGCGCAAACGGTCCCGGGCAAAGGTAAGGCGACACCCGTGGGGATACCGTGCGTGAGGCCGCAAAGTGATATAAGGTGTTACCGGCTAGATCGATGTGACATCGAGTCGGGGTCCTGACACTTATATATAAAAAAGTATGCTACTTGGTGTCGACTTAGTCAACAAACGATTGTGCCAACCTTGACCGTTCAATTTTCATTCAACGTATGTCGTGTTTCTTCAGTCTCTTCTTCCTCCATCCGCCAAAGCCAAACCAGCGCTGGCGGGACCGCCTGCTCCCGCCTCCCACGGCTAGCTGTGTTGTCGCGCACGCATCGTGGCCACATCACACCCTAAAACTCTGCGCATCTTCCCCAGCTCCTATTCGTTCCCGTCCAAGGCCTCGCCATCATCCTCCCCCTTGGTTCCTCGCCACGGCGCCGCCCTCCGGTGTTGTCAACATGGTCAACAACCGAGAGGAATAAGGAGATGATTGTACATGGTGAGGATGACAGTAGGGACCCAGCAGCGCGCGTAGTAATTTTGTTTTTTGGGACGGAGAAGGGTATCAACTGGGTTGTGCGGGAGCTGTGGTCCGTTCTAGCCCAGGCTTTTATTTCATATGTTTACCACATGACCGGCCCAGTATGTTTTTTCCTTTCTGAAAATGTCTAGCCCAACTATTTTGTTTTTCGCAGAATAACCAACATAGGCCTACTTGCTTTTCTATGCCCTGCTGGGCCGGAAATCTTTCAAGACGAGGAGGGATGCATTCGGGCTTGCCCAGAAAATGAGCTATAAGTAATAATGAATGGGCTGTAAAATAAAAAATATAACAAACAGGCAATTAGTTCCAAAATACTTTTTTCTTTCGGATTTTGATATTTTAAATTCATTGTTTTTGTGCGGGTAAAATTTCATTGGATTTAAATTAAGGTATGTTTAGTTTTTAAATTAATTTGAATCTGGCTAGAAATTTCAGGTTGTATGCTGTTTGGGATAGATTTGGAGGCTGACTTGTGGGTCTACTAGGTTGACGTGTACGAAAGGCTTTGTCAACTTAGTCCACAAACGATTCTAGCAGTAGTGACTGTTGGATGTTAATCCAACGGCCGTGCTGCTTCTTCAATATCTGATCTTCTTGCTCCAGCCGCCCAAACCAGCACCGGTGGGACTGCCTGCTCCCGCCTCCCGTGGCCGACTGTGCTTCCACACAAGCCGCACCGCCCCACCCTACTCCATTGTCGGCCAGGCCATTCCTCTACTCACCCACACCTCATGTTATTTTCTGGCGACGGCAGCCGAACCAGTAAACCCTCGTACTCCCCACCGTGTGGGCAACCACTGCCGAGTCTTCCCCGGCTCCGTGTTGTTCCTTCCTAGGCCTCGCCATCGTCCATCACCCTAGTGCTCTCGGCGCGGCGTGGTCAACGTGATCAACGAACGACATCCATCGAAAGTGGACTGTACGTGGAGAGGCTGACAGCTGGGTCCACGGCCGCACACAAGGAAATGCCTCCTTATTACGTGGAAAATAATGATTCATCCACCTAATAGCTAGGAACCACCGGAAGGGCCTCTGTATTTCATGAAAAAACGTTTCCCCCGCTGACAGCTCGGACCCGCAAGCTATATCTTCGCACGCAAGGAAGTGCCTCCTTATTACGCACAAAAAATGAATACTTCCCCTGCTAGCTGGGACCCACCATAGTGGGAGGCTTACTTGTGGGCCTACTAAGTTGACACGGATAGAGGGCTTTGTAAACTTAGTCAATATGAATGATTCTAGCTCAAGTGACCATACGATGTCCATCCAACAGCCGTAGTGCTTCTTCAACCTCTAGTCTTCTTGCTCCAGCCGCCCAAACCAGCACCGGTCATGCCGCCTGCTCATGCCTCCCGTGGCCGGCTGTGCTGCCACGGAGGCCTCACCACCCCCTACTACTCCCACCGCTGACCAGGCCCTGCGGCGACGGCAGCCTCACACCGCAGTCGAACCAGTGAACCCTCGTACTCCTCTCCGCGTGGGCATCCACTGCCGCGTCTTCCATGGCTCCACGTCATCCCCTTCCTAGGCCTCACCGTCGTCCACCGCCCTGGTGCTCTCAGTGTGGCATGGTCGACGTGGTCAACAAACGACTTCCATCAAAAAAGTATTGTACATGGAGAGGCTAACAGATGGGTCCACGGCCGCAGCAAGGAAGTGCAACCTTATTACGTGCAAAATAATGATTCCTCCACCTGACAACAGGGACCCACCAGACGAGCCACCGTATTTCACGAAAAAAAAACATTTCCCCCTGACTGCTGGGACCGACCAGCTACATCTTCGCACACAAAGAAGAGGGTCCATATTACGGGCAAAAAAATGATTCACCCCCTGACTATTGGGACCCACCAGCTACATCTTCGCATGCAAGGAAGTGCCTCCTTATCCTCCCTGGCAGTCGGGGCCCACCTGGTCAAAGCGTGCGTAGCGTTGTCATTCTAGTCGCGAACGTGTACGTACATACTGGTCGATTGGTCTGTCTGCAGGCTGCAGCGATGAACCGTGGCTGAGTAAGGAAGGGCACGTGTCATAGTAGAGGCTCGCACGTAGCATGTACACATACGTATAGCCAGGGTGCAAGAAAAAAAATACGGCCACGTACGTACATACAGGTGGGTCTCGAACGCCTACTCGCGCATACGTACGGCCAGGGCTCGTGTACGTGGCTGGTCGGAACGGAGAAATTGCATCGTCATGTTCATTAGGAGCCAACATGCTTGGACGGAACAGCCGATCGAAACGAGGCCTGGCATACCGCAGAACAGAGGAAACGGCCTTGTGTTCGATCGGCCACGGTCAAAACTGGATCCTATTCATCAGAGGGGTCTAGCGTACCACAAAACGGAGGAAGCGGACTTCTCTTGGACCTCCTACGGTCAAAACGGGGTCCTATTGATCGGGATGGGTGTGGCGTACCGCAAAACGGAGGAAACGGACTTGTGTTGGAGCGCTACGGTCGAAACGGGGGTCTTGTTCATCAGGAGGGGTGTGGCATACCGCAAAATGGGACTCCACGGGATACTGTTTATCTCCACCGTCGACTGCCTCCATGGGCTACTGTTCGTCCACCGTCGACCTCCTCCTACCTCCACCTGTGATTGTTCATCCACGGGCTCCTGTTCATCCAGCCTCCACCGCTCCTCCATCGGCTACTGTTTAACCAGCCCTCTCCACAGGGTCCTGTTCAACCACCCCTCCACGGGATACTGTTCATCCAGCCCTCCACCAGCTACTGTGCAACCAGCCCTCCACGGGGTCCTATTCATCCAGCCCCCACGGGGTCCTTGATACGTCTCCAACGTATCTATAATTTTTTATTGTTCCATGCTATATTATATTCTGTTTTGGACATTATTGGGCTTTATTATACACTTTTATATTATTTTTGGGACTAACCTATTAACCAGAGGCCCAGCCCAGAATTGTTGTTTTTGCCTATTTCAGGGTTTCACAGAAAAAGAATATCAAACGGAGTCCAAACGGAATGAAACCTTCGGGAACGTGATTTTCGGAACGAACATGATCCAGAGGACTTGGACCCTACGTCAAGAAATCAACAAGGAAGGCACGAGGTAGGGGGCGCGCCT